>NW_017806221.1:1276893-1278430 GCF_001891065.2 Hippocampus comes
AACGCCTTACTATACATGGTCGTTTTTTTTGGCTAAAAACGCCTCACTAGACATGGTCATTTTTTTAAGCTGAAAACGCCTTACTACACATGGTCGTTTTTTTGGGCTAAAAACGCCTTACTATACATGGTTGTTTTTTCCGGCTAAAGACGCCTGACAATACATGGTCTTTTTTTTCGGCTAAAAACGCCTAACTATACATGGTCGTTTTTTTCGGGTTAAAACGCCTTGCTATACATGGTCGTTTTTTCGGCTAAAAACGCCTAACTATACATGGTCGTTTTTTTCGGGTTAAAACGCCTTGCTATACATGGTCGTTTTTTCGGCTAAAAACGCCTAACTATACATGGTCGTTTTTTTCGGGTTAAAACGCCTTGCTATACATGGTCGTTTTTTCGGCTAAAAACGCCTAACTATACATGGTCGTTTTTTTCGGGTTAAAACGCCTTGCTATACATGGTCGTTTTTTCGGCTAAAAACGCCTAACTATACATGGTCGTTTTTTTCGGGTTAAAACGCCTTGCTATACATGGTCGTTTTTTCGGCTAAAAACGCCTAACTATACATGGTCGTTTTTTTCGGCTAAAAACGCCTTACTATACATGGTCGTTTTTCTGGCTAAAAACGCCCTACTATGGTCGTTTTTTTTGGCTAAAAACACCTTACTATACATGGTCGTTTTTTTTTTCGGCTAAAAACGCCTTACTCTACATGGTTGTTTTTTTCGGCTAAAAACGCTTTACTATACATGGTTGTTTTTTCCGGCTAAAGACGCCTGACAATACATGGTCTTTTTTTTCGGCTAAAAACGCCCTACTATACAGGGTGGATTTTTTCGGCTAAAACGCCTTACTATACATGGTCGTTTTTTTCGGCTAAAAACGCTTTACTATACATGGTTGTTTTTTTCGGCCAAAAACGCCTTACTAAACATGGTCGTTATTTTTCGGCCAAAAACGCCTTACTATATTTACTACACATGGTCGTTTTTTTGGGCTAAAAACGCCTTACTATACATGGTCGTTTTTTTAAGCTTAAAACGCCTTACTACACATGGTCGTTTTTTTGGCTAAAAACGCCTCACTACACGTGGTCGGTTTTTTTTGGCTAAAAACACCTAACTATACATGGTCGTTTTTTTCGGATAAAAATGCCTTACTCTACATGGTTGTTTTTTTCGGCCAAAAACGCCTTACTATACATGGTCGTTTTTTTAAGCTTAAAACGCCTTACTACACATGGTCGTTTTTTTTGGCTAAAAACGCCTCACTACACGTGGTCGGTTTTTTTTGGCTAAAAACACCTAACTATACATGGTCGTTTTTTTCGGATAAAAACACCTGACTATACATGGTCGTTTTTTTCGGGTTAAAATGCCTTACTATACATGGTGGTTTTTTTTGTCTAAAACGCCTTACGATATATGGCCGTTTTTTTCGGGTTAAAATGCTTTGCTGTACATGGTCGTTTTTTTCGGCTAAAAACACCTTACTATACATGGCCGTTTTTTTCGGCTAAAAACGCCTTACTATACATG
>NW_017806221.1:1278813-1326313 GCF_001891065.2 Hippocampus comes
CCTATACATGGTCGTTTTTTTCAGCTAAAAACGCCTTACTATACATGGTCGTTTTTTTCGGGTTAAAACGCCATCCTATACATGGTCGTTTTTTTTTCGGCGAAAAACGCCTTACTATACATGGTTGTTTTTTTCGTCTAAAAATGCCATACATGGTCGTTTTTTTCGGGTTAAAACGCCATCCTATACATGGTCGTTTTTTTTTCGGCGAAAAACGCCTTACTATACATGGTTGTTCTTTTCGGGTTAAAACGCCTTACTATACGTGGTCGTATTTTTAGTCTAATAACGCCTTACTATACATGGTCGTTTTTTTCGTCTAAAAATGACTTACGAATTCGTGTATGGCTTGTTTATAACAGCCCTCCAATATGGCCGCCGGTAGTGCATTGTGGGTAATTGCTAAAAGGACGGAGCCCTCTATACATGGTCGTATTTTCGGCTAAAAACGCCTTACTGTTCATGGTAATTTTTTTTTCGGCAAAAAAACGCCTCACTATACATGGCCGTTTTTGAGGGGCAAAAAACGCCTTCCTATACATGGTCGTTTTTTGGGGGCTAAAAACGCATTCTATAGATGATCGAGGGGGGGGGGGTCGGCAAAATACACATTTCTATACATGGTTGTTTTTTCGGCAACAAACGCCTTACTATACATGGTCGGTTTTTTGGGCTAAACAAGCATCCTATTGATCAGAGGTGTCCAAACTCAATCCCGAAGGGCCACTGTCCTGCCTGTTTTCCATCTTTCCCGGCTGCAACGCACCTGATTCAGCTGATCAGCTCATCAGCCAGCTCTGAGGCAGCATTAGAATGATCCTAATTATTTAAATCAGGTGTGTTGCTCCTGGGAGAGCTGGAAAACAAGCAGGACAGTGGCCCTTGAGGACCGACTTTGGACACCCCTGATATTTAGTGACCAGAAAATCTTTTGGAGAGGGGAAGTAAAAACAAACTGAAAGAATGTGGCATAAGTGTGCGCACACTTTTAAAGCGGATTGTGCATTTTCACAATCAGCCAGTCACACTCAGATTTATGATTAAATGGGATTGAGCACACATTTAAAATGAAGAAGGATAGCCGCGCCAGCACTTTCCTTGATTTTCTAAATTATATTGATAAATTAATTTCTAAGCCCCCTCAGTCACAATCCCCTTTAGCCCCATGCAACAAAATAAATGTCTGCAACTATCCCTCAACTCGACCAAGCAACAAGTGGTTGCCTTTCTTGCGACATGCCCACTTTTTTTTTTCTTTGTATCAGTGGCAGAACAGCTTCCATATGAGTCAGGACGTACCTGGCTTATTGACGGGAGAGGGAGGGAGGAAGCTGGCAGGCATGGACCTGACACGGTCGTTTTGTAGCGCCTCCATGAAAGGTTCCTTTAAATGCTCTGAAGAGAGGGAGCAGAAAACTGAGATCACTCAGCCACCTTGCCAGAAAGTTGCACACTGAGTGCATGCGTGGAATGTCGAAAAGTGCCCGATCAATACGTCAACGTGACCGGCAGCAACATTTCAGATGGACCCCTGAAGGTGAGCGCAGCTTTCAGAGTGCACCTTTGACATTTCAGATGAAAAGCCAGCTCCGGCATGAATGCCAGCGCCTTCAAATACGCCTTGCGGCACAGGAAGACATCATCAGATAATCCCTGACACATCTTGTACACGATTAATGATGTCGGTTTCACATCAAATCAGGTAAGGAGATGAAAAAAAAAAGCTAAATACTTTGCAGTCCCATTGCCAACAAATTATGGAATGCACTTGTGAGCCAATGGGGCTGCTTGCCAGTCGGGGAAAGAAAAAAATTTCAAACATTTGTTTAGCCAGGCTGAAACAGATTTCTGTCTGTTTTGTGTAAAATGTACTTCTGTATATGTATGAATGTATGGGAATTACTTGTATGTGAATCTTCTCTGTAAAAAGTGCTGTATAAAGAAAATATATCTCGAACAGAGTGCAAGTTAATCTGCGTGTTCAAACCCATCCCCCGAGGAACACGCCCTTTTCAACAGACCGGACCATTACATTCATTGAGCTGTGTTGTTGTCTCTTTATTGTTTGGTGTCTTATTTTCGCAGTTTCTTTGCTAGCTGCATGATGAAAAAGGTCCTTTCAATCAAATGGCAAATTTCTTTGAGGAAATGAATTGATGAAGACCCCATTAAATAGTGGTGGCGATTGGGACAGGCTGAACCCCTTAATTTACGTGAAACAAAAATAAAACAAAAAGCTTAAGATGGCTTAATGTTCAAAAACTAAGAGCAATCAATCACCACCAAAATGGACATGCACAACACCACCTACGCAGACTTCAACCATTGAAAATACCAAAGCAATCGCCACAATACTTTGGATTTCGTGGACATGAAGCATTTTTGTTATTTAGCTTGCGTGCGCACCTATGGAGAGCAAGACGGTAATGTCCATAAAATGTCAAATATTCATATGATCGTTTTGATATTTTCAGAGGTTGAAGTGGGCATAGGTAGAGATGCGCACACGAAATTTGGCGACTGGTCGCAGTTTTGTAACATCAAGCCACGTGAAGCTTTTTCTCTTTGGGGATGAAAAAGCTTCATGCCCATAACATCCAAAATACTGTGGCAATTGTTTTGATATTTTCAGAGGTTGAGGTGAGCAGACAGACACCTGCACGTGAACAATTTTCTGACATGAAGCCACGTTACGCTTTTTTACATCAAGCGTTTTAGACTGTCCCTGTGGATTTCCATTTCAGACGGGCATTTCTGGTGTAAGTAAGATAAGATAAGTGCGTGTATCCCGCCTTTACCTGGCAACTGAGGGCATACTTTCTCAGCCAAATACTGTGGAAGGTTACGTGGCATCTCCCCCCTTATATCCACAAGCACCCGAGTGTGGCTGGAGGAGATCTGATAGATGAGCACAGGGCTCGGATCGGCCAGCACCAATTCTGCGTGGTTGGCTTTAAACTGGGGGCAGTCCTGTCAAGTACAAGCCAATTATTAGTGGAAGAAAAAGTGAAGGTGTGTCACATTGTCGCATATTCTGTACCATTTAAGTTCCCTTACACTGCAATCTTGTTTTGTGTGTGTGTTGTCGGAAGCGGGCTCGGCTTGTGAAAAACTCAGAGAAATCTACCTTCATGAGGCATCCAACAAAGTGAGAAGAAACGTAAGCTTTCCCAGCCACCAGACTCTTCCTGAATTTGGAGAAACATCCATCAGCCACCACTGTCAAAGCTGCGTGCACTTCCTGGAAGACATCTTCATCAGCAACTTCACTCATTAAAATAAATAAATAAATAAATAAATAGATACTGTACTCACAAGACAATCCTAATTTTCTTTTCTCACCTTGACCTCCCCGGTGTGTTTATCCTTGTACTGTATTCCCGTCACGCAGCCATCGTCTTCCTCCAAACTGGTCACTGTGCCTTCTATAAATGTAACACTAGAGGGCGCAAATAAACAAATGATTGTCTACTTTGTACCTTCTGGAGAAACCGCAAGAGGGCAATGGATTGACTCGGTGATGTTAATTGTAATGATTTTTGTGCAACATCAGCTTGTGTTGCAGACACTATGGCAAGCTTTTTGAGCATTCATTTGGTATCCCTCCCGAAAGTCCACTTGCACACTCTTTGCTGTCACACAATTCAGCATAATAGTACAATGACTTGGGCATAGTCATAGAATGTCTTACTCCTAACGTTTTTTAGTTTTTTTTTTTCCCCTGCTGCCTTCTATTATTTTATGTCTGCTCCATAAAACACTCCCAAAGGAAGCATTGTTTACATTTTCTTTTTTTTTTTTTGAGGAGAGTACTTACTTGGGTTCAGCCTGGGCAGCCCTCCGCAGGCCCATGATGAATCGGCCATGATGGAAAGCACGTCCGCACTGGACGTTGTCCTCTTCCTGAGGGTAGGGGATCTCCACCTCTGTGCTGCTCTCCATGTCATGGATCACATAACCATTCACCAGATGTGCATCGAGACCCTCCACCGAGCCTGAAGGGGAAGGAGGATGTTGCAGTTTCTTTCTGTTTGAATCAATCATGCATGATGAAATGAGTTATGGTAACTGCTTGATCAATTGTTATGATTGAGCCTTTTAGGGACAGCGGTGACTACAGTGGATAGTTTATGGATTATATAAGTATATGGATTGGTTGATTGTTAGAATGAATGAATCAAAGTCATCCTCATAGCATATCCAGTTTTTGTACTCTTTACTGTAGTTGCCGCACCTTGAGTAAAGTATGTAGTCTGTGAGTGTTCACTCTTTTATATGTATGTATATGTGTGTGTGTGTGTGTGTGTGTGTGTGTGTGTGTGTGTGTGTATATATATATATATATATATATATATATATATATACACACACACACACACACACGCACACACACATATAAAGATTTTCTTTTTATTATTGTACTTCCTGTTCCTTCCTTTCCTTTGCAGGGTTAGGGTTAAGGTCATCGACCAGAACCGAAATGGTTCACCACAAGGATAGATCGGGGAAGTGAAATAATTTGTTGGAATTGTTGTAATCTTTTTCTTATAAATTAGGCTGACACAGTGTCCATTGTGGGTTGTTGTTTAATATTATTTCCATGTAGTACTAGTTGACTGTCTCCAAGGTTATTCTAGTTTATAAATAAATACGAAGGAAATAACCAAAAAATGACATTTTTAAAAAAGCATTTTCGTTTATGAAATAAAATTAAAACAAACATGCTTTAAAAAACGCATTTCATATTTATAAAACTAACTATAATTATGGCAGAAATGTCATCTTTGTCAATTAATATGAGACGTATTGTATTTACTTTGGTATTGCCGTACATCTAGAGCAATAATGAAAAATCCAAAACTATTTTAACCCTGACTGTCTCATAAATTGAAAATTCAACCTCAAAAATTGACAGCAATGCTGTCATTACATTTAAAATAGTGTTATATACTCATAAAATACATTAGTATTTTATTGTACACCATACCTTTGTTATTATTAGAATTAAGCATCTTCGCTTAGTGGCCCGTGAGAAATCACATGGTTCGACTGTCTTAAAATGCTTGCCATGTCCACTTTGTCAAGTTTACGTCACCAAATATGGTTAACGCACACAAATGGTTCAATGGACTTTAGTTCCAGTCCGACTTTTTTCCCCCAAAAGCCAGTGTTCAATGTTGCAAAATATGCAAGATAAGACCCTTTTCACAATAATAGAATGCATGCAACTGACAAATGACAGGTTATCAGCCGACTTCAGCATATACTGCAACAACCAATGAAAAAGCCTTTTCAGTGGAGCACTTTGCATGTCACTGACCTTCCAGGCCCAACTCTTTGAGCGCTCTATAGCCTCCAGGTTGCAGCAGTTCCCCCACGATCCTGTCCGGCTCCTTCAGGTCCCTCTCCACCACCGTCACCCGTCGACCATCCCGCGCCAGTACGGCCGCCATTGCCGATCCCAGGACGCCGGCCCCAACTATCACCACATCTGGCTCAGAATCTGTCCTGAGCTCCGCGGAGGAACCAACTTGTGACGTGGATGTGGAAGATCCACTCGCCACTTGTTTCCTTCTTCTTGGGCTCTACAGGGAAACGACATGGAGACATAAGAGAGGAAAAAGGAAAACACTTAGTATATTTGCTCAAATAGAATAGTGGGCCACATGCTAGGTATTGTTGACCCCAGTGGTCCAGTTCTAATGGTGTATCTACATAAATGACATTGTGAGCAGTGTAATGGTATTCCAAAAATTATGATTCAGTACCTACCTTATTTTGAAGTTGACGCTTCAGTACATATTAGATACGGTAAGGCAAGAAAATGCAAAACGAAGTGCTGATGGTTTGTGTGAACAGCAACAGATTTAAGGACATTTAATTAGGTATTTTTAGGAATGTTTTCTTTTTCGGAAATTAAGGATACAGACAGTAGGAACAGGAGGAATTATGATTCTGTCTTATTAAAATGCCTAAATGCTGCTGAAAGTTGTCTTTGCACCAAACTACTTTTTTTTCCTTTCAGACATGGCTTGCCATCACATCGGCGAGCAAGAAGCTGAGCTGTACTGTGTTTGTTTGCAGACAAGGTGTAAGGCTAGCCTGCCAAGCAATTACATTTCTAGTTCCTTATAAGAAGTCAAATCAAAACATACATACATACATTTTCCGAACCGCATGATCCTCACTAGGGTCGCGGGGGGTGCTGGAGCCTATCCCAGCTGTCTTCGGGCATTAGGCGGGGGACACCCTGAATCGATTGCCAACCAATCGCAGGGCACACAGAGACGAACAACCATCCACGTTCACATTCACACCTAGGGACAATTAATTTAGAGTGTTCAATCAGCCTGCCACGCATGCCTTTGGAATGTGGGAGGAAACCGGAGTACCCGGAGAAAACCCACGCAGGCCTGGGGAGAACATGCAAACTCCACACAGGGAGGTCGGAGCTGGAATTGAACCCGGTACCTCTGCACTGTGAAGTTGACTTGCTAACCACTGGACTACCGGGCCGCCCAAATCAAAACATTCTTTACAATATATTCTATGCACCCCCCATTTGTCCAAACGCAGCATTCTGAATGTGCAATGTGAATTAAGGAGCAAGATCCACTTGTTTTTATCCATCTCCGGGATGGCCATTTTGCCACTTGCTGTCGAATGAAAATGACATCACAGCCGCTAAGGGCTTGGATAATGACAGTCACAGCTCATCTGTTTTCTGGGTTTGGTCATGTGACATTTGCAAGCTGAGCCCCGAGCAACCGTGATGTCATTTTCCCTCGACAGCAAGTGGCAGTAAAATAAAAAACAGACGGCCCTTGAGATGACTAATAAGGGATGGCTTGTGCTACTTAATTCATATTCCACAAATGCAGTGTTAATAAGAATACCATGTTTAGATTAATTGGCCGCATAGAACATATTATTGTCAAGAGAATTTTTGACTTGACTTCCTCTTTAATATTTTTACAGTTTATGTACATGTGGGAACTCTAATCAACCAGTCATACTGTATTTGTACATCATTTTAGAGGGAGCAAAAAAATTGTACCAAGCTTTCACAGGTCACAAATGATGTGTCGCCTTCTTTTGACACCTGATTGAGACATGCAACACAAAAATGGAATTTGATCTACAGTAACTGTGACCTGTGCTCTATTTATCATCCAGGTTTCCAAGGTGATATACATCTTAACACGGCTGCTGTTACATCTGCATGATCATCATCCATTTTCCATGAATCCATCGATCCATTTTCAACACCGCTTATCCTGAACAGGGTTGCGGGAGGGTGCTGGAACCTATCCCAGCTGACTTCGGTCATCTGCACTAGACACTGGCGGACTACACACTGAACTGGTCGCCAGTCAGCCACAGGGCAAATACAGAGACAAATAACAATTCACACCCGCATTTACATCGTTGACCGAGTGGAAACAATCAGTAATAATGATTTTGAATAAATACAAGAGTGTGAAGTTACACAAATGCTAGAGCTGAAGAATTTAAATTATGTTGGCGTGTCAATGTACGAATGTGTCCCTGATTAAGTGTCTGTATTTCTCAACCTGTAATCTGAGGTGCGCTTTTATCCAAATACAGCAATTTTATATTTAGATGTGATTTGTAGCACAGAAACAAATATTCCATGTATGTACCCCTGCATAATCTATCAAGCAATTTTTTGAAAATCTGAACATTGCTCTGAGAAAATCTTACCTTTTGACGCGTGTTGTCTTCATTTTGACTCTTCGGGTTGTTGAGAAGGTTGACGACAGGTAAGAGGGACAAGAGGCTCAGAGGTAAATTTAACACCTGAGAGAATCTGATCTTGTGGCCATGGAAATACCTGAAATAAGACAGAAGCAGTCCCACTGACAGAAATAAGACGAGGGCTGTTATTAGCTCTCTCTGTGCGAATGTCCAAACAGCACCGGACTTTTTGTACAGATACGTGAAGCTGGCTAGTCCCAAAAAAGTCCACATCTCGGAGATTTATAATTTAAAAAAAAAAAGAAAAAAACAAATTTATACAATGTTGGGACCGTGAGGCCGACTTTTAATGTCGGTTGAAATCGGAGACGAATTAATGGTTATCCAATGTTCAATCAAGGCGCTCGAATTGAAAACGTCACTTTTGTAACTCATGTTAATTCATCAGTTTGCCAAATGCAGACTTGCTGAATATCATATGACAACGGCAGAGACGCTGACTCTTCTGATTGGATGGTTCCCCAGAACTCTCTCACCCGTCCAATCAGATGAGACGCACCAGTGAGCAGAGCTCACGCTATGTGCTGATTGGAATATGGGGGCGGGACGTTAGCGCTCCACCGGAACGTTGATTGGACAGCCGACTGTCAGCGCTAGTAGTATGATGTGATGTCAGGGGAAAAGTGCGCGTTTCACGTCTGGAGCAAACTACCCAACAGACTCGAGTGGTGGAACTACAGTGGAAATAAGATAGATAGGAGGATGTCGAATAAGGGCCATACCAGCCGTAGCGTGCCATTTGCGTTCCCATGAAATAAATGAACAGTAATACAGTATATATTTTTTTCTATTAAGCAAAGGCGTCCTGCGCTTTGAACTGATTGCATATTGAATAAATACAATTTAACCGATTCATTTAAACTACGTTCAATGCTTGAAAATAGTATGAGTTGCCTGTATTTTCTTTCTGAAATGTATTTAAATCGTTAAATTTATGTTCATCCTTATTGCAGCTATACTTAAAGATTCGTTTCTGTAAAATGATAATGATCATACATCAAATCAAATATAATTCAAATTAATTATTTCGTGTGCCCCGAGGTTTTCAATCAGCCCCCCAGGGGGGCGCGAGGCTCCGTCAAGGGGGGCGCGTGTACCGCGTTTGACCTCGGGGGAACATGCTTTTTAAATTTTTTATTTAGATTTTCTTCACTGTCCTAGAATTACAGTTGCACCTCCACTACACTAAGGGGCAGTGACGCTCTCATTGGCAGAGTGTGAGCAGGGAGCATTCGAAGGGAGGAAATATGACGGAGCGTATGTAGCGCTTGGCTTCACTGTGACTACGGTGGGAAACGACAAAAGACCGGTGTGCTTACTACTGTTTGTCTAACACTGTTGGCAGCGGACAGCATGAAGCCTAATAAATTAAGGCGTCATTTAAAGACATTACACCCCAATCACGCTGATAAGCCGCTTGATTTTTTTCAGCGAAAACGGGCCGAATATTGCCAACAATTATCCCGCTTTGTGACTGCTACTTAAGTCAACTAAAATACAGGTCCCAGCGACACATTGAGCAGGAGGTGAGAGTTGCTGTGTCCTGCTTCAAACCTCGCTTCGAAAAGCTGTGCGTTGCAAAACGTGCTCATTGTAGCCATTAATCCAGACACATCTTTGCTGAAAAAAAAATCAGCACAAATTATTTTATATATTGATGTTTTGCAGGTTAAAGTTATTGTGCTCCTGAGTTAATGTTGGTGATCAGTTTGAATGCATTATTTATCGATTTTGTCATTTTATTTTTCAGTATCGTATGGTTTGACATAGTCAGTCAAAACATTTTTACAGTTTGATTTAGGATTTAATTTTATTTTTGAATTTCAGATGCACTTTAAATATGTTCTGTTAGTTAATAAAGCTATTCTTTGTTGTAAGTTGGTCCATATTTCTTTCTTTTTTTATTTTCTTATACGTTAATAAGGATACCGTGATATGCAGAAGTGTACTTATAACAATTTTATAGACAAATGATACTATTTATTGTCGCGGGGGGGATGTTTTCTTCTTCCTAGAGGGTGGGCATGGCAGAAAATAATTGAGAAGCACTGCCCTAATGACTGATTTTCCTTTTTTTGTTGTTGTTGGATCATTGTATTGTTCTCAGTGTCAATGTGTTATTTGCACGAATGCCATATGGCTGAAGTAAATGTGTTAATTCTCTGCTATAAAAATCACTCCTATTACTCTCAGTCAGTAACTCAAATGAGTTTTAATACAATAAAACAATGACAAAAATTAAGTCACCTGAGATGGACCAATACACAAGAGTAGCTCTATAGGTGTATTATCAGATTTAGAGTTGAGAAATTAGTTTATTTTGAGGGAATTACGACAATAAATGGCAAGGTTTGGTGAAACGTCTCACTAGCAAACAATATCATTCTCCGACAGTTCTAAAACACACAAATCAGAATATACAGGTAAAGTCAGATGAATAAAAAAAATTTAACATCCATCAACAGCTCAGCTGCTAATTGTCATAAATCAAATTTTAAGGCAAAATTCTACCCCGAAACATCCGAATGGGCGCTCTTTCAAACATCACCGCTGGGGAATTCCAATTTTTCTTTTCCTTTCGGCTTTTGCCTTCAGGGGTTGCCACAGTGAATGAGTTGCCTCCATCTAACCCTGTTTTGTGCCTCCTCTTCTCTCACACCAGCTACCTCCATGTCCTCTTTCACGACATCCATTAACCTCCTCTTTGGTCTTCCTCTCGGCCTCCTGCCTGGCAGTTCAAGACTCAGCATCCTTCTCCCAATATATTCACCCTCTCTCCTCACAGTCTGGCCTCTCCGACTTTCTCTCCAAAACCTCTAACATGAATTCCAAACAACTCAAAACTAGAAGGCACGCAAAGTACATCGATTTCATTTGAATTTTGTCACATCCCCTTATTTGTGAAGTGTTCAAATAAATGCACAAACTGCGAGCAGCTGAGCAAAAGTGGTCAAGAGGATGGTACGTTATCAATTACAAATGGGGGAAACACATCAGCATGGTATAATTGCTCACCTTCTATTTTGTTCAAAGGGCTGAAATGCAAGTCAGTCGTCAGCAACAGGAAGCCAGACAGAGATATAGAAGGAAAAGACTTCAAACTCATTACGCAGTCTTCTTAGATGAATATTTATTTCTACACATTCATGAAACTATGCAATCACTGCTCTGTATTTAATACTGTATACTGAAAACATGACAGCACCATCTGCTGGACCTGTTGATGTACCCAATTGAGCATCCAACGAGTGGAGAACATGCATACATTACTGTTAGTCAATTTTTAGTGTCCACTGTTTTCTTTTGTACATCTTCATACGTAACACATTAATAGTAGATATCCATGGGGAAAAAAATGACGTGTTGAGCTAAAATCTGACCACATGCAGTATCTTCTTGTGAATGGGTTTTGTATCCGTTTTGCTAACATTAGTTGAGCTCGTAGTTAATAAACAACAATCAAAGACCATTTAATGAGCTTTTAATGTTCTGCATCACACCCAAGACTGTCTTACTATTATAAACAAGATAATTACACGGTACAAGTAGTTTAATGTGCTCTTTGAGGTTTGAGCAGTGGATTTAATTATTCTATTGTCAATGGGCAAGGATGAATCGTTATTTCACGTAATAATTAAAGATGGATTCATATTTTTCTTGCTTCCCTGATGTGGACTTCGGCTCACCATTCTGCTTGATAAAAGCCTGACATAAAACAAAGCATAAATGTTTGAAAATTATTTTTCTTTCTGAAATGTTCCGAGAAACAATTTCTTTCAAACAAGCAAATTGCTCCGATATTTGAATAGAAATCCACAAATAACATCAATGAAAGAGATGTGAAAGGAGGCAAGGATAATTGCGGTTTGGATTTTTACCTCCATCTCCTCCAAAGAAGCAGCACCTTCTTCAACTTTCAGTCCGATGCCTTGGCTGAAGCTCGAGTAGCGCTCCTGTCCAAACAATGCACTGCCAGTGAGAAAAGGAAAAAAAAATGTGTGACTGGGAATTTCAAAAAGCAAGAGAGCAGACCTGAACCAGGTTTGCAAGGAGCCCATCTTCACAGATGGAAACAGCATTCCTGAGTCCTCGAGCAAAAGCATCCATGGCTCCGATATGAGCGATGAATAAGTCCTCCGGGTCGGTGGACTCTCTGCGCACTTTGGCATCAAAGTTCAGGCCTCCGGGCTGCAGGCCACCTTGTTCAATGATGGTCTGGAGGAGAGATGACACTCACGGATACATTTCATCGAGCCATTGAAACAGGAAATAGCGATGATGCAAACTTTTCATCGGTCTTTACACTCCAGCAGCAAAAATTTAATTGTTCGTTGTTATTGTGTTCCTTATTAGGAAAATGTTGTTACTCATATGTGTCACATTGTGCTTTCAACCTTCTTGATGCAAAGTCACTCGCTCTTTGCTTTACTTTGGCGTTTGGTTGATGTATTCTCTGTGATGTTCTGTGTGACCTGTCAGTCGGCACCGCGCAGCCCTCGGTGTGCTCTGCGTTCTGCTCGCATCCATCCATCCATTTTCTGATCCGCTTTATCCTAACAAAGGTCGCTCGCGTGGGGTGCCGGAGCCTATCTCAGCTTTCTTCGGGCAGTAGGCGGGGAACAGGTATGGGGAGAACATGCAAACGCCACATAGGAAGGCCAGAGCCGGGATCGAACCCATGACCTCTGCCCTGTGAGGTCGACGCGCTAACCACTGGACCACCGTACACAAAGAGTGTACAGAAGATTAATTTAAAGGAGGTACAGAGTTCCGAGACCACACGGCCCAAATGATAGGTGGAGACAAGGACGACCTTGTTGGAACGTTGCCTCTCTGCAGGTAGTTGACTCCGACTCATTACATCCCCCCTGACTCTCACATTGTCAGATTGCCGAGGAATGCATCAGGTCAATACTGTACATATGCACTGAAGACAAGCATTATATTTGTAATACGTTTCAGAAATGCTTTTTTTCCCCCCTCTAGGAATGCAGTTCAAATGATACTCCTTTAACTGAATTCCAATTAAACAAAGGTACCACTTGCTGAAAGCAAAATAAAACTGTGCCACAACTGAAGTGCGCACAGCAAATGCCAAAGAATAATGGTACTCCCCACTGGGAGAGAATGAACAATCTGAAACTGTCACCTTCATAAATGAGCTCACCTTCATAACCAAAGTTGTGTTTCTGATGTCCATCGGGAACTGGTCAGTGTCCCAGCCGAGGTCAGGGGAACCGGTGTTGGCATCAACTGAACCCAGCATACCAAACCTGAGAAGAGGTGAAGTACGAAGGGTCGAGCGAGGCTCAAGTGACATCACATGAAGAAGGCTGCACATGTCGAGGTGTCTCACGCAGAGGCCATGACAACGTCATGTTCATACGAGTGTCCCGCCAAGGTGGTGTGGTTGGGCTCAATGTTCAACTTAAAGTGGCTTTCCAAACCATAATGCTTGAGGAATCCGAGGACGCTCATCGCATCTGCGGAGGGAAACGGCTCGACATCAGGAAGAAAATCCTGACAAGTGGAATGCCATTAGTCCATTCCAGCCTCTCCCAAAAACACAACCACATTTTTGGTTATAAGGTTCGATGTTTTTCATAATATTGTAAAATATTAAGACATAAAACAACAATAAAATATTCAGCTAAAAGTGCATCATATAGTTGTGCTCCTTCCCCCCCATTTCAGTCCAGCAGCAGCGTGTCTGAAGCTCGCTCGTGATTGGCTCACGACGCAAAAATCGACAAAGCGACGAGTTGTCAACTTGAAAAATTCACAAGGTTGGGTGCTCATTAAATAAGTTAAGGTCCACTTAAGTTGAACACTTTACCGTAGTCATACTGGTGTTTACAGGGCTCCTTTGGCTTTGGCTCGATCAGAAACTGGCACTTTAACCCAATCTTCTCTTTGTACTCTGGTGATAGGAAGCACATGACAGAGAAACGACTTTCATTATCCCATCACTACCGACAAACATTAGGTACACAATTTCAAGAGTTCAATATCAGAGTTGTATCAAACAATCGCCTGAGCAATCATAGAAATTAGGTCGAGCGAGGCTCAAGTGACATCACATGAAGAAGGCTGCACATGTCGAGGTGTCTCACGCAGAGGCCATGACAACGTCATGTTCATACGAGTGTCCCGCCAAGGTGGTGTGGTTGGGCTCAATGTTCAACTTAAAGTGGCTTTCCAAACCATAATGCTTGAGGAATCCGAGGACGCTCATCGCATCTGCGGAGGGAAACGGCTCGACATCAGGAAGAAAATCCTGACAAGTGGAATGCCATTAGTCCATTCCAGCCTCTCCCAAAAACACAACCACATTTTTGGTTATAAGGTTCGATGTTTTTCATAATATTGTAAAATATTAAGACATAAAACAACAATAAAATATTCAGCTAAAAGTGCATCATATAGTTGTGCTCCTTCCCCCCCATTTCAGTCCAGCAGCAGCGTGTCTGAAGCTCGCTCGTGATTGGCTCACGACGCAAAAATCGACAAAGCGACGAGTTGTCAACTTGAAAAATTCACAAGGTTGGGTGCTCATTAAATAAGTTAAGGTCCACTTAAGTTGAACACTTTACCGTAGTCATACTGGTGTTTACAGGGCTCCTTTGGCTTTGGCTCGATCAGAAACTGGCACTTTAACCCAATCTTCTCTTTGTACTCTGGTGATAGGAAGCACATGACAGAGAAACGACTTTCATTATCCCATCACTACCGACAAACATTAGGTACACAATTTCAAGAGTTCAATATCAGAGTTGTATCAAACAATCGCCTGAGCAATCATAGAAATTAGGACATATTAGAATCCTTCTACAGTCCAGCCTGGATGTTGCGCCAGGATCTGGTTGGGGGCTGCCCTAAACAGCCTGAATGCAAATGCATGGAAGCAAAATACTTTTTTGGGGGGAAGGAACTGCCCTTTTTCATGTACAAACTAGCTCACAGAACCAATCAAGATCCTAACTGGAAGTTCCACTTCATATCATATTGGATTCACAAGGCACCAAACATAATACAAAGAATGAGTCGAACCACCTTGTGACACAGTTCAGGCTTTTTGTTTTGTATTTGTGCGTATCAAGCGTATTTTGTTGAATACCCATCTGACAGGCTCCAACAACACAGAGTACTGATGACCTTTTGAAAAGCAGCTCTTGTATTGGATTGAAGTAGATTGTGCACATGTATCAAATCAAGGGTTTAGTGAGTCGTATATTTACTTACTGATCGCCATTTTGAAGAAGTTGGCCATATGTTTCAGTTCTGCGGCGACATCAGTATTATGGACAGAGAGAAAACCCTCTCTTCCTCCCCAAAACACTGAGGACAAAGATACACTTCTTGTCTTTCGTAAATGCACTGCTCACAAAAAAGTTAGGGATGTGCAGCTTTTCAAAATATATGTTCATAGTGTCTTCTCTCCCATACCAAAGTTTTCTGCACCCAGCTTCTTGGCAACATCCAGCCCCTTCTTGACCTGAGCACCAGCATAGGCCAGAACGTGACAGTCTGGGTTGGTGGCTGCACCATTCATGTACCTGCCAAATACAAGTAGAAGAGCGATCAACTATAACGTCTCATTTGTCATTGATGAACCGCCAAGTAATCAAAATAAAAGGCTCCTCCTTGTCCAACGTCTGACAAGCACACTGAAGCTGTCGAGTCAAATTTATATCTATATATTAATCACAAAAGAGTTTGTAAGGGATTCACAGTCCCTCAGTTGACAAATATTAATGACATCCCCGGATCACATGCTGTAAGAAAGAAAGTACACGACACAGATGCATTTTTTTTCAAAAAATGATTGGTTGGATCCCCTTCTATACACAGATTTCAGCTCACACGCTATATGTCGTCTCTCTCGCGATCAAGTGGAAAACTAAGTCCATATTGATCAAATATTGAGACTGGTGACTACAGGAAGAAAAATCGAGAAGTTTGTTTTCAGCTGCCTATTTCAAACACAGTTGTAAGCATTCATGAATTACAGCGCCAAAAAATGTTTCCTCTGTAACGTTTCGGGCCATAGGGTGCATGACATTCACTTTCTACATTCCTTTGAAGTAGTGAAACAAAAATGAAAGGGGACTAAATCCTGTACAAATGTGTATTGCACAGACCTTGGATGGGCAAAGAGGTTGCAGGTAACCCACAGCACCTTGACTCCAGTCCGTTTCTGTAACTCAAGAGCTAAATCGGTGATTTCATCCAGATTCCTGTTTGACTCCTCTAGGGTGGAGCCCTCAGGTGCCATGTCTCTAAAAGGGCAGATCATATACAAAACAAGTTTATTTTGCCACGCATGTTTACCTTTGCCACCTCAAAAGATCATGTCCTGTCCTGTCAAGTCAAGTCTAGTCCGTTACCTGTCATGAAATGTGTAATATTTCACCTGTGAAAACAAGCAGATGCAACAAAATGTTAACATGTAGTATTTTGCACAATCGACTTCCGGCCAGACTTCGATAAGAAGTTGAATTCCCTCACGCCAATCTTGGTAAAAAACTCAAAAGCAGCCTGCAGTCGCTTCTTGGCTGCTTCCATGGGAGAGCCTTCGTTCCAAGACCGAAGGAGCGTCGGAAATCCAAAGGGATCGGCACCTGCAACCCCAACATAAAATCACACGGTCTCTTAAAACCATCACATGTATCAAAACGATGTAAAAGCCTGAAACGTAAAGGCCAAGTGACGATCACAGGATTTAAACCAACCAATTTTACATGTTACATACACAGGCAAAACCTGCTTAGTCTAATGTAGTGTTTCCAAATGACTGCGCCAAGAGATTGTCAGTTGTGCCGCAGGAAAAATTTGCCAATTTCACTTAGTTGGTCCATAAATTATTATTTATTTACTTCAAATGAAGTGTCTGTGTCCATCGGCCTATGTCTGCAACGAGCAGACATGACAGCATAAACACGTTCTGTCACTTGATGGCAGAAAGAATGATTAAACCGGGTGGCAACCTTTTGCCAACAACAACAGAAGAATAGCCAAACTAAACAGGCCCGTATTTTACATTACGTCCATTTGTGAGTAAATTGAGACGCAATTGTCATGATTTCAGGATATACACTTTTTGTGACGTCCTCACCTGAGGCTCTCATAGAGTCTTAAAAGTATGTTATAAAACTCAGCACTAGGCCTGTGCCAAAATCTCAAAAATCGGTTCTATAACAAACTGAATGAATGTTGTGATGCCCTCCCACCATTTTGGGGCGTGAATATCACTGAGACCATCCAACAATTCTCCATTTTGCAGATGGTTGGAAACTGTATTTGACTACGTAGGTAACCAAACTGCATTTTTAATTGAGCTCTTGTTTTTGATATGCAGGGCTACCCAGTGTTCCTGTACTTAATTGTATTTTGGGTGACAAATTGTTACAATACCAGTTCCACAGAAAGTGTGCCAGTAGCAAACTGAGAATCTCAGCCAGTCCTCCATCGTCTTCCCCATAAGAACCTGCACACGTTGGAGATGCAAATCACGTATCACTTCACATGCGCACTAGTTAACACACTGCTACACGTGTCTGTACCTCCTGTGAATTGTAGTGTTTAAAGCACAGGATATCTCCCGGCCCAGCACCGGCAATATATGGGATCTTGGGAATGCCTATGCAGCAGAAATGTAATACAATATTTCATGCCTGCACATGGAAGCGTCGAAAAAAGAACTGGGCAAACAATAAATCATACATTTGCACACGCTCCACAAATGTTTGTGCATGACTAAAAACAACAGTCGGCTCAGACAAAAATGAAAGTAGAATTCAAGTTGTTAGGGCCTTCGTGTTTGCAGCCGCGCCAAAGAACAGCTACGATGCAAAAATATAACGCGTGTTAGTTAATGATAAGTGTTAAGCGTCCTAATATGTGTTTTACCCGCAAAGAATTCCTTCTGAGACGCCATTGAATCACGACGATTACGGTTGCTGCATTTAGAAAGTTTGTCGACGTTCTTCTTCCTGAAGGAGTTCAGTATATGGCCACAAGGTGTCCCTAGAAATCTTAAATTACAGTGCACTTTGAATTGGGGCTGCTCGGTTTACGTAATTTAAACGAGTTATCGACAAAGCGACGACTTGTCAACTTGAAAAAAGTTGACAAAACACATTCAATGCAGTGTCTTTATTTCAATTTTAGAAAACATGTTATGCTGAAACACCAACAAAATAATGTACCTAATACAGTTATAGAACTAATATCAATGATCTTTTAAAGCAGCAGTAACCAACCACCAGCGCAGAAAGTGCATAAAATATATATATTTTGATCATCTGAATCTTTCAGAATTTTATTTTGAAAATCATGGGTGCATGTATGCCTCTCCATTGGTCAAACTGCTTGTCTTGGTCAAGTGATATGGTAGTTTAAAAAAAACAAAAAAGTAATCCCACAATCTTAGTTTTAAAAAAAAAAAATCATCTTTGGAGAAATTGTTCAGAAAGGGGGGAAAAAAGCTCAATGATGAGAAGAGCCTCCAACAAGTAAGCTGTATGGAAGACTCATTCACAGCCATCCCTATCTTCTCAGCCTTATGGCTGATTTTCTACAGGCGATTCTCACGCGCCAAGCCCACTCAGTGTAATACCAGTACATAGCAAGAGGCTTGCAAAATTGCTCTGGCACATGAAGACCAAGCAACCAGAATTAGAAGACAAGCCTAGATTAAAATTGTGGCAGAATATCCAGTTTGCCCAACCAACAAAAAAAAAGCATTGAATTCCTATCCTCTGCATCTTATTATTGTAATGTGCGAAATTCTGCAATGACGTCAATCAAAACAAAATTACTGAGCTGATTACATTCAGCACTAACTTGGGCTGTCATTCTCTGCCCTTACCTCAAGGTGGTACCAGCTCATTGAATAGAAACAAGCACTGGCCTTCCACTCATTATGACTACAGTCAGTGTGGGCTGTTTTACAGTTGGTTTTCATTGGCTTCAATGCCATTCTGTTCAAATATTACTTTCCAAATGTTTGCAAAAAATGTGTGGATGTACTTGCTGGGAAATGGGTCAATGTTGCAAACAATGTTGGTGAAGTGACTGATACTTTAGATCCTTCAGTCCAGTCTGGAGCGTCGGCCTCATGGAAACAAAAACATTTTCAGTGGGATACATTTTTGTGCACGGTTGAAGCCCTATCTTGTTTCACTACAAGAATAAGAATAAGGTGCATACAGGAAAGTTTAGCTTTCTTGCTTCTTCCGCTTGACATTACCGGTACTTACTGACTTATTAGTGACCTTTACATTCTAAGTGATGTGCGTACGATAAAAGAAGGCGAAACAAATGCAACCCGGCACCAGGCACAGCAAAGACTCAGGCACTTAAGCACCTCGCATTTAGCTGGAGGTTGAAGTGCATGAGTGCAAAATTCACCGCTTTCTCTTTACTGCCACTCTTCTGGCACAATGCACATGAGTCAGTGGTGATATAGTTCTGCATATAAGAGGCCCACTGAATCTTTTTCAAGTGCTGATGATGTGTACTTGTTGGCATCATCACCGTCACTGTCAAAGCCCACATTTGATTTTGTACCAGAGTGCACATCCGATCTGGTGCAGTCAATGATTCCCCAAGCTACTTGAGCCTGGTGCAGGGCCCAACAGGAAAGCTGCTATGTGGAGGAGTCTGCGGGACTCAATTCCTTCTTTCTCTTCTTCTTCTTCACTCTGCAGGGCTTGCAGAGGCAACACAGGATGCACGGGGAGGCCAGCAAAAGGAGTGGAGAGGTAATCAGCATCACAATGCTTACCCCAACCAAGATTCCCGCCACCTGAAGGACAACATACAGGAACCGTGGTCAGACTGACAAACTGACGCTAAAATATGCGTACATCACATTATCAAGTATACGTAGTGACAAATTCAAACACTCTTCAGTCTTAAGGTTAAAAAATTTGGAATTTTCATGAAAATTAGCCATGCGTTGGGCTGTTCAAAAAAGAACATTGTCCAGGATGCTCATTCCAATAAGGCTAGCAAACAAAAAGTCAACAATATATATATGTTTTTAAATATGGAATGCACGCCCAAAAATGAGTATGCAAGGTGACCTCCATTTTCCGCATTGTATTGTGTAGCCTACCTGTATGTCTTATCTGATTATTTCGTTATTGTTAGGCCTGTCATAACATTTTTTTATAACGATGTATTTTGCCAGAATCTGTTTTTTTTTTCTATGCCAACTGACACCAAGGACATTAGAGCATATAATTCAAGTTCATCCTTTTTTAAAGAGCAAGCATCTTAATTCTCAAGAATGTTGAATATTGGCACTGAAATGTAGCGCAATGAATAAAATAAATTGCACTTAAATATTCATACATCACAAATATAGCCAGACATCTGTACTATCAAGCAGACAGGGTGAAATGAGATTTCTTATCTCCTTCAGAATGTCCTCTTTCACCCGCTTGTACAAGGCTGGAATGGGTGTTTGGGAAGGCAATTCTACCTGCCTATTAAGAGTCGACAGCTTAAATGCTGGTTTCTCAACAGTGTTGAATGGTTGCATGTGTTTCTCTAACAAGCCAGTAACGCTATCTGTGAGGAGCTATAATTGTAAGCTATCAGGAAATGGATGGCCCTCCATGTCCAGTCATGTTTTTTGTTCCCAGTTGAAGAAACTGTGCTGATGGTTGTCTTAAATGGACTTTGAGGTTTATTGTGTTGCAAATTTCTTCATACAAAAGCATCACAACAGCTCGTTGATGAACACGAAGGCCCGATAACATCCATCTTCACTCCAAAATGTTCCCACCCTCCCACGGCATTCGAGTTTGGAACAAATTCCATTTATGCCCCTTAACTTGCTGTAAATGTATAAAAACAGCTCTTGCAAAAAGTTGCTTTGAGTATGCAAATTCTCCTTTCACACTGTTCATGCTATTTGTGTGTGTGTGTGTGTGTGTGTGTGTGTGTGTGTGTGTGTGTGTGTGTGTGTGTGTGTCGCCTTCCATAGCGACAAGCAATTTGAGTGTAGCGCCAAACAGAGATTTTATGCAAGAACCACAATAACAAAATAAGCAGAAAATCAACTGTAATCCGTTACTGGGAAAGGGAAACTCTTCCAGGACAACTAGACAAACATTCCCATTTGCAGGAGAGCTCACTGTGTTGGAGACATGGCGGGGTGGGGGGGTATTGTTCTCATGACAAAACATACAAGTATCAAGTTAGAGTAGCCAAATCAAGGCAAGATTGATATCCTACAGCTGGGGTGCCCATTTAAGAGATAGTGAGGTACCAGCAGGCAGTGTCGGTAGCGCTCATGACATGAACTCAATCTCGGCCAGTTTTAAGCCATTGATATAGCTGCCTGTCTACAGCAGTGAATAAGTGAAAACACACACACACACACACACACACACACACACACACACACACACACACACACACACACACACATACACATACACATACATACACACACACACACACAGAGAGCGAGCGATTAATGCAGTTATTCAAGGTACACCAATATATGTCTAGTTTTAAATAAATGAAATAAAATGGGGAGGTCATTTTGATTTGGTTATTTTATAAGTAGCTTGCATGTTGAAAAAAGTGTGGGCAACCTTGTCCTCCAGTAAACCTCGGATGCCAGTGAAGTGATCAAATGGGTGTGGTTAGATAGCATGTAATCGTCTTGACGACAGAAAAATGTCTCCAAAGAGATTTGTGGGTTGTGTAACCTGTTAGGCCAGGAAGTAACCCAATCACGAAGTGATGAAGTGCACTCTTGTGCTTGTGCAACTTTGCACACTCTCTGCCCCCGGGGGTTTCAATGGCATTCTAAAAGAGGTTGTAACCGTACCATAGCTTCTGCATAATATTTGAACTACAGTAAATCCTCAATTAGTTGCACCGTCACAACAGGACGCAGGAAGAAAGTTGTCCGTTAAATACTCTAGTTTTGTTGGCAGTACGATATCACTTGAAGGCAAGAATTTGGGATTTGTGGGATTATCTCCGATTCTTGTCTGATGAAGGGCTAACTGAGTACATGGAAATTTACAACAAATCCGAAACACAATGTGGCACACACGTCTTTGGAAAATTCAACATCAGCAACCTTAGTGTCATCTCAGTAAACTGTGCCAGGTCAGAGTTTGCAGTGTTTTGTTGGTTTCTGTCCTGCATTTCCTCACAGGCTGCATCTCCTGGGATCAAGTTTTAATGTTTGTTGTTTTTAGTTTGGACAGGTTGCGTGCTTTTTTTTAATCACCTGTAAAAAGACTAGCATCAGTGTATTCAAGGAGAGGCCGCTCTGGCTCCGCCATGCGCAGGCCCTTCAAGTTCTTGTTTTCAATATTTGTTCTTTTACTGCCCTTGTTTGAACATGAATTCCTGAATGGCAATTATATTTGTCTGTGCTGCTTACCTGCGTTCGGTTCCACATAACAGAGGCTCTGGAGTGGCCAAGTTTGTTCCTGCAAGGCCCTTTATCGTAATGCCTGAGGAAAATGTCACTCTGCAATTACAAAACGCACATGTTGAGACAAGAAAGACACCTGAAAAAGTGCTCTGCATTTTGGAACGAGACTCACATCCAGGTTCTGCAGACAGTACCAACAGAAGGTGTGTTTGCAGCTCTTGCACAGCATTTGTGCACAGCCCTGGTTCCGCTCGATGTAGATGCCACACATCGGGCACTGTTTGATGGGCGACTCAGAGTCGCTGCTGCAGGTGGTGCCCGCAGATGTTGTTCGAAAGAGACAAGAGATTAGTGGGGGAGAGTTTAGAAGAGCAAGTCATGGAAGTCTCGTGGGTATGTCAATTGTGAGACCTTTATTTAGTGGCACAGTGTCGGGTCAGTGCTCATGTTGTTCGATATTTTGGGGGTCGGAGGTATGACGGGGGAATTCTAAGCACGCAATAAAAGGACACCGCTACGGGTGAGGACCCTGAGCTTGGCGCATTGGCGATGTCTGAGCAGATTTAGAACATCTACTCTCCATAAAGGCAATCGTATCTGCTCAGAGGTGGCCTACACTCTTGACTCATCTGTCAATCGCACAACTGGGGCAGGGCACATCAGACTGAATACGATTTACATTCACAGTTTCAGACGCATCAGAGCGTGTTCACACTCATACTTTATAATTGGGTTCATTGGACCTGAACAAAGAAAACATTTTACATGCTTCACTTGAATCTGTCTTTTTCCTACACTCAGCTAACATGACTCTACAATTGGTTGGCGACAAATCGGAAGGTTAGTTCGTCGGGCTGGGTATCGATTCAGATTTCCAAATTCGGTTCGATTCAATTCACAAGGACCTAATTCGATTTTACTCACAATTTTAGTTTTGAACGGAAGACATTCTCGGAAGTAGTGCTGCAAATAGAAACTTCTTGCTCTACCTTGATACTTTAGTAAACATCGGAATCGTTACAACAAAAATTTAACTTGATGCAGTTAAATGAATTGTGAACAGATCAAAATAATAAATAATAATTTAAATCAATTCCAAACACAGGGAAGTATGTGTAAATGAAGTGTGGCAAAATCACATTGTAAAGTCATGACATTCACATTCATGTGACTCTCACAAAGTTTCAGTTCATTGCTGTCTTTGAGGGACTTTTTTTTTAACCTCCAAACTTCCACGCATCGACATTCAAGCTTGTTGACGCTGATTTCAGTGCTTCTGCCATGCTGTTTTGATGTGCTACTCTCATATGGTGACGAGATCTCACGCGACACAAGAAGTCACATGAATTTATGGGTAAAAGAGACATTAAAAGGATCGATTTATGCAATGAAAAGGAAAATCAATTTGATAAATCATCGTCTTTTTTTTTGGAAACACAGCCTTATAAGTTTGTTAGTACCTATATAGGGAGTAGAGCGTATGAAAAGGAAAATCAATTTGATAAATCGTCGTCTTTTTTTTTTAAACACAGCCTATAAGTTTGTTAGTACCTATATAGGGAGTAGAGCGTCTGCCTTTTGGTTTTCACAAGGCAGTGACGAAATCCCAGAGTTTTGAGGGTAATAGCTCATAGCAACACAAAAATAACTTTTTATTTATTTTTTTTTTTTTGGGGGTGGGGGGGGCGATCTTTTTATGTACTCATTCACATGACAAATACAAATACGATTTCTAATGTGAACACAACCCGTCCATGATGTGACACGTATGCGCACAAAGTACGACGTTGAGTGACGTGGACGAATGGCGTGCAATGATTTGGCCAAGGTCGACATGTAAATGGAAAATTAAATTCGGCCTAAAACCTCTATCAACTGTAATCTGGTGGTTATTGCAGCATATAACTTCATCAGGGACGAAAAACCGTAATTGGTGATGTCTATGAGTACCAGACATAAAGCGGTCATTGTCAAACTTTCACGGTATTAAAAATAAGGTTTGGAAGCTGAATGGCCACACTTGTGTTGTATGAGGTCCTATAAAAACTCTGTCATTGTCCAAGTATTTGTTCTAGACCAGCTAAATTAATTCCTGTTTCATCAAACTGCAGTGAGGCATGCTTCACTGCAGTAAACAGGCTCCTTCTGTACAGGGAGTAGCCTGGCCATGGGCGGGCACCCTCCCTTTGGCTCAAAAGCAATGGAATCACAATATGACTCAAGTGACATCAATCAGTCTGGCAGAGGCGCAGCTCAGCGAGCTAAAATAAAGTCGAAGCTTTGGCTCAAATGCAATGGAATCACAACATGACTCAAGTGACATCAATCAGTCTGGCAGAGGCGCAGCTCAGCGAGCTAAAATAAAGTCGAAGCAGGGTGGTTCGATGTGGATAAAAAGATGCACTAACTGCTGGGAATAGTCTGAAGTCAACGAAGCAAAGCCTTGAAACTTGTTTGCAATTCATGCACAGCTGTATGGTTCCTTCCACACACAGCACTTGGTGGTTCAATGTGGGTAAAAAGATGCCCTAACTGCTGGGAATAGTCTAAAGTCAACGGAGCAAAGTCTTGAAACTTGTTCGCAATTCATTCGTTCCGGCACAGCTGTATGGTTCCTTCCACACACAGCACTTCAAATTCCGCGCCTCTCGGACTGACCTGCTTTCACCAAAGTGTGACTTCATGGGTTGTTGCTCAGGACAGGTGTGGCTCCCCTGCCAGGGTCCTCTGCAGCCGGAGCAGAAGATGGTGTGACATGTCGGGCATGGCACAGCGGAGGGCTGGCCCT
Source organism: Hippocampus comes (assembly GCF_001891065.2). Taxonomy (NCBI): domain Eukaryota; kingdom Metazoa; phylum Chordata; class Actinopteri; order Syngnathiformes; family Syngnathidae; genus Hippocampus; species Hippocampus comes. Next base: position 1,303,794 of record NW_017806221.1, read on the forward strand.
CAGAGCTCAGCGGCACGTCGCACCCGGCCTGACAATCAAGCACCGGACACCAGGTTTTACTCGGGTCCAGCTTCACTCCTGTGGAGAGCACATTACATATTAGTATGAATACGCTTAGAATGTCTAAGGTTATGTTACATCCACACCTGCGTGGTCCCTTGAATTACGAGTGGCATTTTTTCCGTGACCAAGCTTGGAATGACACTTACTCTCATATCAAATACATTTTCCCTATTGAAATGAATTGAAAGGCAATTAATCTGTTCCAGTTCCCCCAAAAACAGCAGTTTTGGTGGGGAGTTGTTCTTTTTTTTTTTTTTTTTAAACTCAAAATGAATGCAAAAGTGGTATAACACATCCATGACTTATTTGTTACTTGGCATGACAGTAGATAAGAACACATCTTACATTTTGGAAGTGACTTGCATAACTAATTGAGCTAATTTTCACATTCACATCTCACAATGAGTACAACTACATGCCTTATTGACAGAGCAAATTCGCATTAATCTGTTCCAGTTCCCTAAAACAGCAGTTTTGGTGTGGAGTTGTTGTTTTTTTTTTTTTTTAACTCAAAATGAATGCAAAAGTGATATAACACATCCATGACTTATTTATTACTTGGCATGACAGTAGATAAGAACACATCTTACATTTTGGAAGTGACTTGCATAACTTATTGAGCTAATTCGCACATTCACATCCCACAATGAGTACAACTACATGCCTTATTGACAGAGCAAATTCGGTGTGTACAAATGTATATTTCTCAGCTATAGATGTAACAATATGCTCATTATATTAGTTGTAGTTGAAGTAACGCTGTAAAAATGCCCCAAATCATACTGAGAGATGTCCTTATTGCTGATGAGTGATTTTATCTTGTTTAATTGCAAACTATCAACCGCAACAAGAAAGATTATGATGAAAGTCACATTTTTTTAATAAGAGTGAATAAATATTGTCCTGTGATGCTTGGCTGGCAACCAAACCAGGGTGTATTGCTCCTCTCATCTACAATCAGTTGGAATTGGCTCCAGTCCATTAGCCATACGAATAAGGGCAGCCGTTATGGGCGGAAGTTAATCATATGATGTATTAAATTAGGGGCTCTTCGACAGTATTCAAAACAGAATTGTTGTTGTTTTTCATCCAGTTCTTTGCATTAAATAGCCGTTATGGACGGAAGTTAATCATACAATGTATTAAATCAGGGGCTCTCTGACAGTATTGTTGTTGTTTTTCATCCAGTTCTTTGCATTAAATATCATTAGATTGTGAAGGTGGTGTTGTGGCCGGTAACGAGGAAAACTTACAAAAGCCCTTCATGTTTTCCTACCTCTCACAGCCGCTGAAAATATTTTCCACCCAATGGCATACCAAAAAATGCAAATTACACTCACATCAACGTAGTTTGATCATATTCAAGGATTTCCCATTTCTGACTAGGTAGTTTGAAGATGAATAAAGTTTCTGTACCCTCCAGGAGACTAGGGCAAAAGCTGAGAAGCAGGGGGGGAGGCAAAAAAATCAGCCAGCCCTAATGCAATGTTCCAAGAATGTGAGGCTCAGTGGTGCTACGTGGTGTCGCCTCCAGCTAATGTGCGACCTCAAATAGCCCCGTGCCTGTCGCTTGGCGTCAGCGCACTTGCACAACAATACAATACCCACCTCTCTCAAACTTCAAGCGCTCATACAGCTTAGTCTGATCAGCAGAGGCCAATTCGGCTATCTGGAAACAAAGACAGAACAACCTTGTTTATATTTGTACTACATACGGGAACACGTGGAATGCATTTCATATCACTTCATATTAAAGTGTTCTATTTAATCAAAATTCATGCTTCTCTGTGACTTTGGATATCACCTCATGTTTGAATAAGAAAGATCAATTTAACCGGTTAACATGAAACTAAAGTAATCTTGTCCACACCATTTGAAACTAATCAACCTATGTCGGTTACACTGTATATCTATTTTTAACGGTTTGGTTACTTTCGCTTTAGACCGTGCCTCTGCTGGTTAACTACCGCGCTTCACTTTTCTTTCATCAGAAGTAACGGGGTACAATGTAATTGAAAGTATACACAGCTTTATTCACAAGTTTAAAAGCATTCATTTTAGTTTCCATTGTTATGAATGAAGAGGCATACCTCAGAATCAAGTAGCACCCCAGTGTTTCTGCAAGCCATATCAGGACAGGTGATGGCCGCCCCCCCACCCTCCTTGATGCTCAGCTGAACATACTGCTGCAGACACTGGACGGAAAGAAATATGGCAGCCCGAATCATTACATTCAATAGAGCAAGACAGTCTTCTTTCAATGACAATGTGCATGCATGTTAAGTTGAGGGTTCAGATAAATCCTCCATGAGAAAGCATCGAGCACTTCAAAGTGATGTTACTCAAGCATGAAATTACGGAAGCTTAGTTGGGACTGTGCAAGCATTGAGTTGCACAACTGGGAGATTGATTTGAGGAACATGAAATAAAGCATGTCACAGAATGTCTGTTATTGAGGAACATTCAAGATTTAATCATCTGCCTTATTATAACACACTACAAAAAAAAAAAGTCATGTTCCCCAAACTGAGCTCGAAAAATAACAGTCAGCTTTCTTCAAACGGAGTTACCCAAGTTTTAGACTGTCTCTCAAGTTCAAGTGGTTCTCCTAACATAGATGAACAAGGCATTCTCAGGCTTCTGCGTTCACGACAGGAAACAATTTAGAATTATACCTTTGTACCTTAATTAGGTGAGAGCAGACCCTGTCTCTAGGAGATCATAAACAGGCTGAGCGCCTCTGACTTTGAGTGCGACAGTCTCATATTCTTTGGTGTGTTGTGACAACAGTACGAGCAGAGGGCACACACTTTTCCCCAGTCTAAATATATCATGGAGGCACAATTCTTTGTCTCGAATGACTACAGTCCAAAAAAATAGTTAGGTTTCCTGTGTGGTCCTAAATGCGCCCCCTCCCCCCACCGCCAAAAAAAAAAGTATTTGTAAAGATGTTCAGTTCTACTTACAGATGTACAGAAGACGCATGCACAGCTGCCCCTCTGCCCGGTGTGGAACTTGTGCTGGTCATGCTGGAATGAGGTGGTGGGAGATGTATGACGGCGTCACGCTGCTTCTAGCTCCTCTTCTGCAGACGGAGGGGGAGGGGAGTAGCTTAGATGTTGGTGACGGGTTTATAGAAAACGGCAAAGAATTAAATTCTTATTTCTTCATATTTATTCAAAACATATTCTGGTTACCCTGAACCAATTTCACAAAGAGAAACATTGGCAGTGGGCTCAAAACATATTGAGACCAATTTCCAAACAGTTTTATTTACTGACGGATGAAGTTCTGGATGACTGGCGGACTGTTGTTGTTTTGGGTCAGGATAAAGGGGAGTGTTGACCCCTTGCGGATGCCTGAAGATGTCAAAATGACTTCTGTAGAATAAGTGAAGCATCTAACTGACCATTTCCTGCCATGGTATAAAAGAAGAACCGTGCCTTCTGTGGTCAAAATAGTTGACGCTTAAGCGGCACAAATGGACACCAATGAAGAAACACTTATGGTGTGGCAACTATCATCCCTGAGCTCAAGCCTACTGAAAACGTGTGGAAAATCCTGAAAAGGCAAATCTATGTGGGTGGACTGCGGGGTACTTTCAAATGGCAACAACTGAGAGGCAATTGTTGTCTTCCCCAAATGAGATCTAAGCAGAAAGTATCCTTGGATTTACTATTTCATCTATGAGAGAGTTGCTACGTTGTATCAAAAAGGGTCCCCTAGGATGACATGTAACTTGAGTGATAGAAAGATGATTTTTGGTTGAAACAAAACCATTTGGGCTTTTTTATTGTTGTTTTTTTTTTTTTAAGTGTTAGGCTCAAGAATGCATCAACATAGTCACATGGTGACCATGGATCGAATTTACTAACTTCGGGTTGAGATACAACATCTCCATCAACTGAGCTAAGTTCCCTCAACACAATCCTTTTACTAGATATTTTACAAATTGCTTTTTATTTTAATTAATAAATTATGTGTTATCTGATGATCAAGTCCCAATTGAAAATGTTTTATTTTGTGTGGGATTTTTTTTGTTTGTTTGTTTATTGTGGGTGTAGGCCATTAAGTCATAAGTGGAGAAACAATGCTTTTATCATCTTTGCAGCAACAATGAACACACTATAGCGTAACCAAGGAAACTGCAGAGTCAAATTCTGGAGTCTGCGCGAGCAACTCTTCCAATCACATACTTTTCACAGAATGTTCCCTGCTTAAATCAGGCAGCTGAAATTGGCTGAGAACATTTGAACGAATCCAGCCAGTAGTGACCTACATTTTTCGTAAGTGATCTTTTATGATCTGTTATTGATCAGCGGTGGAATAGATCCTCGTAACTGGTGTGGCAAAGCATGGTGGCAATTTCATCCTTATCAAGCATACGCACGCTGCTAGATGTGTTGAATGGAAAATAATAAGGGGAAGCAGAAACAACATTCTGGTTTGGTAACAACCACAGTCAAGTTTCATGTTTAGCATTTTCAACCTCACCATTCTGAATACTGTAGCTCCATTTAAGTGGAACCCAAAGATGGAAAAAAATATTCAATGTCAGGTACTGAAATAATAATTTTTGAAGACTGAGAATAACTTCACAGATATTTATATGTACAGATTGTCTTGGATTACAGAAAGGTTTATTGTTGCATCTTCATTCATAACGTAACCACCACAAGTGCTTACAAGTACAGGGTGTACACAACCTCTCACCCAAAGTCAGATGGGGTATGTTCCAGCTCGCTGATGTTGGTTGACTTAAGATGTTTTACTAATTTCAAAATAAATGTTCCCATTGCAAAATCATGTGAATTTATTTCTTTAAAATATTTAAATGAAAAGGCAATGTTTTATGAAAACAAAATTAAACTAAAATAAAATAAGACTGTACAAAGAGGGAACAGGAAACAATTTGTTGGCCTGTCTGGTCAATTGGAGGAGGTACAGCAATTAATTGACAACTATTTTGATCATCGAGTAATTATTTTAAGACCTTGTTTCACCTAAAATTGTCCAAATCCTTAGAATTGCAGCCTCTCAACAGCAAATATTCTCTGATTTCTGTAATCCGACATGAAACCAGATCGATTATTTTATTGTTGTATCAAAGTCCGACATTTGCACAACTCAGATATTACTTGGAAAAACAATGATCAACATTTAGGCCTATTTTCTGACATGTTATGGACCAAACCAGTAAGTGACCCATAATTAATTTGCATTTGAACATTTTCCACACTGTCAATTTTAAATAAGGCCCTGTTTTGAGGGGGAGGGGGGGGACGAAGGATTTTTTTTCTTTTAATCATATTACCGGTAATTACAAAAAAAAATCTCAGATGAATTGATTATTAACATAATCATTAGTTGCAGTCCTAACAGTGATTTCCATGACAGTCATCAACCATTTACACTCACAACCACTAATTAGCCTACCATGCATGTTTTTGGAATGGGGAAGGAAGTGCACTTTCCAGAGTAAACCCACGCAGGCGCAGGGAGAAAATGCAAACTCGGACCCCAAATCTCCAATTCCTCCTTGCATGCCTACATGTGTGTGATCTGGTTTATACTCAAATGTCGAAGTTGAATTTCCCCTTGAAGCAGTAAAACAAATTACAATTTGACATTTCTCATTGGAGGTTCTCTGTTGTGTACATCAAAAATGCAAAATGGAATCCACACTAAGCTCCAAAGACAAGAACTCTAACATTCTTGCCACTTATTGTCAAACTTGACTGTCTTGTTGTGGAATTCCTTTGAGTTTACAAGGTGTGCGACTGACCCAAGCAGTCAGTGAATTGCAGTCGTCCCGGTGGCATTCCAAGAATCAAATCTGCCTCTACTTTCAACAGACAGTCCCTGTTTGCTGCAAGAAGGCAACTGGGAGATTACAGACAATTTCCAAGGCAGCTCCCACTCACTACGGCTGGGCAAAACTGTTCTATCTAAAATGAAAACGCAACCGAAACCTATTCCACAGGTTCGCAGCAACAGTATTTGGATTTTTGAATGATCGCTTAAGTAAAATATAAATCAAGATTACTAAGGATAGCTTAGTATCGCTCCATAAAAGGAGATCTGAAACATCTGCTTCAAGTTTGTATTTTCATCGATGGGGAAAAACTGACGCAGTGTCCACATCAATAGTAGGCTTCCGTGTAGTGACGACCACAGCCGCTTACCTTGCGTGCGGACGGCGCGAGGAAGGAGCTGCGTGGGTCACGAGCTACAGCCGCAGTGCTTTTTCCACACTGGCACTGATACACGTGTGTCCGCCGGTCTCCTCGCTGGATAAAGTTGCTTCTCGTATGACGCTATCGTTCGCTCCACCAGTCCCAATATTTCCTCGGTGGTCGTAGTAAGTCGTTCCCTTCCCCACCCTTTCAACATTTTGATGTTGTCAACAGTTCAGAAGCGAAAGAAAAAACACTTTGGAACGCCGCCCTTCGCTTCGCGTCATCGTCGCAGCCTCCGGATGCTGTGTTTGCAGCTTTTTATTTTTCGCTGTCTTTGTCGGTAACTTCCGACTAGTTTGCCAAGATGGCGGCGTGAAGAGGCGAAGACTGTTGAACTCTCAAAACAAAAACGCAATCATGATTTTTTGTTTTTTGTTTTTTTTACGGGAACGGGAGAGAATACAGCCATGACCTCACTCTGACAAGTACTCTAATCAAGATCCCAATCAGAAGTACCGAGCCCCTAAGGTGACATGGAGAACAAAAAAAAAAACTGCGTTCCCTCAAAAATGAAGGAACGCGTCCTGTCTCTTGCAATTAATATTGCACATACGCTAACAGGTGCATTACAAGTTTTTGAATAATTGTCACCCAAACTTTAGCTGCAGTTTACATCAGAGCGGCCTTTCCAGAGTACACTGGTACCTTGGGAAAAATATGGAATTACCAGTTTTGGAGGATTCTCATTCAGTGGTTTAATTTTGTTGGAAAAAAAGATCACAGACATGACACAAAACTAAAGTCATTTCGAATGGCAACTTTCTAAATTTAATCAACACTAAAATAATTTTTTAAAAATGTGGTGACAGGAAGGTTCAACTTCGGGAGGGCAGCATGACAAGATGCCCTTCGGTTTGTTACAGTGTCTCAATTCATGCGAATTCTACCCATTGAATTAACAAGGTATCCATTGTTTGCACCGGAAGATGTTTTGGCCTCCAGGTGTCCACTGAGGATCATATCAGTGGGCTGGGCTGGGAAGCGCGACATGCAAATAAGGAGGAATGTTTTTCTGATATGTTACTTGTATTTTGCATATCCTGTGAATAAAAAGTGGTCCGCGTGGGTGCGAAGGTGGGGTTTTTCATCTGAGAGGCAACACGACTTGTGCTGCCTTCGAGGAACTTTGCCCCCTTTGCTGATCTGCAAATGACAAATCTGTTCCTGAGTTGAGTCGAGTCTTTTCATTCAAAGTTCAAGATGTTCGGGTGAATTCCCTGACATAGACCAAGGAAGATATCAAAGCATCAAGACAGAAAACTTAAAGCAAGGTGACAATGGGCTAAGGGAAACCAATTGTGTGCACTGTGAATGACTGAATGAAAGTCTTATTCAGTGATGAATCGTGAATCTGCTTTGGAACTTTTGTTTGGTGCCGTTCCAATGAGATTCATGAAGACAAATGCATGAAGAAAACATGCACATTTCCACAGTAATCATTGATGATATGGAGCTGCATGTCAGGAAAGGGACTGGGAGATGGTTGTCATTATAATTTCAAGTTTACGTTGACATTTTGGACACTTTTCCTCTCTCATCAACTCAAAGGACATTTGGGGATGATGAAATCAATTTTCAAGATGATTATGCATCGAGTAATGGAGCAAAAAGTGTGAAAACATTCCTTGAAAGAAGACATATAAAGTCAATGTCAGGAACTGCAAATAGTCTGAATCTCAATCCAATTGAAATTCCATGACAAGGATCCAACCTGCAAAGTTATTCTGACAAAAGCAATTGGGGATTCGTGAACGCATAGTCGTGGGTGCAAGGTGGTCTCCAATTGCCCACGTCATGTGCTGTCGACTCCATCTTCCGCAAGGGAAGATCTTGCGGGAAACGTACTTTACGCACGCCAATGTCATGCATGCACCTTAGTGAGTCTATTTCTACCTCCTCAATGTCAAGCACTCCGTGCGCTTCGACCGCACTGATATTAATGCAAATGAGGGATACCGCTACAATTGGAGTTGATCTTGAAAATTGTCAGACATAAAATGAAAAATATATAAATATTAAAAGAAAAACATTTTAAAAAATTATTTGTCACATTGAAACATTGAGGATGAATACTGCACCAACCGTATGTTCATGTAAGTTGCCTTAAAATGTCCTAAAAGCCTCTGTGAGTTTGGGGTGCGTAATCTTTTTGTAGTTGCACATTTTGTGTATTATTTTCTCTTTTTGGGGAGCAGCCACAATATTTGAATGTCTATATGATGCTTGAGTTTAAAAGCACATCATGGATGAGTTCGTGATTTGAAAATAGCAATATTGGTTTGACTTCACTTTCTCATCTATAATACTTTTTAGGTGTGTCTGTTTAAAAGTAAAAGTACAGTAAACAAGAGGTAATGTTCCACAGACTATGCAGCTCGATAGCGAGGGCAACATAAGATAAGAAAACCTTTATTTGTCTCACAATGGAGGAATTCCCAATTTACAACAGCAAAAACATGAACGTCTAACCTGCTTCCTCAAGCAAAACAGTCTCTGCACGTGAAGAGTGGCAGATCTCATCTCAGCTACATCATCACTGGAGTAAACAACAACATCTAATCAGAAAGTGTAGGAGCTGCAAATGCATGCAGACTGCGGGTCTTAAAGGGGACAGCTCTACTGTGAGCAAGTGTTTTAAAATGTCCCACTGTGATGTAAGAGTCCCCCCATATTCACTCAGCACTTGGCAGCTAGCTGGGAAAAGTCAAAAGGTAAGCTGAGCTGCAGTGCTAGCTTCTGATAGCCGGCGCATACTCAAATGTTCGATGTAGTTGCCTGGGTGCAGGGATGTGTTTTGTGATGTGTCCACTGTATACACTACTAGCAGAATATTAAAAGGGAGATACAATCAAGGTGTCAAGGCAGCTGCAAATACTTTTAAATAGTGGGAAAGAGACAAAATAGGCTCCTTTAAGAGAAAGAGCATTGTCTATTGGGTTGAGATCACATCACTTATTTCTTTGTCATCAACTTTTGAAAAACCCGTTGAAATTTGAAGCAAATCTGGATAAAAATGCCAAAAGGTCATTTATTTAAAATTTTCACTGCAATTCATGATAGAACACGCAAATTCAAATACAGCACTTGTTTCCCCACATTTGTTCAAAGTTCAACAACCGCAAGTGTGAATAGACTGTTTGTTGTCTTCATGTGAAGAAGGACATAAGAGGGAACACATATGAATACAACTCATTTCTTCTTCTTCTTCTTTCCTTCCTTTTTCTTCTTGCTTTTCTTTTCTTCTGCTTTCCGATAAATGCCGAAGCCTTTGCGGACCATGCAGCCCCTCCACCAAGACTGCATCTAGGAGGGTCAAACGTCGCGGGTCAACACACCATGTTATATTTCCACAAAAGTCTTCCACAGTACAGTTTTGAAACAGTAAACAGATATAGTTTGTTTCCACACCGGGATTGGCAAGCGAGGAACTTTGAATGTTACCCCCCACTACCCCAGAGCCAATTCAAAAAAAGAGGAAGACAACACCTTACAGGTGGAGTAGCAAACCACGGGATCGTATTTTGAACGGCTAGCTTGTGTTCTTTGTATTCTCTATGCACGCAAGTGATGAGGTGGCGCTAGGAGGTGCTATTGCTCCACCTGGAGTACAAACAGCATCTTTATGTTGGCCCCAAGAAATTTCTCTCTCCAAAACTGACATGGCTGCATACACACAGCAACACCACAACAGCCCAACCAGCGCCGACCACTTGAAATGTGGTTGGAAACTCGCGCAAGCAAAGGAATGAAACGTTGTTACCTTGAGAGCAGCTTTATTCCTAACCTCCAGCTGGCGCAGTCTCTCCTCCTCCTCCCTTTCCTCCTTCACCACCTCCTCCATTTCGCTGTACTAAAACAAACAAACAAAAAGCCCACCCACACATACTCATGTCCATTCTCACTTTGCATTGGAGACGCTGGCAGCTGTTTACCTTCTTCTGCATTGCCGTCAACTTTTCCAAGTTTGTTGTTCTCCTGTAGCGAGTGCGGGTGAGATGCTGCTCCTTCTCTTGCATGTTCTGCTCAGTGCACTGTTGCCACTGTAGCAGCTGCTCTTGTAACTCCTGTGAGAACATATATCTTGTGCATTGGAGGATTTGATTTGATATTGAAGTTACGTACACTAAATGTTTAGCAAACAGTGAGATCTTTCTCATTATTCATATAAATGGTTTCATGTGATTGTTATTTGCCATTTCCTGAGAAACAAACAATTGCACAAACTGAAATAAGCTCTTTTGTTTCCTTTGTTCGAATTTCAATGATGGAGTATTTTTTTAAAACAAATATTTCATGGCAGGGACTGTGACTCTACGCACTCGTGGCATAATCCAAGATGTTGCCGTAGTTGGCGGCCGTCTGCAAGAGCTCTTCAAGTGTTCTGCTTTTGTTTGTTGTTGTTGTTTTGTCATATGGTGTTTGTTGTCCTTTTTGTGGACCCATTGTGAACTGTTTTCAGCGTTTTGGCCATGACATTCGTCGAAGGAGAAGAATCTGTGCTTGATGGTTGCGCCTTATGGACGGACGTGTGTACCAGCATTAATTGTGATGGGGGTAATGTCGGCGCGATTTGACTGTCGCCGCTTGACCGTTCCGGGGCGATTGTATTTTTTGCGCCAGTAATGGGCAGCATTTTTCACAGCCCCATTTTGTTCAGCATAATGGATAGCTGGTGTAGCTGAGGATGACGAGAGAGGAGTGTCGATGCGGAGGGCGATACATGGTTAGAACTGAGAGTCGCCGCTTGGAATTGAAGCGGATCTAAATAGGGCAGGAGAAGTGAACCAATCTCTTTTCGTAAATGGACGCTACAGCTTCTTGTTTACTTTCAAACTTAGCTTGTAGCAGACGTGTCGGACGTCATTCACGTTTTGAGCATGACGTCTCTGATCCACTGGTGAAAGGAGACTTATGATTCTCTCCTTTCTCTTCTAAAACTGCTTCAAACAACAAGGCGTTTGCAGGAATAGTTGTTACAATTGCATGACTGTCCATGTTTTGTGTTATGTGTTCTGTGAAGCGCTTTGTTACAGCTGCAGCTGTTGTGAGAGTGCTATATAAATAAAGATGTATTGTAACAATTGTTCACTACTTTTTGTAATACCAACCGCATTTTGTTTTTTCAGAAAAATCTTTGATTCCTCATGAACTCTTTCCTGCAGTAACAAATGGTCCTTCAGCAACTGAGAGAGAGAGAGAGCGAGAGAGAGAGAGAGAGAGAGAGAGAGAGAGAGAGAGAGAGAGAGAGAGAGAGAGACCAAATTTTGTAATACATTTCACTTGGGCTCACATGTAAAAATACATTACATTAATGTACAAATTTATTCAGAGTTGTGAGTGCATTTTTGAAGTGAAATACAAAATAAAGAATGCAGGACGATAAAGCTGGTCAGTGAATCATAACATGCAGGCATTCCATGCAGCAGGGCAGAGCCTCTGAACTCTGAAGTGGATGTGTTGGCTAGCGCTCTGGCTATTATTATTATTACTATTATGATTATTATGATTATTATTATTATTATTATCCTTATGATTATTATTTACAACAAGGTCAACAATTTTTGTGACGACTTGATAGATGGATACTTTATTCATCCCAGGAGGGAAATTAGACTGTCACTGCAGCAATGTTCACAATTATCCCAATAAAAATATAAATAAATGGGAGCACCATCAAAGAAAACCCCCCCTGAGAAATATACAAGTAGCAGTTGAGGGGTCCCAGGAAAAAGAATACTTCAATCAGAGCCAGAATAAAAGTAGACAGGATTGAAGGTGTTCCACATAGGACAGTCATAAATAATATACATATAAATATATTTCAGTGGCCATCTAAATGACCAAGCAAATGTAATGACACAGAATATGTCATGACTTTTTGATGAATTAAATACATGTACTAAAACGTTCTCACTGGAATGCTAGTATCTACTTGGTGTTTGGTCTTATTTCAATCCAGTGGACTGTGAAAAATGTCTTTTCAGTTCCTGTCTTATGTACATGGGGTGTTTTGACTGTCAAGCTTATTTTGGTCTTTGAAAGAACACTTATATTCTCTTGTTTTGTTCTTCAAGTGAGTATTTGTTGAGAAGTGCTTGGTAAGCTTTTGAATAAAAGCATTTTTGGTGGAGAATAATGTCAATTAGTTCATATAATAATGTTATTGGTTCAATTTGGCACTGCATTTATTTTGGTTAATGTCGTGCTTGTGTGGGTTTTCTGCAGGTAACCCCGGGATCCTCCCGCATTCCAGAACTTTTTTTAGGTTAGTTGAAGACTTGAGTGTCCTTTGGTGTGAATGTGAGTATGAATGGTTGTTTGTCTGTATGTGCCCTGCGATTGGCTGGCCCAAAGTGGCCCGGCATAGGCTCAGGGGTCAGTCGGGACCATCGTGACGATGAGCTGCATACAGAAAACGGATGGATAGATGGATGAATGGAAAGTAGGCTGATGAACTCGGCGGGCAGCACTCTAGCACTTTTGGGGATAGGAATGAACTGCTACACTTACCTCAACTTTGTGTTCAAGTCGCTTCTCAGCCTCACTCATCTCATTTTGGGTTTTCTGAAGCATCTGCTCAGTGCTTCTATCCTCAAGATCCTTTCTTGCGGCGTTCGATTCAATCAGTTTGTGCAGCCGATCATTGAGATCGTCATGCAATGTTTGCAGTTCCTGATGGAAATGTATTTATTCACAATATCAACCAAATGCTCAAAAAGAGTGAACCAATGATTCTTGAGATTTGACGGGTCACCTTCAGTTGATCGGCTTTCTGTTGAAGCGTCCCCTGTTGCTTTGGAAGTGTACGTCTTCTCCTTTCCATCTCCCTCTTTGCCTCTCTGGGAGCAACAAGACAAATAACACACTTTATCTTAACTAATGAAACACATTTGGGAATACGCTACCCAGACAAAAAAAAACAACAAAAAAGTGGGCACCTGTATTTCCCATGACATCATTTCAGCAACATTCACAAGTCCGACCACAAAATCTTTAAAAAAATATTTGAAAAAAAATCTGATTGTATATCCTGAGAAACGTTGGACTATTAATGACGGCAGCACATAACGTCCCTGGGGTGAAATCGATTGTGTTTGCTGTAATGTCTTATTTTCCAAATCCAAACAAAGACAGCTTTGATCAATCAGCAAATTATGACAAGAGAACCAATTTGCATAAAATGCTAAATATCTGATGATTCAGCCGATCAGATGTGCTAAAGTCTCGTATTATACCTGCGAAACAAACATAATGAATCATTTATTGCCTACAGCACTGGACTACTCCTTCATTCAACTCTCTTCTTAGCTTGATGCTGAAATCACTCTAGAGCAGTGGTTCTTAACCTGGGTTCGATCGAACCCTAGGGATTCGTGAATTAGTCTCAGGGGTTTGGTAGAGCCTCTGCCATGGAGGTTAAGACACACCCGTGCATATGAACTGGTTGGGTTCGCTACCTCGAACAAGGTTAAGAACCACTGCTCTAGAGCATAGGTGTCAAACTCAAGGCCTGGGGGCCAGATCCAGCTCGACACCTCATTTTATGTGGCCCGCAAAAGCAAATCAAGCATCTCAACTTCCATGATGCTCGCTAAAATATAAAATTATCATCTGTAATAAATAAGAAGGATATTGTAAGCATTTTCTTGGAACTAAACCCATCATGACAGTACCTTAAACAAAAGTGGAGTAATATGGTTTCAGTCATAATGGCCCTCCAAGGGAAACGGGAACTAAAATATGACCCACGACAAAAATAATTTGAGACCCCTGCTCTAGAGTGTTAATCTACACTATAATAATACAATGTGTTTTCTCACTGTTGCTGGTGTGGAAATGTTCTCACTTTCATCATTAAACCCTTTTGAGTTTTACTGTGAGCTTTTTAACATTGTTTGATTTCACGACTGATTTTCCACAATGCTCTCTTGGTTATAACAAATGTGCTGCACAGCCAGGAACCCAATTTAAGAAGGTGAGTTGAGCTCCTCATCGCATGTTGCCAACATTGTCAAAAAAGTACAACATTTATCCAGAGGCCCATAAGTACATTTCTGCTGTGATTCTCATATCACAATTGTCTTTTGGAATCCACCACCCCACCCACCCATCCTCTCGACCAGTGATTCCCAACTAGTGTGCCAGGGCACATTGGTGTGCCGTGAGAGCTGTAACGGCATGCCACTGGAACTTATCAAATTTCACCTAATTGGTGAGAAAATTATTTATTAATAACAAATAATACATCTTTGTCACTCTGTCTATGCCAGCAACTTAAGGGGTGTTCACACGGCAACATTTGCTCCGGTGCTGCGCCGGGGCTACCCCAGTAGAGCGTTCACATGTGCAAAGTTACACCGGTGTAGCCCCTGAAAACAGCTTACTCCGGAGCAAATTTAACCGACCTCAGGGAGGTGGTTTAAAAATTTGCTCTGGAGCAAATGCTCGTTTGCGGGGCAGCACCGATGTAAAATGGTACATGTGAACGCTACAGAGTTAAAAAATTTGCTCCGGAGCAAAGGCTCGTTTGCGGGGGGAGTAGCCTCGATACGCATGAGAAGAGTTGATTACATACGGCTAGAATGCGTTGCTTTCGTGCTCTGTTGTACTTCCGTCATCTGTTTATCTAATAACGACACAAGACATGATGGGATTGGACTGGTGCTTTAGTAGAATAGAATGGCAACTGGGAATAAAAGTAGCAAGCGGCACCTTGCTTCTTGGGTTATACCATCTCAACTAGAACGAGGGGGGGGGGATAGTCCCCAAACATCATCTTTCCTTTTGTAGGAGACTGGACTGTCTCGGAGTTGTGTGTTCACAACCCCCCCATAGAATTTATTTTGTGATTTCCTCTCTTGATTTTCTGTTTGGCGCATTATATGTTTGCTTTTCTGAGTGTCATTGAAGTCATCGTTGATTTACGTTTTCGGAGGCGGTCATTGAATGCCTCTCGAGCAGAAGGCAAGGAGACCGAGAAGGAGAAGGACGTGCCTGTACAGTAGTTGCTTGAGTTGTGTATGTTTTAAAAAGAACCAACATGACAGCTCTTTGTTTTCTATCGTTTTGCACCGCTGCAGAAACTGCCGTCTGAACGCAAGTGGGGCTGCATCGGGGCTGCACCGGTGTTAACACGCTCAGCGGCTTTGTACATGTGAATGCTCCACAAAATGTGCACCGGTGTAAGATATATCGCAACACAATACATCGGTGCAGCATCGGAGCAAATGTGTGCCGTGTGAACACCCCTTTAGAGTGACAGAAAGAACAAATAAATGATCTTCAAATAGATGGCAAAAAGTATGACATTGACATATGTATCCTTTTTTTGGAACAATTCTGTTTGGTGGTGTGCCGTGCGATTTTTTTTTATCTTAAAATATGTGCCTTTGTTCACTGAAGGTTGGGAATCATTGCTCTCGACAACTTAAGAGGGTTCAGTTGGTCTTAGTCAGTGAGGAGTGCGGATCTAGACCTGTTCCATGTGTAGCGTGTCCTGAGACAAACTCTATTGTGATTTGGTGCAAAATAAATAACATGTACAGTAATCCCTTGCTAACATGGGTCATCTTTCACGGCTTTGCTGTTTCACAGATTTTTTTTTGTGCTTTATTTTTTTTTAAAGAGTGCATTGTGTTCTGCATCCTGATTGGATTATATTTTTTTCAAATGGTTATTTAGAATGTATCATTTTCACTTCATGGCGTGTTGATTAACCTTTTGTTGCTCTCAGCATTCTTCTCCTGGTCCTGTCCATCCACTACCTGAAGCAGACAGGTGAAGCTGTGTTTGTCTTCTAGCTCTGCCTGTAACTTGGACACCTGCTGTGAGATATAGTGACTGGACAGACAGAAAAAAAACACAGCAGGGTTCACAAGCTGACTCCAGGTCAAATCCTGATCTACTGAATGGCCATAGACTTTGCTGGTACTTACCAATCTCGTTTCACCTTTTTTACTCTCGCCTACAGGCAAACACCCCAAGAAAATACGGAATCAATATCAAATTTCTTGTGTTCTCAACTTGTACAGCGGACTACTGCGTTCAGTAGAGTCACCTGTGACTTTTCCGTGCTGCACTCCTTGTGAATCTGGATGGTCAGAGCGTGTTCTAGAATGTCCAGCTGGTCTGAACATTCCTCCAGTACAGCCGCAAGCCTGAGACTCTGGATATGGGATAGATACATCTGGAGAACACGTATCCATTATGTAGTGAGAATGACCACCAACAGATCGACTTAAATCTGATGCATTCCCAATTCGAGACACTGGAGGGCAGCTAATGAGAGGAACTGGGGTAATAAATATAGTAGTGCAGTCAGGAAAACAAACCAGGGCACCCATAAGTTGTCTTTTAAAATCTTTGCCAGCATCAAGGATGTTATTATTATTATTATTATTATTATTATTATTATTATTTATTTATTTTAATCGTCAAAATAAAACAAACGCACCGTACAGTGAGGCAGTGAACCACGTGATTCCGCTCAGCCCATCAGCGAGGAAAAAGTATAGCAAAAAAACAACAACAAAAGGATATTTGCCTATCACTGTAATTGAATGATTGAAAAAAAACTAATACAAGATTATCCCCATTTGTCAACACGCAAGTAAACACGAAACAAACAAAAATGTCAACACATGAAAGACTGTTAAGGGTTTTCGTCGTCACCGGTCGTGTAGGGTGCGAGAGACATCGTCAATTCAACACAGTGGTATTTCTCAAATCATAGTATCATACTGAAAAATGAAAACGGAGGAAAAACAGACATTTACCTCCATAACATAATCCGTGTGAGGTGTCACAAGCGCCCCGTCAACAGTCACACATCTGGTGAGTTTTTTAGTTGCTAAGGAAACGTACCTGTCACGTGACGGAACTGCCCACTCAAACTGAAATTCAAATACTGTACATTAAAAGTATGACATATATCAAGCATACAACAGAGGAAGGCCAGACAGTGATATTTATTGTGTGTAGTCGAAGTGTGACAGTAAGACCCACGTTTGTTTGCACTGTCTAATCAAAAAGCGCATAAACAAGCAGTGAATTAAAACTGAACAAAAACTTTATTGACACCCACACAACTACACCAACAACACCGAATACAATTCAATTACAAGTCAGTCAGCGAGACTTGGTGTTCTGTGATATTATTTGTCAGCGGTGAGATGTATGTATTAAATTATTTACTTTTTTGCATTTCTAAAAATTTAAGTGACCGTTGAATGGGCTGAACATTGGCACTGACTTACTAAGGTTGTGTAAAAATTATGTCAGTAGTAAAATTCCTCCCGAAAACCGCAGTAGTTAATGCGTTTTTTTATCATCACATTCAGCACATTTTATTGACGCTCATTATTTATGGACTGGGACTGTTTTTTTTTTTCCAGAAATCAGTTTCCTGGCTTGCAATTGTGTCACATTCTGTAGTCACCTAGTGTCTAAAAATGGTCACTAATCATCACCATAATTAATATGTTGGAGTCTATCCCAGCTGACTTCGGGTCGAAGGCGGACTACACCCTGAACTGGTCGCCAGTCAGTCGCAGGGCAAATATAGAGACAAACAACCATTCACACTCACACTCACATCCACACCGTCACCGAGTGGGAAACGAAACAACGCTGCCCGCACACAAGACAGGCGAGTGTAACAGTATACCATCAGTGAAACTTTCTCCAAAACAACTTGGTAAAATTGAAAATGCAAATTAATGTCCATCAATCCAACCATTTTCAACCGATTATCGGGTCGCGAAGGCCAACAGCTTTTGCAGGGAAGCTCAGACTTCCCTCTCCCCAGCCACTTGTTCCAGCTCTTGCCGAGAGATCCCGAGGCATTCCCAGGCCAGCTGGGAGACGTGTACTGGGTCGTCCCCGGAACACCTCACCAGAAGGTATCCAAATCAGATGCCCAAGCCACCTCATCTGGGTCCTCTCGATGTGGAGGAGAAGCGGTTCGACTCTGAGCCCCCTCATGGATGACCGAGCTTGTCATCTTATCGCTAAGGGAGAGCCTGGACACGCTGTGGAGAAAATTCATTTCGGCCGCATGTATCCGGGATCTCGTTCTTTCTGTCAAGACCCAAAGCTCATGACCATAGTTGAGGGTTGGAAGGTAGATCGACTGGTAAATTGAGAGCTTCGCCTTTGGGCTCAGCTCCTTCTTCACCACGACAGACCCACAAGTCCGCATCACGGCAGACGCTGCACTGATCTGCCTGTCGATCTCCCGCTCCCTCCTGCCCTCACTTGTGAAAAAGACCCCAAGAGACTTAAACGCCTCCAGTTGGCGCAAGATCTCATCTCCGACCAGGAAGAGGGCACTCCACACTTTTCCGACTGAGGAGCATTGTTTCAGAATTGGAGGTACGGATTACCAGGAAGAGGGCACTCCACACTTTTCCGACTGAGGTGCATTGTTTCAGATTTGGAGGTACGGATTACTATCACAGCCGCTATACAATCGGGTGCAAACTGCTCCAGTAACAGTTGGAGATCCCGGCTTAAAGAAGCCAACAGCACCACATCATCTACAAAAAACAGAAATGCAATACTGAGGCCACCAAACCGGACCTCCTCAACGCCTCGGCTGCGCCAAGAAATTCTATCCATAAAGGTTATGAACAGAATCGGTGACAAAGAGCAGCCTTGGCAGAGTCCAACCCTCACTGGAAATGAATCCAACTTACTGCCGGCAATGCAAACCAAACTCTGACATCGGTGATATCGGCACCAAACAGCCCGTATCAGGGGGTTCGGTGCCCTATACTCCCAAAACACCCTTCACAGAACTCCCCAAGGGACACGGTTGAACACCTTCTTCAATTCCACAAAGAACATGTAGACTGGTTGGTCGAGCTCCCATATACCCCCGAGGACCCTGCTAAAGATGTAGAGGAACATCCTCTCAATGGGAAATTAAACCTCATTTATCATGCTTTTGTTCAACACTTCAGGCACTGGGAAATGATTGTCCCTTGTAAACTGGCCGCAAGGTTTCAACCCAAATTATATCCAGATACTGTACAGGTAGTGATTATTGCCAAAGTGTGGTGGCACACAGAGGTATTTAGAAATTTTATGAAAGAGAAAACAGAGTGCAGGTATTGCATTTGTTTATTGTCGATCACTTGTAAAGCACTCTGGTCAGGGAGCTCAAGCTTGATGGCAATACACTGAATGTACAAGCGACACGATTCATGCATGACGCTGTCACACTGTGATGCTTCTCTTGTGGACTTCCCCAAGTGAACCAGCATATCATCTGACAAAAAAACGTATACCGTACCTGTAGATGACTGCCAGTATATTTAGCACGATCATATACTGAAAGACATTTTTTAAGGCAGAAAATCCAAAAATAGAACCATACAGTATTTATTTTCAGCAAGTCAATTTCTGGATGGCAAAGGAACATTATTGAAGGCATAACATCAAGACCTATTGAACTTGTTAAATTACAGTTATATACAGTAGCCTATTGTCTCCACTGCTTAACTGTACAAAAACACATAAAAAAAAAAGTGAACGAAATGTAGATTCTGTATTGCTAGTGCCCAGTAAGAGCAACAAGTTTACACATGTCAAATATAAAAATGGAGAGAAAGCAGCTATATGAAATAAAGGCTTGACAGGCAAGTATGAAAAATTATAACGATGGTAATAGTGTGTCTGTACGTGCACAAGAATGCACATTTTAAAACTTGTAAAACATAATTGCACAACCTGCTTGCTTGTGTTGTAGCTATTATTTTAGTTGTGCTTTTCACACGAGCTTAATTTAAAAAACAGACGAGTTTTGAATGTTAAATTGCACAATTAAGTTCAAATAAAGAAACTGATGAATGTTATTTTATCAGACCACGCAGTTCTTATGATTAGTTGTTTTTTTTTAACGCATAACGATGAAGCGATATACAGTAATAAATATGGATTTGAAGAGTTTAATCCTATCATGCTGGAGCAAGAAAAAAAGTGATGAGGTTCAAATGAAGAACAACATACAGGGTATGTCATCTTATGGCACAACTGCACAAAAATACAAGCCCAATTCCAATGATGTTGGGATGTAAACATAAATAAAAACGGAATACAATGATTTGCAAACCATGTTCAACCTATGATTTAATACCCTACCAATAACAATAAAGTATATCAGTTTGAACATTAAGGATCTTCTCTTTAGAGGGTATTCAGTGAAATATAGATTGAACATGAATTGCAAATCATTATATTCTGTTTTTATTTATGTTTAATACAAGGTCCCAATTTCATTCGAATGAGGTTTGTACATTTTCGATAATAAATGAATGAAATTAACAAGCAACTTGGAATACTGAATTGGGTTAATATTCTAGCGATACATGGCAGAGAAGTCATCATCCAAAAGAGCTCATCTGAATGTACAAACCAGGGGGGTCACCAACTCAGGTCCTTGAGGGCACATGTCATGCCAGTTTCACCGTAGATGTCTGCCTCCTCCAACACATCTGATTCAAACGATCAGCATCATTATGAGGCTTTCCGCAGACCTTGTTGATAAGCTGATCATTTGAATCAGGTGTGATGGAGGAGGGAAACATCTAAAACACGCAGGATCAGGGGCCCTCCGGGACCACAGTTGATGATGTCTGGTATAGGCAAATTTATACAAAAGTAAATTGAAACTCATTTTTAAAAAAATTAATATTTCAAAGTGGTAGAAGCACTCACACTTGACCCAATGACTGCTGTGAAGGCCACAACTCTTCTTGTGCTTACTCAAGTGTGAGCTGCGGTAGACCACCCTACCGTGCCATCCAAGAGGAGGAGAGTTTTCCACTTTGACAAACGTCAGCACGATTGTTGTCTTTTTTCCTGACTGAGCGGAAATTATAGGGTCATCCATAATATGATGAAACTGATTGCAGCTGTACAGAAGAAAGTCATCAAGAGGAGCTGCACACAATGATGAGGACACCGCAAGAAAATCCCCATCTGCCACAGTTTTATTATTGATGACGAGCTGGAAGTGGCCGGAGAGACAGATGGAGGCGGTTTAGATCTCGCTGATCGTTCGCTCAGAGGGCCGGTACTCCTCCCTTCCTTTCGGCGAGGACATGTACAAGGACTGCGTCTTACGTTTTAAGCGGGCTCTTTTGGTAGCCAGTGACAGGCTGTGCTTGCTGGAGGCAATGATATCAGTGATGAACTTCTTGCAGTCGACACACACCTCCATGGTGGCCCAGTCTTCAGTCAGCTCTGATGGAAGCTCAAGCGCTTCGTGAGACTTTAAGGAGCCGTGCTTGGTTAGCCTGAACGCAACAGACACACTGTGTTATACTGTAGATCAATGAATCCACCCATCCATCCATTTTCTGATCCACTTATCCTCACAAGGGTCACGGGGGGTGCTGGAGCCTATCCCAGCTGTCTTCAGGCAGTAGGCGGGGGACACCCTGAACTGGTTGCCAGACATTCGCAGGGCACACATAGACGAACAACCATCCGTGCTCACACTCACACCTAGGGACAATTTTAGAGTGTTCAATCAGCCTGCCCTGCATGTTTTTGGAAGGCGGGAGGAAATCGGAGTACCCGGAGAAAACCCACACAGGCACAGGGAGAACATGCAAACTCCACACAGGAAGGCCGGAGCCGGAATCGAACCATGCACCTCTGTATCAATGTATTGTGGAATAATATTAATTCATGCTTGAGGTGCAACGAATAAGCAATTAATCCATCTTTTTTTTTCTGTCGGAGAACGAGGAGCCTCTACTCCGCTAAGCTTAAAGACCGATATATTAACCTCCACGAACAAAACATACGCGAGACACATGTTGCGTTTTGCTGTCAGTTGTCAGTGAAATGGGAGTCCATCAGTGATGGAGTGAGGAGGTCCGTCGGTAGTGGCCCGGTTAGTGACGATTCCATTGACCAACAAAAAACGCTTTTTTCGGTGCTTAGTCCGACATTTTTTTTCGGCATTCCTGTCATTCATCATTTGCCAGCAAAATGGGTGTCCGTCATTGAATATCCAGATGGAAATTTAAACATTTTTTTACTCAATCTGCAAAATAATCAACAAATTAAATATTAAAATTATTGTTAGTTCCAGCCCTAATTAATGGAGTACCATAAGATATTCACATTCTGAAATAGTTGTATTAAAATTATTATATTGTATCGTTACACACCTTTACAGCACAGCCATACAGTTAAAAAAAAAAC
>NW_017806221.1:1331313-1363808 GCF_001891065.2 Hippocampus comes
TAACTTGGTGTTCATGAATATAGTTATTTGAAAGACTTTCTATTTGCTGTGGTAAAGACCCAATAAGCATTATAAACATGCCACAGGAGTATGATTTATGAGGTGAATATTAATTCAGAACTCACTCTTTTTTCCCAGTGCTGACTCTGGAGATGTGTCATCCATGAGAGATGTTGCAACACTCGAAGTGCTGGCTGATCTGTGCCCTAAAAACTCATCCTGAATAAATATATGGAATCCACAAAAACACACTATAACAATTTGCACAACAGACTGATGAGTTTTGTAATCAAATTTGTCACACACAGAAAAAAAAATCACAACCCCCCCACTGACATCAGAATCAGATGTGTTGAGTTCGGCAAGGCTGGGAGCCTTCAAAAGCTTCTTCCTCTGGGGTACAGACTGAGAGCCGTAGGGTTCTGCTTTGGGAGATGCCGGTTCAATAGTCAAGGACAGAGTGCTGGACGTCCTCCTGCCCATGTACGGACTAAATTCATCTGCATAGAGTCACACACAAAGGACTGTCACTAAAATAACCAGACAAAAAGCGCTGGATCTCAAAACATTTTCTCTTGGGATTTCTTGCATCCATTCTTTTTGTGATTCCAGATCTATTCTGGTTGGCTTTAAATAATAATTTCATCGCAGTTCATTTGAATGACAGTAAAGTCAAACCATGCAAGAATCCTGAGAATATAAGACAATATTTGGAGATCCTTGTGAGGTCAGAGAGGGGATGGATGGGTGAATTAGGTGGGTCAAAGCGCAAGGGATTGAATGAAGCTGGTGTTATTACACAGAGCGGAGGCATCTTTCATGAAGTACTCAGACTCTGGGCTCCAGACTTTCCTCCACTATTTCAGAAGAGATGAAATCCAAAAGTACAAGGCCATTGATGAATAAATGCTGATTTGGCCTTGTAAAACTGTATATAACTTAAAGTTGAGACACAGCTTGCAGTTGGATGGTGACAGCTCCAAAATGTAACTTCGCGTCTCACCTGGAGTCTGCTGGGACAGACTCCAGCATTCCAGTGACACTAATGAGAACAAGTTGGATAACATATGGATGGGTGGACGGATGGAGACAGTTTGTTCTGACTACAGTAATTCAGGTTCCATGGACTGTGAAACTGTTGCAAAAAATAAGAGCAACAACAACAATTTGCAACAAGGATTGAGAAGGAAGGTGGAAGTCAGTGAGTAATGAAAAGCCACAGATGATAATATTTCTCCTATTTAAGGGGAAAATGGCATCCATCATCTCAAGGGGGTATTTTTGCGCTGCTGGATTCAAAATCGGATTGAATATTGAGACATCAAAATGCACTTAACTACCACTTTTAACACAGTAATTGATCAGATAACATTAGTTAACAGCCAGTCAGGTGGACAAACAAGGCCATTGGGTTAGGGTTGGGGGGGAAAAAAAAATCTTCAAACCAACGTGGCTCATACTTTACCTAGTCCTGTACGGAACAAGTCCTGTGGCATACTGCGAGTTTTGCCAAAACCTAGAAGGGAATACCTCCTCCATTAGGAAAGCTACACACGGCTAATTTCACACGTCTAATCTCATTTAAGCAATGCAAGAATGGAATAAAGTGTGATTTTTTTTTTTTTAATGCATAAATTTACTCTGTGATTGTGTCGTACAGAGCATCCCCTTTTCTAGATTCTACCTTATTAGACCCTACAACAGGGCTCTGCATGATCGCCCAAATCCTCCGTTTAACCATATAGTCATTTTGGTCCTTTTTAGTTTGGAAATATCAAGTGGTGGTATTAGCAGCACAACCAGTCCGGGATGCACCCTGCCACTCGCCCAAAGTCAGCTTCGACAGGCTACCCTGTGGGCCCGAACAGGAGAAGTGGTAGAAAGTGGATGGATGGATTAATGGTTTTGGCAGTGTAGCAAATGGACTAATGAAGGTTGTGGTGTTTTGTAACATACTCAGGTGGTGTCTCTGTGCTCATTGGGTGCAATTATGGTTTCAGTGTCGTGTTTCTTTTCCAGCTTCTCAATCATGAAGAAGCCATTCTCATCTACTTTATGAGCATTATTTTCTCTTTTACTTGTGATTGGTTCAATCGGTCATGGTGCAAAAAGTCATGATGCGTCTATTTATCGAAATTTCATGTTGTCAATTATATGAAACTGATAGAGAGTTTCGTCTGATGTAAGACAATTGATAATAATAAAACTAATGTATTTCAAGGACAACACATCATTTTCTAATAGGACTTGTCAGGTTTGTAAATGTGGCATTTCCCTTCAAAGTGATTTATCAAAGATCTGAGAAGTGTATTTGTAACGTTGGTCATATTAACATGTAAAAAATATGTAAACGCTCTCCAAAGCCCAAACCAATACATTTATCAAATTCAAATTAGTCTGATGTAAGACAATTGATAATAATAAAATTAATGTATATTTAATGCATATACTGTCCAGTAGGTTATTCATCTCTCCAATAAAACACAATTTGGTACGTATTTCAATATTAGGGGTGGGATACGATTCAAGGACAACACATCATTTTCTAATAGGACTTGTCAGTTTTGTAAATGTGGCATTTCCCTTCAAAGTGATTTATCAAAGATCTGAGAAGTGTATTTGTATAGTTGGTCATATTAACATGTAAAAAATATGTAAACGCTCTCCAAAGCCCAAACCAATACATTTATCAAATTCAAATAATTTTTTTCAGTGCTGTGGCCAGGGTAACACAACACCTCAGTGAACGGTGGCCATTGGCTAGAGCTAACCGTGCGTGATTCCTCTTCTTTTAATTTTCTGGTGGATTCCATCTCTTTGGTGCATACCTCCATCTACTGTACAGGAAACGCACAGGGACTTGGCAGGCTAGGCCGATAAAGAATGTGAGAGTGCATGCATCATTCTTTCGCTTAACATCCACAGTCAGGGTTACATGAAATAAAATTCCCGCATAAAAAAGCACAATGGTAAACAATTCTTTTAACACTCCACGATTGTAGGTGTTGATTTTTACTTGCACGGGTTTGTTCCCGCTTGTATTACAGTATGAGTGTGTTGGGCAAGATTGGTGTATGTGAGCATTTTATTTCATTAAACCATGAAACTGAATGGTAGGAGATTCTTTTATAGTCTGTATTCAAATCGATATATATATATTTTTTTTTAAATTGAATACTGGTAGTGGTTAGCACGTCGACTTCACAGTGCAGAGGTATTAACATCCACAGTCAGGGTTACATGAAATAAAATTCGCGCATAAAAAAGCACAATGGTAAACAATTCTCTTAACTCTCCACGATTGTAGATGTTGATTTTTACTTGAACGGGTTTGTTCCCGCTTGTATTATGAGTGTGTTGGGCAAGATTGGTGTATGTGTACATTTTATTTCATTAAACCATGAAACTGAATGGTAGAAGATTCTTTTATAGTCTGTATTCAAATCGTGATTTGTTTGTTTATTTTTTTTTAATTGAATACTGGTATTTAATTATTTGGGAGTGAATAAACAGTTACTATAAACAACTTGTTGCAAAGTATTAAGTGGTCTAAAAATGCTGCATCCAGGTGAAAATGGGAGGAAAAAGCACAGATTTCAAAATGTTCCCCTGGGTGTGGGGTGGCCATGAGGATGGTCAGAGAGTGACAACTTGGCCACCCCTGGCCACCACGTAGCTCTACCCCCTGAGCCCTACCCCTACCAATTTTCTGATGCCTGGATTGATTCATTTCAACATGTAGCTCTACCCCTGAGCATTGAATTCCAATTTTCTGATGCCTGGATTGATTCATTTCAACACTGTACATAAAAAAAAACAAAAAATGAAAACATTGCTTAGCTATTGCCAATTATACACCAAGAAAGAACAAAATAGGGCCACAAGTGCAACTGGAGGAGCACACATACAGGATAATCCCACAGCATGAATGATTCAGCATGATAATAAAGCTTATGCTGTGATGAGATGAGAGACACTGGCTTCAGTAAGAGGAATCTGGGGCTGAGCATTATTCAGATTTGATGCCTCATTGACACACATCTCGATCATATTTATTTCATTGGCTGGTTAAAGTAAATGTTTATCCAGTAGCCCATGTGAGAAAATGAATCAAGTGACCAAAAGGCTCACGTGTCCTACTGCACATTGTGCTCCATCGGCACATGGATTGAATTCTTCAAGGTCATCAGGAAACATGAAAGACCCTTTTGTACAATGCACAACGATAATGATTCCTAAAGATGCCAAGTTGGCAGAGGTGCTTTTTTTCCCCCTGTAGCACTCAATTCCTTGAAAAGAAAAAAAGACCAGAAGCACCAGGAAGGCAACTTGTATGCAGTCGGGCACAGTCAGACAAGGGGACATTTAAAAAGAAGAAAAAGTCTTCCTCACATAACAACAGGCTAAGACACGGGTGTCCAAACATTTTCGTTTGAGAGCTGCATGTAGAAAAAGGTTGAAAGGGCCACTTTAAAATTCTTCCACTTCAACACGCTAAGGTCAGTCAAGAAAGCAATTATATATTGTTTGTATTGTGTAGTTAATTTAATCAGCTTTCTCTTAAAGGTGTAAAGACAAATAGTTGAGGATTTTGGGGTGGCCAACAGTTGTCTATCTCAGAGTGGATCGAGCTCTGCACTGAACAGCAGCCGAATCCCATCTCCACATTCATAACCATAAAAAGAACAAATAGTCGTAAAGTGACCATTTTTCAGACAATTACTTGGGGATTATTTACATAGAGCACAAAGTGGAAGAAACTATATGTGCCTCTAAAATTGAATTATCTTTATTCACTACAGTGTTTTGACAATAGAATAACACAATTTGTGTTATTCTTTTAAACATAAATGGTTTATTTGTATCTTTGAATATAGAGAGAAAAGTCCTACAGTATATAAACAAATGCATTACTCGTAATGGCACCAATTTTTCTGACACCCTCCCTAGTCACTCTTGCCCACCTTCAGCTTTTTTAACTAACCTTGTGGCTTGTGTCAGATGTCATCTTTAGTTGTTTTGTTTTGTTTGTTTGTTTGTTTGTTTTTTGTCATGTCACGGGCGCTGAAAATTGATGACGGGTCGCAGATAGACCCCGAGCCGTAGTTTGGACACCACTGAGCTAAGCCAATGCATTTAAAACAAGTCTATAAATTAACCACTGGCTTTCATGGTAACTCAAAAGTAGTGAGGTGCTGGCTGTCCAGTCGGACATTAACTTTAATGGCGAGAATGATTTTACATTTTACAGTTACAACTTTTACACAATAACATTTCTGTACTTCTTTTGGAAACAGCTTAACAGAACAAATTTGTGTTTAACCTTAGAGTTTTGAATAAAGATTGTGGTTTGAAACAATATGTGACTACATCAAGGCAAATAAAAGGTTGAATGCAAGCTGAAGGAGAAAAAAACCTTTTTGGGTAATGAATTGTTCATTTGAATGCAATAGTGCCTGCCAATTCACTTTTCTTAAAATAATTACATTTTTGCCTTTGACTTAATAAATGTTTCGGTAATTGTTCAACAGCATTTTTTTTTTTAAATATCACCCATCTATACTCACTCCTGCTGAACAGTGTCCCACATCAACACATTGTATAACCACACAAATCAGCCAACCTTAATAAGCATGAAATATGAATGCAGTGTGTGTGTGTGTGTGTGTGTGTGTGTGTGCGTGTGTGTGTTCGTGTGCGCGCGTGAGTGTGTGTGTGCGTGCGCGATGAAAAGGATGACCAGCCATAGCGAGTGAGAAGAGATAATTAAATAAATAAAAGACAGCGAAGCAGCAGGAGGAACGTTAGTTACCTGACGCATCAAAACTGAAAGACATGCTAAGTGGCCGAATTACTGCAACGAGAAATGCATGGCATGGGACAGTCACATTGATTAGGTGGTTATTTGAGGCAGAGTGTTATTTTAAGTCATATACTTATAGTGCATGTAGAAAGACATTCTGAAAGTTAGCATGCTTGTTCCGGAGTTTCAAGTGTGGGAAGAAACTTGGACCTTTACAACCCACAAGCAATTAGCAGCAAAGAGTGGACTGTAATTTACATTGCACTTATGTATTACAGTATTACAATTTGACTGTCGCTATATTGTAAGCTGTATAGTTCGAAACGCAATAAAAGGTGATAGCTGCAGCACAAATATTATGGTTTCAACGGCATTAGCAAAGAGAAGAGCAGAGATTGAAATCTTTGTGTGTAACACAACAGTTTTGTTATTTGAGAGCTAACTCTTAATAAGTACTCCTAATAAATTTAGGTCATTCCTACAGTTAGTATGTCAAGTTTTTGTTACACCACCCCAGGATGAAGAAAATAATTTGCACCCACCAACGATAACTCATTTGTCTAACAAATTGGTTGAAGTACACCTCTGCAGAGGAGCTAATACTCGCACACTCGCTGACAGTGAAAGCGCTACTGCCACCTACTGTAGTGGATGCACAAATGCATTCCTAGTGCAACAACAAAAAAAAAATGTTCCTTGAGGTCACACATGCACTGGTGTATTAATACTGAGTCAAAAGAGATAATGAATCACGACATTGCGATGTCGATTTTTTGAGGTGTTGAGGGTCTTACCCATCCGTCCCCTGCGGACCATGTCTGGAGTCACGGGTCGAAGTTTCCTCTCAGATTTAATTTCCTCTAAGATCCTCTCATGCAGGGTGGGAGGAGGCTGAGTTGGTGGTTTCAGTTTACGTGCAGACACCTTCCAAAAAAAGTGGTGATTGACAGAAAAACAAATACATTGGGATGCTAAAGGGTGAACCACAGAATTGTCTTTCCTCAGTCACAAAGTATGCAAAATGTATTTTAGAACTAGAGATTTTTGGTCTGCCCTGTGATTGGCTGGCAACCAGTTCAGGGTGTACCCCACCTCCTCCCAAATGATAACTGGCATAGGCCCCAGCATGCCCCCGACCCTCGTGATGGAAAGTGGCTCGGATAATGGACAGATGGATTAAATTATTGATCATGTATGCGACCACAATGTATCCAACCAGACATCCCCCAATTTTGCCAATGGTCTTTATCTTACAAACAATATCACAAGCTCGCTGCACTGGGATTCATTGTTATTAGAGGGCATAAGAATTTTGTTCCACTTACGGGGTTAAGGGGTGGTCTGGAACGAATGAATTCCAATATGACTTCATGAGCACTCTTCTTAAGCCTGGGCGGGATATCTCCGTTCACCTGAAACAATACACAAACGTGAAAACCAACACTGATCCATATCTTAAATTCATTCGAAAAAGAGTTGAAACAATAGACATTATTGCAGTTGTGCTGCGTAGGTTTCCCAATCACAAATTGATCCATTGCAAACTTATACCACTTGAACAAGAAAATTCAAGATGCCATCTACTATTGGCGGTCCCCCGCGATCACAAAATGATTCCCCTTCAACATGGGCATTGATTCAGCCACTATCGGTGGGGGCCAACATACCCTGAAAGATTTTTTGTAACCGGGCTTGGTGCTGAGTCCTGAGGACAGCGGGTTAAAAAGAGTTTTTCAGACACTGAATTTGATTACAAGCATCTCCAGCTCACATTTTGGTAAATTGGTACTCACCACCAAATGAACATTTTTGTTTCTTCTGATAAATTGGCTAAATGCGTATCTACTAATACTGTCTACATGTCATTATGATCATTATTTTGACATTTTAGTACATGTTTGTTGAATTATTGAACTATGAAGAGACACCTTTAGGTTAAACACTGTTTTGCCTGTGAATTTAGCTTTCTGTCCTCTGATTGGACTAGAAAAGAATCCTGAGGTCACTTGCGGAATCTTGACATAGTCACTCTGCCACTATGGGGTATATAAGAGTCTGAGTTTCGTACACGCCTTTGTCGCGAGTTGGAGTTAGAATAGTAGCGTTTGCAAATACCTTTACAAAGATTTCCAGGTTAGCGATGTATTAGCATAACATTTGATTACCTCTCCCCCATCGCAAGGCCAATGCTCCTCCAGGCAATGCCCCTTTTTGAGCACCTTATTTAAATGTTAGTGACGGGTGGAGCAAGAGTCTGGTAGTGAGGTGAGTTACCCTTTAAGTTGACCATCCTTGGCGTAGAGATAAAACATTCTTACTTCCACCACATTTAGTAAGTAGTATGGTAATGATGTACAACTGAAAATAGTCCAAGGCTGGAACGATTCCTCCAGATTATCCAAACAAGTAAAAAAATAGAATAATTTACGTAAAAAATTAAGATGGCCAGTACATTATTATATGATTGTGTCGTCCATATGAAGACACTCACCATGACTTTGCGCAATTTGTAGCGTTTGGACCTGATATCATCCATGAGCATTTCGTAAGGAGTAAGCTGGTACTCAGTGGGCAGTGGGTTGTACTGACGCTCTTGCACCTTTTTCAGCTTGACTCCTTCTCGAAGGTCTCTCATCACCTGAACCCAGAATCGAGCCTGACAGGAAGTAAAGGGCATCGGAAGCAGGGAGGCACAACAAACACATTACCAGACTTTGAAAGATGTATTTTTTTGTGTACAATCTGGATGATGCTTTCACCCAGTTAAATAAGGTTGTGGAGTATAAATGAAGTTATAAATGCATTGATTAAGACAGGTTTGAGTTTCATTAAAAATAATAATGGAGTTGAGGTATGCACAATTAATCAGTTGAGATCAGTGATAGTTTGTATGTTACCCAGTCAGCATTTTGTAAGTCATTCAGGTCTCCTTTGGGATCTTCTGGTGACTCTTCCATCTTACGAAGATTCTGTTATGAGAAAAGAGAAGGCTGACTTAAACTAAAAAGAGTTAGTGGATTCTAAATCTACCTTGTTATACGGTACTTGTATTATACAGAGTGAAGATTTGATATACAGGTAAGTTGCAATTCCCAACTAACTGACAAGACCTCTCTTCTGTTTTGTAAGGAAGGGAGGAGAACAACAGATCTCCATTGTACCGCTTTCTGACAATATACATTATGGCAGTGTTTTTCAAACACTGTCGGTGTGCCACGAGACATTGTCAGCTGTGCCGCGGGAAAATATCCAATTAGTATGCCTTTGTGGTCTATCGCCCAGAAAGTAATTGTGTAGTACACTCCCATACCGCTAGGGAGCAGCAACAACTAGCCAATTGCCTTGTGTTTCGACCACTAGAGACAAGCGAATTTGTGCCGCATGAATGCAGGACAGTGAAATAATAAATATGAAAGATTATAAAATACTTTTTTCTTTGTGTTCATTTGATTCCAATTCAAGCTGTTATAACGTCATTCTTCAATGTTAAAAACGGTTATAGTAACAATATAACACGTAAATTGTTAAAATAAGCGTGTTTTTCACATTTTCAGCTAGTGGTGTGCCACGAGATTTTTTCAATGAAAGAAGTTTGCCTTGGCTCAAAAAAGTTTGAAAAACACTGCATTATGGGACTAAACACAGTGGTATGATAGGTAAAGTGTGGAAGTAGAAAGTTTTGTCGGTTAAGTGGAATATTGGGAATGTGGCTTGAGGGACCAGTCAGTATAACAAAACAAAACTAGCGGTTCAGTTTTGTTCAGATTGTCACAATACTGAAAGATTATCAGTATGATGTCCATTTCAAAGCGTTGGAGTAGCATGGATGGTGATACTTTAGCCGTCAGCTACATAGGTAGCGTGACATCACAGCAACACGACAGTGTGTAACTTGACAGCGGATAAACAACACGAGAAGTGGCACAAAACAACGGGGGGAAAAAAAGAAAAGTAGGCTCACATTGGGCCACACTCTCCCATTAGTGTGTAGGACCTTTTTATACGCTTGGATTTGTGAACTACACGGATTCTCCCATCCAGACTGGGAATGAAAGTGAAAACATCGTCACAAACGGACACGAATGATTGGGGCATAAGTGGTCTCCGGGTGCCCACTTCAAAGCTGTGATTTTTGATCGCCTCCTGCCAACATTATATCTCTTCTAAGTGGAGATATTCTTGCAGTTCCTCATAATCGTACTTTGCATGCATCGATCTCCTGCATGGCCTCCAGCGAGAAAGTTTGTGCTCCCGCCATGTAAACCGTGTACATCTCTTGTGCTGAATTTAAATGAATGGGAGTCTGGGATCAAGTCAGCTGCGTTCATACCCACAATGGCGCAAATGCCCGTTTTTTACTGCACGCATCTGCAAAAACTCCAAAAGAAAGAAAAATCCACCCATGCGCTTTGTGCTAGACTTGTGCTGGCCATAAAAATAGGGCCCTCTGTGTTTTGCTCCACACTTAATAATGATCATACCAGGAGAACTACTGCGACTGATTGCCCAGCGATGTGTTTAAAAGGAGGAAGGTACAGGTTGGAAATTGCGGGATCCTATTGTCCAAACACTGTACCGTAACCTACTTAAAAAAAAATTCCCTGTTTAATAGTGCTGGTTTTAATACTATGCCCGATTTAATTCTTGGACTGGTCATACCGAAATTTGGAACAATCACAAGACTGTGCAGACAGCAACAGGATCTCCATTGAAAAGAGAAATCCCGATTCACTATCATCCTGCATACGGCCAGCTGTCGTGACTGGCATATAAGGTCTGCCATGTGTTTCTTATGTAACATCACTCGCACAGTCACATGCATTTTGCTACATTAATACATGCATGACAACCGTCATCCATTGCTATGTGGTAATGTTGAAGGGTTTACAAGTCGTTTGGGGCAACCAGCTAACTATGTAAAACTAATAGCCGTGGAAGCAGAATCTCTATTACGCTTTGATGATTGTGCGGATTAATTAAACTCATGGTCAAATTCCAAGTATTCATTTTCTCCAACTTAGAAAAGCAATTGATTACTGAGTGCAGAATTCAAGAGGGACATTTTTAATCGGCCCTGAAAACTGATTTCAGCAAGACAAGAAAACTGTGTTTTAATTATAAGACAATTTTTGATCGTAGGGGTATGTTGACCAACTGTTATTGGGATTGTTTTCAAATTATATATAAATATATACATACAGGTATACTGTATGTTTATCCTTCATACCAGCTTGTTTTCTGCAAATGGCTGTGGGAGACATTAAAAGAGAAAACAGAGGTTAATGGATAAAGGCTGCCATTCAGATAAGGCAATGCTGTGTGGGGGAGGGTGATTCACAGCTGATCTCCCTCATATAGATGTATGTATATACTGTATTACCTAATAAGTAATGCACATTCTCTCTCAACTGACATGTCCACACAATCATGTCGGCATCCACGTGTAATCACTTAAACACCAGTAAGAGGTTACAGTAGGTTAAATGCGAAACAGCGGATATACGAGGGTCATTCAGTAAACTATAAGAGGACTTTTTCGGAATAAGGACTTCTGATACAGATAGAAGCTTACTCTTTTTTTTTTTCAACATAGTCCCCCAGCACTGTCACACACTTTTCCCATCTGTGCATAAGCTTTTCATATTTCCTCAGCGTAAACATTTTTGGACTGATGTCTCAGCCAAGACCTTTGACTTCATCGTCACTATATGCGGTCAGTGCTTATTAGATCGGATGTTTCGCTTTGATGTGCTAAATTAAGACAACAGCACAGTGCAAATGTTTTAGGCCTCCAACAGACAGACAGACTGATAGATTCCTTCCATGGAGCTTTAGGCGAGATAATTCCTGCCAGGGCATTTTTCTTCTTGCGCATTTCAATTCGTGGCTCCATTCAAGGTGCTCTTTTTTTCCCCCTGTGCTGTGGCTCCTGGTGAATTTGGAACATAAATAATGAGCATATATATTTTATCTTGGTTTGTTAGTTTTCAAAATGCAATAAATTGAATTTGAACAGAATGGTGCTCTTGCAACATGAAAAGCTTAAAATAGTCACCGTAACTGTAGTGAAAAAAATGGTGTGTTGGATTTAATCAATTACTTTTCATCAAGTGATTGCATAAAATAAAATAATCTGGATCCAGATACATTTTTTAGTAGACTTTACATCTACTTAAAATGTGTCTAAATCCAGATGATTCTATTGTGTGCAGCCACTTGGCAAAATAAAATTGAGTAAATTCAACACACCATTCTTTTCAGTGTGCCAATGTGAAGTGAAACTCCTACTCATCTTGTAGCCCTCATGTGCAGATGCTCATGGAGTTCAGTTGGAAAAAAATCATATTAAACAGGTAAAATAGATTTTTTAATTGACTTTTTTTTTTTTACAAATGCATACAGTGGAAAAAAAAATCATGCCACTGGTTGCACAAAATAGAATCATCTGGATCAAGATACATTTTGTTGTCGTCTATTTAAAAACGTATCTTGATCCAGATGATTTTTCCCCCCAATGTAACCGCTTGAAATAAAATTCAGTAAATTCAATGACATTTTTTGAGTATATTTTCTGTCATGTTCAGTTTGTGTTTCAAAATTAAAGGAACATACAAAATGTATGCACATTGATTGTAATGTAAATAATGTCCAGTGGAATTGATTGCACCCAACCTTAGTTGAGTGGTGACACAAGAAAATATATATATTTTATTTTGAACAGTGATGACTGATGCTGTTTAATTTATACAGTATGTAATGAATAAGGCCATTGGAATAAATAAAGTGATTATTGGCATCTAAATTACATACAAATACAGAAAATTGCTATGGTAAAATAGCTTACGCCATCCCTTAGTGACGTTCATTCATTCAGTTTTCTTTTTTTTTTTTTTTTAACATGTTTTTCCCCCCCACCATTAAGAAGAACCCCCTCTGTCCTCCCTTTTCTTTTGAACAGTTATGTAACCAACCAAATTCCCTCTATTCATTCACAACCATTATGCACACTGAAAGGACAGTTTTAGAAGCACATAGCAGGACGGAACCCTGAGGCGGACACACACACACACACACACACACACACACACACACACACACACACACACACACACGTCGCCATGCACCTACCAACAGGAAACATTTATTCCAAACCACTGCTGCCCAAGAAGAAAAGCCTTCACGTGATATTAAAAGGTGAATGAACAGTCGAAAATACATTATGTTGCGTGTTCATCGCAACAACATAAAACAGTGAGTGAGGGGAGAATTAAAATGCATTGATGAAATAATCCTGTGTTCAACCAATTTATGGTTTGTCCACTATTGTTGTCATGTCATCAAGTAGAAAGCAGCGAAGTCGTATGATTACATCAAGTAAGTTGCCTATAAAGAGTAATTTGAAATACTTTGAACAAATAACAATTTTGTCAATGTTGTGTCTATCTGTGTGTGAAAAAGTTGTAAATATTTTATGAAGAAGGATGTACATTTTCTTATTCCTTATAACTGGTGTGAAACGTTGAATAAAGATTTTATGGTAGTGACTCCCGTCGCGGAGCACCAAAGCTATTCGTAACGGCGCTTGTCTGAACATTGGTTTGGAAAGTCAGTGGGAGTCGGCAGTATTGTCTGAGTGTCACCATGTCAGCTACTGTCATCTATGTAGGACATGTTACTTTGTCTTTATTGCGGCCCATTTCGGCCTGTCAGCTAAAGCGCGTGTCTCAGCAGCACCACACTCTGCACTGCTCCCTCAGACTGTTCGGACTGTTGGAATCACTTTTTGTTACACTGCTTTTGATCGCTGGTCATTTGTATTTTTTTTAATGTCCACAGACCCCCACACTTGAAGCATTTTGACATTTCTAACAAACAGTTTATCAAAAAGAGTTACAAATGTATGAAGACTTTATCCCGTCATTGTTTGTTGGGTGACATTTTCCATACATTTTACTTAAAAGGGGTTGCAGACACCTTTAATTGGGTAAATTTGAGTAAAAATATACACTGTATTGTACAGTATTATATTGTAAGTACTTTCAAAATCAAAGCAAGAAGGTTCTTGTTTTTACACTTGTATGGGGTGGAGTGCAAGGAAGGGGCTTGGTCCAAACCAAGTGAACAGTCATTCGTGAATTAGGTAAAGATGTGCTGTATTATCAAGAGTATGCGGTATCATATCAGAATATGACTCATAAAAGTATGTGCCGTGATGAGCCCATTTATTTATTTAGCCACGGGCATTACCAGGGATGCCTTCAAGTATCAGCTGATGTTCTCTCCACATTTCTATGAACCTCTGTAATTTGCATGCCTATTTCATGCTCCTGTTTGAGCCTTCTTCTATGTCATGGTTTTTGACTGAAACAGAAGATGTTTAAAAAAAATCCTGTATTTTACTCCCATATTGATATTTCATTCAGGGTAAACCCACACAATCTGAGGAGAGCCAATATATCCCGTATAATTCAAACAATGTTGATTACCATAATTGTAGTTTGATATTTGTAAAACCATTGTGAGACCGTCATTAATATGACGAGGCGTCCATTTTCGTCTGTGTGTGTCCTGTTCAAGGAAGCTATCCCAGTTGACTTTGAGCAAAAGGTAGCGTGCAACTGGGACTCTACCAATCAAGCCCAAGTGTTGTATAGACAGGGAACCAGTTCAACTAAATTGGCACCTTCCATCACAGAGTGGGAATCGATTCCATGCTGGCTGAACAAGTACACGTCCTGTGACGTTATAAGACATATGACAGCATTTCCACGTGCTGTGCCTACAAACATAGAGCCCCTAGTTATAAAGCCTTCACCACGTGCACAAATGGCTTCAGAATGAGGCTGTTGTCCTAAGCACCCATGGGGCATGGACTGAAAGCCTACACCACTAAATCTTTAGCATCACTCAGTCATTCATAGCTAAATTAAAGGTCAGTTACCATTCCTTTGTAAAGATTCATGTGAAGGGTCTGGACTTCTCCACACCCATAACCATAAAGGGAATAACACTAAATAAAAATGACGACTCACCTCTTTGGCACTTTTGATCTTGTCCAAGAAAGTCCGTAATTCTCTGGTCTCTGTGTACAAAGCCCGACAAACTGCCTGGTAGTGACTAGGAGCGTCCGACTGACTGGGTAGGTGATCCGTGCACAGCTACAAGAAAATAGGTTAAAAAAAAAAGTGTGATTTTCAAATAGGTTTTCACACCCCAAATATAATAAATATGGCAGCCAAATCTACGTACAGTACCTTGAGGATACCTCTGTAGCCATGAACACTAGAAATGCTGTCAGGGTCGTCATCTGCCTCATCTTCTTCCTCAGTTGCTTCATAGCCTTCATCAGGGCAGACGTCCCTTTCGACCTCCGCTATGTTGGTCATCATGTCAATGAGCTGCTCTAGTGGAGGACTGAGCTCCCTCTCTTCATTCTCTTTCAGTCCATAGTCCAGAGCCTTGTAGATCATGATGCCCAGAGACTCTATCACCTGCATGTGCGCATAAAACAAAATACACTTTAAATCGTAACAGAATGTTGGTGTCCATTTCATTCAAACTGGACTATAGTGTAACTGGATGAGTGTCTTTGGATGAGTCAAAGGATTGATGCCCTCAAAAAGCTATATTTAGTCACTTAAATTATTCATTTTGCTATAGTCTCAAAACTTTAAGTTTGGGCATATTTTCATAAAAATTGTTTAATTTTTTTTTTTTTTTTTTAAGAAGAAGAAGACCACGCAAACGTGGTCACCAAAGGAAATTTGCAGCAGCTGCTGCTGCAGTCATGATCACAAATAAGAGATTGACTGAAATTACAGCGTGTTTTGTCTCTAAAATGAAGTAAACAAAAAAGGCTGAAATACGGGCTGCTTAACACAGCAATTATTTTTGCTTTACTGCTTCTGTCCAGCATAGGCTCCACGGCCTCCTCTCAACTGTTCATCTGAGCATACATGATTGTATGCTCAAATGAGCATAATACAAAAATTCCTATTTTGAGCTATTATGTCTCACCAGCTCTATCTGGTGCATATTATTTTCATCAGAATCATAAAAATTGCTATTTGAAATACAAAACATTAAAAAAATGGCAACATTTCATATTAACAATGCACTGTCAATGTAAGTCTAGGAAATGTGATGAAAAGTCTGAATGACCCCAGAAGACATTCTGTAAAAACTTGAAACCAAACTAAGTGGTTGAAAATTGTCATGACTATCTGGAATATTCTGTTGACACATACATCAGTTGTAAACTGTGAATCAACTAAGTAAAATGTATGGTATGTGTTGCCTTTCCTAAAAAAAAGAGAAAAGGTGTTGATTGAAAACTAATTGGAGTCCATGTAGTCAACTAAGCAAGATTTAAAGGATGTTCGATATTATGTTGAAATTTAAAATACTTTTTTTCCTTTTTTTCCTTTTTTTTTTGGTGGTGACCACACGAATTAGAGCAGAAGTATGAAAAGTTCCTCTAATTATTTACATCGTTTTGGAAAACAGCTCTACAAATAGAGTAAACCGAAAAGAACTCAATTTCAGCGTTAACTGGAAAAAAATAGTTATACCCAATCTTGGCTGACCACGTGGTGGTAGGCAGCAATTTCTACAAGCAATAGCCATCAATCACCCTGACAAGAACAAGACAGTTAATGGCAATAAATGACCTTTAATGTGAATGCATAGGAGGTGGGACTAACCAACTTACATTCGAGGCTAAAAAGAATGCGTCCAATGTGACTCAAATTGAGAAAATTATATTTCAGTGTGCTTTTGTATCTGCATTTAAATTCAAATTTGTGCCACACCTCCCAAAAATTAAATTGGTTCAATATTCTTTGTGCAATACTGCTCACAAAAATACCAACAAATTAAAACGAAAACAGTACCTCTTAACCTCGCCCTTTTCCATGTCTATTTTCATGCATTCCATATCCATGCAAATTTCTCCATTGTGGGACAAATAAAGGTTTTCTTATCTTTTGTAAAATTGGTTTGCATAGAGCCTTCAAAAATGATCTAAACTCAGGCAAAATAAAACAGTGGATATTTTTCAAATGCATTCATTTTGTTTATGGCATGTATCTCTATAAAGGAGTCCTTTCAAACTGAAATCCATGTTTTGTGTCATATTATAGTTTCAATTTTGACCAAATTTGAGGTTTTAAAGGGGGCTAAGACCTGCCTGTAGCTACCTACTGTGCTTAAAATAACCAGAAAATAAAGAATAATTCAGA
This sequence comes from Hippocampus comes, assembly GCF_001891065.2. Classification (NCBI taxonomy): domain Eukaryota; kingdom Metazoa; phylum Chordata; class Actinopteri; order Syngnathiformes; family Syngnathidae; genus Hippocampus; species Hippocampus comes. The sequence goes on from NW_017806221.1 coordinate 1,348,357, forward strand.
CAACGGCAAGTAATGCTCATTTGCAATAATTAAAACACAAGTGAGTTACTTTTTTAAAGGGGGGTAAGACCTGCCTGTAGCTACCTACTGTGCTTAAAATAACCAGAAAATAAAGAATAATTCAGACAACGGCAAGTAATGCTCATTTGCAATAATTAAAACACAAGTGAGTTACTCACCTCTATCTGCGTGCTTGGGTGGTATTTACCTGGAGGGTAAAAAGAAAACATGTCTTGATCAGCAGCCAATAACTGAATAACGTATCTTACATGGAAAACTCAATCCAACTTTAAACTGTATTTTAACCAATATACAGTATTATAGTTCACCCTTGTTACATAACTTAATTGGTGAAAAATTTGCCCTTTTAGCGACGGAGCCAACAACAGTGTGTGATCCAGTATTTGTGTACTTTTTGTTACATCATAATTATTTCACTTCATTTTGACAGATATGCTCTGTGTATGTTTAGAAAAGTGTATGTGTTGTTGTGATTTTTACTAGACAGACAAATGAGAAAGCACTCAGTGGTGATCGCGTGAGTGAGGCAATCAAAAACTTTTAAAAATGATTAAAAGATATTCATAGCAAATTCATCCTTTAAATGAGTGTCCACTTAAAGGGGAAGTCAACCCCCAAAATTTCTTGACAAGAATAAGTTCTAGAGTTGCTGATGGTGTAATGGTACACTCGCCTGACTTGTGTGTGGGCAGTGTGAGATCGATTCCCACTCAGTAACAGTGTAAATGTTTGTGTGAGTGGTTGTTCGTCTCGATATGTGCCCTACAACTGACTGGCGAACTGTTGAGGGAGTAGTCCGCCTGAAGTTAATCGGGATAGTTTCCAGCGACCCTGTTCAGGATAAGCAGTGTTGAAAATGGATGGAGTATGTTCTATGGAGCACCACTAGTCTAAACGCGGCACTCTGATTAATATTGCGTATGTGGAATATTAGTTTCGCAGTAAAATCAGTTTTTGCCATTTTGCCCCTTGCTGTTGACTGAAAATAACATCACGGTTGCTCGGGGCTCAGGAAACGATCAATCATGGCTCAGCTTCAGAAAACGGGTGCACAACTATCAGGGGGCAGCCACAAAGTGACATGGGGTGGCCTTGGCCAGCCCTGGCCACCTTGTAGCCCAGCCCCTCCATGATAAATTATCCAATGTCAATTTATTTGGATGAAAAATGATGTTCTCTCGATGAATAATGTTTTCATTGATCCATGCCAACCACGTATAGTAATAGGTAGAACAATGCAATGCTCTTCCATTTGATGAAAGAAGGTAATTAATCTTATTTGTAATCGTTTTGCTTAGTGGTGCTGTGATTTTTTTTTTCCAATATGAAGTACGCACCTTGGTTTAATAGGTTGGGAAACACTGCTTTAGGTACATGATGTATGTGAATTCCCCGTAAGTGTGTCTGTGTGTGCATCTGTGTGTTTAGTTTCAGTGAATGCAGAAAATGTGTATAAATAGCCAATAAGTCAGTCATCTACAGGCCCTGTACATGCAGTTTGTGACAATAGGTGAAAAGACTAAATGTCAGATTTACAGTTCGACATGACGATGTAAGGTGTCTAATCTGTTTTTGCACTTTTTGTGACATTTTGATGATATGCCATGAAGTAGTATAATATGTGTGTCTTAAAACAGCTAATTAATTACAGACTGAACAGCAGGGGCTTCGTTGTGACTGCTCATTATCCGAATCTCACCCTGAGAGAGGTACTTGGGTGAGGGTGTGAAACGTGTTCTCCTTGAAAGCACTTTGCCCAGAATCTGATCAGTTCCCAGACATCCAGCCTAATCACATGCTTTCCCCAGTCAAAAGCCTCTTGAGCAATGAACATTGTGATCTGATACGAAGCGGCACAACAGGCTGAGAGGATCAGAAATCCTCATGATCCTTCACACGTGATATTAGCGCAAAAGAAAATGTGGAGAAAGTCACTGTGGTAATTCAAAGAACACTTGGTAGTCATTTAAAAAGAGACAACCACGGGATTGAGGGTGTGGAGGGGGCGACGGGTTGCGCGCTCCTTTGTCAATGGTCATGCTGATATAAGCATGACACTTCAAGTTAATTGTATGGCTGTATTAACGCTGACAAGTTAAATACGTGCTACTTATGCCAGTGCAATTGGGGTATCAATTACGATATGGCTAAATTGTATTTTTTCCGGTGATTTAACTACACCCCTAGTATAGCTATAGTATTGACCCGAGCTGCACGCCGACTGAGTTAAAATCAAATGTGTACCTTCACAGCTTTGTTTGTGCAATCTGACCGATCCGTCCTTTCCAATCTGAACATCTCCGGGTCCTGATATCCTCCCCGTAGCCGCCGCCTCGGAGCATCTCCTCCTCCGCTGTTCCTTCAACAGCGTCACACAGCACTGGTAACATACGGCCCAAGCCTGCTCTTCGTTGATGGGCTGGCTGTAAAGCCCGAGTATCTCCTCTAAAGAAAGCTCATCCGACCGCGGGTCCTCCGTGGAAGTCATTGCGGCGTGGTGTTGAGGCCCATCGAGCTGCCTCGCAGCATCCGTCAGTCCTCCACGCAGCCCGCCCCCATGCTCGGCCATCCTTTCATTCTCTCAGCGATGGATGGAGGAGGCCCGGTAGCGAGATGAGGCCAGGCCGATGGGCGAGAGTTAACCTGGAGGAGGCATTGATGCTTACTCACATCCTCCTTGTGGATCACCGGCAGCAGTCTGGACGCGCTGAGTAGCTTTTCTCTATTTGATCGCTCAAGGTTCTGATGCAGAGTCACAAGACGGCGTGCGGCTGAAACCACCCACCTCACTTTGCTCTCAGTGTGCAACTATACATGTGTGTTGTTACTTAAATCACTGCCTGGAAAGCTCAGTTCCTTATCACGTGACCTCCCTCTCCCAGCCTTGCTTTTTTGTTTTTTCTTACATTGTCAAACATAGTCAGCAAAACACTCACATTCAAAGTGCTGTAGTGTATTGTTGCCTACCCCATTATTAAGCCAAGGCACACATTTTACGGCACACAAAAAAAACCCAAAAAGGTAAAAGAAAAAAAATATATATGTAAGTGTATGTACAATACTGAAATAAGGATGAGCATGTCTCAATTTACTGTATGTATTGTATGTATGTAATGTATTTAATCGGTGTAAAATGTTATCTTATTTAGTTCAACATAAAGTTATTCTTCGAAATGGCAACAGGTTAACTGTATCTTCTGCGAGGTATTGGAAGAGCATTTTATTGTTTTGCCTGTTACTATACATTTTTGGCATAGATAGATAAATAAAGACACATTTAATCTATTTTCTATATCACTTAAACTTACCAGAGTCATGGTGTGAGATGGAGCCTATCCCAGCTCATTTAAGGCTGGGCACACCCTGGACAGGTCGCCGGCCAATCACAGGACACATGAGAAAACCAACCATTCACACTTAAACTCACACTTGTGGACAATTTAGTTTGAGAGAAAACAAATACAGGTTCACACGTTTTGAGTAGAAGCATGGAGAAAACCCACGACAGTCGAGAAGGCAATTAAAACGCCGTAACCTTGATTTAAACCTCAAAACTGAGGCAGATATCACAAAGCATAAGATAAGAAAACCTTTATTAGTTTCACAAGGGAGAAATTCCAATTCACAGCAGCAAAGTTATGAAAGGAAGTAGAAGAACAAAATATAGGAGCTGCTGTATAGGCAGCCACTCTGGCACATGGCACAATGTCTCATTTAAAACTTGACTCAAATGTGACATTATAGCATTCATGTATCACTTTGTTTGTTTGTTTTTCCTTCTGTATATTTTTCTGTCTTGTTTATTTTTTGTTTGTTTCTCTCCCCTGTAAATTTAGTTCTTTCCGATTGCAATTTTCACAAATTCAAAATGCAAACAGCAATGGTTGCAGTACATCAAATTCTATTGTTACACAGAAAACCTGATCTGGAATAAAGGGGACACAGATCCTCCATTCCACATGATCTAGCAGCCAAACAGGACATCTTAAAAATAAATAAAATAAAATTTGAGTCGGATTCGCTAACCATTCATCCACCATGCACCTCAAAGATGCATTTGTAGTCAGTCATGATGGACTGAATGAAGTGAACTTGGATTATTTTTCCGGAGAACATAAGTTTATTTTAAATAAATTTGTAGACATTTTTTAAAATCATATTGTTATTATGGATTGTTGTGTGGAGAAATTTGAGGGGAAAGATTCCTTTATTTCATTTTGGGATGAGGCCGTACCATGGTAAAATGTGGAAATACTGACGCTGTGAATCATCAGTCACCAACTCAGGCACATTAGACTTATAGCCTATTGAGTACAATGGCAAGGTTGAGTGTGCATGCTTTTCCAAAAAATGACATGCTTTTGAAATGAGGTGGAAAATGTTTAAAATGTCAATAAAAGCAGAGTGCATTTCTAATAATATCTGTCATCTTGGGCTTTTCTGTGTTGACTTGACACTTTTTTTGAACAGTTAGTGTTGAAATAGTCTGCTATGCAAACAGTGCCCACAAGCCTAAACAGAAGACAATGTCATGAACAATATGTATTTTTTGTTTTTTATTGTACTTCACACAATTTATAAGGGACGGTTGTCAATCACTTTCAACAATAACGTTTAGAGATACTTCTCTTTTAAGTATTCTACACAACACTTGTGTTTTTAACACACACAATCACACACCCACCTTTATTTATGTCAACACAAAGCATTAAACATCAACATAGAAGATGCAGTTAGCAATACTCACAAGGACGTGTGGAATAGAAATGTAACAATGAATGTCCACCATGATTTTCACAAGGTGTGGCTTCAAAACAAATGTAAACAAGTCTTTAAAAGTTCCTTTTTAAAAGTGATAGAAGCTTGTCTATGTGTATTTTTACCCATAAGGAATGAGCATGTAGCACTGACATTCAAGTGTGACACCCAGAAGATGGGAGCAAGTGAGAAGAAATTTGTTCCTGATCACCTTGAAAATAGAGTGGGGCCAAGTCTTACAGTTTGAACTCCAGAAGGTTGCAATCAATCTTGTAATAAACGTAGGGATAATATTCTTGCTGGCTCAGATTCAAACCTGGAATATCCATGGCCGACTAGGGGGAGAAAAAAAAGTACAATTTCACAAAAATAGCAATTTGACAAGTCGGAGGGTGGAAGATGCACCCTAAAGCAATCAATGTAGTTTTTGGTGGATTTTTAATATTGCTCTTCCTATGCAAAGTTCTCAGCAGAGTTTGGCTATGTCTGATTACACATCTAGAATATCCAAACGATCCTAGATGACTGGATAACTGAAGATGCTCCTAACCTTTGCATGTAGTTTTAGAGTCAGTGTTGCATCTATGCGCTTGCTTTTCTTGATATAGTGAGGTAGGAATGAGCAATAAAAACCCAAAGATGAATGTCCAGAGCACTTACATCTAAGATTGCTGCTGCACTGCTGTCCAGATGTTTGTAGAGTTCATTGAGCACCTCCCTCAGCTTCTTTGTAGTCTTCCTGTTTGGCTGAAGTAGCATGGCTTGGAAGTTCACTGGAAGCCCGTACCTGAAAGGACACCACATTTCCAACAATTATGTCACAATACGACATTAAAACACATCAGTGCAAAGTGTTTCACTTTGCAGTGAATGTGATGCAAATGCTACCAAGACACTGCAGTCCAGTTTTGTTTGGCATAGTACCTCAGAACAGATTCCACAAAGACCCTCAGTGCTTTGATGTGGATCCAAGCAATGAAGGCTTCACTGAAGTTCACTTTCAGCCATCGAACAAGTGGTCCCTGCACCGTTAAGTACATTTCAGGTACAGAAAGACTACTGCGAATTGTATGTGGAAGTGTTATATGTGGCCAATACCACAAAATGTCCACCTTCCTGTCAAGGAAGGAAACCCCACATTTTAATGTTAATGTCGTTACAGGACCTTTTTCGACTAATATCCAGCACAACACTGTGTGTTTTTTCTTACCTGGTCAAACATTTTCCAACACAAAAACTACTATCATTAAACATTACTGTTATCGCCAAGTAGCTAAACTTACCGGTATAATCATAGCTTTTTGTTTGCACTTACAAATTGCTTCTTTTTATCTGTAGATAGTCGTGTCATCTCCTCTTTATCTGCCTTCATCTCCTCTTCATTGTACTGAAAGTCTCTCACAGAGAACCTGCAGGACGTTAAGGTTGGATGAATGTACCGTATTTAGATTTGTCATTAAGTGAAAGTCTAGGTCTCTAAAACGCTTCACAACAACATCATAACGCTTTTGCTGAAATTCTTCACTGACATTTCCATTACCCTTGACCTGGTTCTCCATATTAACTACTCAGGACTGTTCGCTGTGAGTAATCTCAACATGGTTGAACGCCTTACTTGTTTTCTCTGGCTTTGTGTTTGAAGTCGTCAATGGCTTTCCGAAACAGAGTCACACTGAACAATCCACTGTCGTTGTCCTCAAACAAAAGACTGGAAGAAAACAGAGTGTTATGATGCTATAAAGAAATGTGTGCTGTATCTATAAATTGTGAAATTATATACTGTACTACACATCGAAGAACCCCAAAGGAATTGAAATAATACACACTCTGCAAAGTTGTGCCTTTCTCAAACCATATGCGACTGCTTACTTTGAGGATCGTGGAACCACCATCTCAGCAAGTGTTTCATAGGTTTTCTGCCAGTCAGCATAAGATGTTCTGCAAGTGCAACCAAGCAGGTCATTTCCCCCCATATTTTACAGGTCTTGCGACTGATCAAATATTCATACTCACTTTGGAACAACAGCCAGCAAGGTGATGAGATACTCAGAGTCAAGAACAAAGTCTTCCTTCTTGACAATGTCAGCCAGGCTCCTCGTAAGCAAGCTCCCTCTACCGGCAGACAATAGTATTACAAAACCACAGCTTTCACCCAGTGAGGGAGATCAATGTTGACAAAGCATTTCAGAGTTGTGCTGACTTTTAAGACCACACTGACTTGGCCACGCAAAGCCATTGATTTCTGAAGCTTGACTGATGAATAAGCATTTGTCAAGCACAAAATGACACCACACTGATGCTTCCTTGTCACCCATAAAGGGAATGGATATTCTAACGTAAAATGTCAAGGGGTGGGATATTCAATTGAGTAAGCTACAGTGTAATACATCAGGTCTGCTTGAGGACTTTAAAGCTAAAAATTTTTGCTCAATTCCCTTAAACAAACAAGTATTAAGGTTGAAAGTATTTCAATAATCACTGACACTAGCCAGAACTAGCAGAATATACTGAATATACCTCTACTTGTTCGCACATTTGCAATTAAACTGTATCTATCCCAGCATGATTAATTGCAGGTTGTGGAAGGCTAACTAACGCATTTTTCCTTTCAAGGTTCTGTAGGTTTCCTTTCAGGTTGTTATAAGCTGATGCTCGGGTCTTCAAGTCATTGTCAATCTGGGTGATTTGCTGTAAAATAAGAATCACAAACAAACAAAAAAAAATTACACACCCTATTTGAGAACAGACCTCAATGCAGCACACTGGTGCAGGTTATGCCACCATGAACTGACTAAAGTAACAAAAGTACCACAAAACAAAAGGCTCTGAAATTAAAAAAAAACAAAAAAATAAAAATCTGTTGCATATTTGTATTGGTAATCACATGTCATATTTCAGTGCAAGTGTCATACCTTTGAGATGATTTCAGAGATGTTTTTAAGTGATTGCTTGATGGGGTACTTGGCCATGTCCCATTGAAACCTTGTGATGTAGGTGACAAGATCAACTATGGAAAAAAAAAAAATTACAGAATGAAAAAGACTTCAGGTAGAATATGAGTCAAATGAGAGTACAATAGGCAGCCTAAACATTTGTCAGTATGATGTAGAACAATCAAGCATGTGACAATCATGTTTATTTATTTATTTATTTTTAGGTCTGAATTATAATGATTGGTGTACCTCCATTGGCCAGCAGGTTCTCCTGCACTTTGTCTCGACTGTCTTCCAACACGTCTGCCATGTACTGGGCCACCTTCTTCACAACACTGTGAACAGTTGAGAGTCATCAAAACATGTCGTGCCACAGGGCTGCATGCTATTGGAAAAATATGCGATATGGGTGATGACTATAGTAATATCTACGGTATATTCTCTTGATAAGAAAATAACACTTCTATTATCTCATGAAAGAAATTATTTTTTCTCATGCAGCAAAATACGATAGCTCAACATATTCTTACATTAATTGTAATGCCCCTTGATACTGTTCACCTATTGGATGACGATGTTTGTTTAAGGTTGCATCTGACTGACCAAAGTCGGATAAAAGCTTCTAATTCAATATGACATTTATTGGATGTCTTTGACATATGCAGATTGCATGGGCCAATAATGCCATGACAATATTATTTCGATATCATGTGCAGCCCAATTGTGCTAATACTAATTGCATACATAAAGCCAATGTAAACCCCTGAAATCATTCTGCAAACAAAACCACCACATCATCCTAAAAATCTAACACAAACATACAAAAGCACATCAAAAGGTTACATATAATCCTGTTGAGATAGAGACATGACAAAATTGGCAGCCATTCATAGTTAAAGATTTTTCGCCACACGGTTCAGGAAGCCAAGAACAAAAATTCAAATGAAATCACATCGCCACATTTATGTTTACTATCCAATTCCGTGTCCATCTTGTTCTGGTTGTGACAATAATAATAGCAGAGTTCATTTTTCCAAAGACCATTGGGGAACTTCAAAAAGGAACTGGATTAAAGGCAGGCTAAAGTCAAACCAAGATGTTAGTTTTCCCTTCCACATTCATGACAATATCCGCAGAGGAAGCACAGTGAAGCTAAAACGGTAAACGCTGCGTGGAAGATTTTGATGCCAAATTTTACACAGAACTACAGAGGACCTTCAAACATACTAAAAAAAGTTAAGCCCCTTGCTATAAATATGACAAATGAAAGAGCTGCTGGTGTGCCACTAAACTGCAAATTGCCAGGTTTGGACAGCTGGTCTTGCTAGCCTCGGCATCGTGTGAAATTCCTCATTGCTACAAGAGAGGAGAAGGGATTAAACCAGTCCTATCAGGAACCTGGGAATGTTTGCATATAATCAGAGAACTTCCATGGACTGTGTGCATCAACATCAATAACGCATATAGCACTACATACAGTAGACAGATTGTAAACCGAAACTGCAAATTTAACTTACCTTTCAACAAAGGAATCCAATTTGGCCAATTCATCAGACAACCCAACTAAGACATCGAGCGTCCCCACCTAATTATGGACACGCAAGCAAAGAACAAAAATGCATTATTAATTAGAATGAGAATCGGTTCCGTTTGAGGAGAAGGTTAGGCAGGCTGTGTTTAAACAGTGAATTCTGTGATCCAGTCAGCCTACAGTGACAACTAGGGGGCCTTGTGTACTTAGGATGGCGCCTTGTTGTCCAGAGCCACTCGTGCATCACTAAAAGTTCCAGGAGCGCATTGCAGCGCCGTGTGGCATCAAGGTCAATGGGGTTACTTACCTTAAGCACAGACAGAACCAAACCAGACGAGCTGAGCTGCTCTGGATGAAAACTTCACCAAATCAACACTTCATCATGCAAACAAAAGATCGGTTTAAAGGCTGCTTCCCTTACACAGAAGTGGCTTACTCTTGACAGTGGATTCATTAGGTGAGTGTATTTTGGGGTTATTTATTCTTAAATGAAAACAATATACATTTAAAACAATGTTTTGTTAAGACGGAAGTATTTAGGCATTGTGCTCATGTCACAAAAAACAGTGCATATAAAATACAGACTTTAATTTGGTTCAATAAAAGAATACAATACACAGTTGCAGTTGTAAGAATAAATTACCAATTTGAGACTAAACCATTAATTACTTTAAATGCAAATCTGTTAAAAGGACTATTAGGTCTCATCCAAAATCAAATACAATTTGTTTTATCTATTCTGATGGTATATCAGATTTACTTGATCTTAAATTTTAGAAGTTACATTCGATATCAGATTTTTGCGTTAACATAAAATAACAATCTCAGAAATTTTGATGACTACTTGAAAATAAATGGACAAATTTAACTTTGTGATGATTTCAGAGATGTGTTTAAGTGATTAAGTCACGGGGAGCCAAGGTTTCTTTTCAAATTAAAATGCAGTACTGTACTGAAATACAGCACTGAAATCCAAGACGAGCTGTATCAAGACTTCTGCAACAACAAAAATGACATGTCTCAGTTTAAATTAAATTCTGTCAGTCCCAATAATATTTGTGTTTTACAATATTTCATGCGATATAACTCTTCGTGTGGCAGTCACTATAAGCATGTACCTAATGTTTTGGCCAGACAGTGTATCTGCTGTGTCTATTCACCCCTTATCATTGCAAATCAATCAATTCAAAGATGTCGACCAAATAAAAATAAAAAAATCCAGTGAGTCAGATAAATCTATACAAACCTTCAGGTCGGGGATGCTGAACTTGTGGTTGCTTGAAAGGTTGTTATTACGTGTGGTGGCCGTCATCATTTTGTCCCACGTTTGCTGGCATGTCTTCTCTCCCGGAGCAGAGATTAACCAAAACTCAGTCATTATCCTGGCAGCCAGAGAAATCTTGAGAGACAAGATGTATTTAAGATTTTCAGAGCAGTATTAAGTTTGGGAGAAATTTCCAATTTCCAGCATTTTTGTTGTACTGTGTCTCAAAAACAACTCCCGCTCTAATGGACCGCAATATAGTGTAAATATAAAACTAACAACCGGCAACACTAATAATAAAAGGTGGTAATGGTAGAATAAATTTGAGAGGGATTAGCCACCGGTAGATTTATTAGCTTTCTGGGGTTAATGGTGGAAGAGGTCTTGGTTAGTACGGGTAGACAAAAATATTTGAAGTCCTCTACTCACCCGTATATTTAAATGGAGTCGTTAAGAGACAAATGCAACCTTTTGTGTCGTATTTTCGAATGTTAATTTAGCTATCATTGCTGCTTGCCATTGAACCACTGTTGGTGTGGTTTCTTGACAGTGGCATCAGTCAGCTGACCAGCCACAGGAAGCGGAAGTTCTCGCCAACACTGAAACAAAACTCAGAAGCGCCAGTCGCTGGTTGGTTACGGTTACTGCAGAAGTCCAATTGCAAAATGTGAACAGAAATCATTGGGGTTCTTTCACCTTTGTAGACTACGTGTTAAGCAGAGTAAAAATATACCGGTGAATAAATTATTTTGCATTAGAATACAATAAATCCCCCGTGCAAATAGGGGATTTATTTAAGAGATCCAAAGTCTACAGTACAACCTCTTGGTATAATTACTTGCATGCATGTTGACGTACCCTTTTCAGCTTTTGTTTAATTTGAAGTAGAAGTTATTAAGTAGTGAAGGAAAAATGAGGGGTGGCTGGGAAGGGGCAATAATAAAAATAAGATACCAATTTTAAAGCTGTGGGAATTACTTTTTCAATTAGATGTAAAATAAATTCCTTATAATACAAAAAAACAATGAGGCCTCCACCCCAGATTTCAGGGCTAGTCAACATTCCAAGTGCATTAATAATGTATCAGAAGTACACAAATGCTCTTGGATGCCAAGTCAGCAGCATTTGAGTTTTTAGAGACACTAAATTTAGAAAAGTGGCCTCAGGTTTCCTGACTTTGGGTGTCTCCAGAACAGATTCTAAGGAAAACGCCCCCAAAGGGACATGTTTATAGTTCAGTGGGTCTGGGGTTCATTGTTTGGGACACAATGCTTCGTCTGACTGGAGCCAACCCTTGACATCAAACAGCAGGGTGACTTTGCCCATGGCTGGCTAAGTTCCAGTCTGCTGGGATGTTATCAGGACTCACACAATCTCAAAAGCTGTAGCAGAAATGCTGGTTTCTGCTGAAAGTATTGTCTGAATCTTCTCAGTCAAAAACATATACAACTGTTGTTTGAGCAATACATAATGGATGAATTATGCGAGTCTAGTGTTTGTGCATGCAACTTATTACCACCCCTTAACCAATACTCATCAGTTCACAGGAAAAAAAAATCTCTAGAGAAAAATTACTTTGCTCAAAAAATGTTATTTAATTTTGAGTATAGAAACACTATCAAATTCCTGAGTCATGGTTAGTTGCTATGACGCTCAATCTTCCCCAACTTCTTTTCATGATTGCTTATTATACTGCAGTTGAGAAGCAATCTGTATTCAATTGATTTGTGTTGTGAATCAATAGTAGAAATCTAAATGCATCGTCAACACCATCTAACTGTGCATCATGAGTTGGTGATTGTAAAGTGACACTGCCTGATAATTGCCAAGTAGTACACTGCTCAATTTAAATCAATAATAAAGTTTATTATCATTATTATTATTATTATTATTATTATTATTATTATTATTATTATTATTGATAAATAATTACTCCCATATCTCGTGTGCAATCTGTGCATACAGCAAATACTGACTCAAATTTTATACTTGAATATAGTGAAATGTGAGATTTTTCTCATGCACATCCCTTTGAACTGCTTGTTCCAGATGTGTACACACACGAAACCTAACAGTGCAGGCTCAGTAAAATCCATGCATTCTATCTGTAAGAATATCCATGTCCATGCACTCCATGTTCCTTAAATGCTAACAGTAAAACAATTGTTCCTGACTGTCAAATATAATTTTCTTATAAACAGCATAAACATGCAACATTTGCCTGTAGATAAACTGTCAATGTTATCTAATGCTGAGTTTTGACGTATAAAAATAGTCAAGTCACTGTCATTATCTTAACACCGGGGAAATAAGGGTGAACCATTCTCATTATTTAGATCATGCTATTGTTGAGCCGTCAGTCCTTGTATATCTTGCCACAATTTTGATACAATTGTTAAAAAATGTCATCTATGGGAACAGCCCACAGATAAAGAAAGTTAGATGGCTTTATGCGGAAATAAAAAAACTGCTGCAGGCACAATAGCAAACAAGTGGTTCTGCCTCACAGTGGAGCATTTTTGTGTGGAGTTAGCGTACTCTCCCCATGGGCTTTATCTGAGTCTGAGTATTCTGGCTTCCTCTGACGTTCCAAAAACAAGACTCTTGAGTACCCAGAGAACACCTACGCAGGCATGGGGAGAACATACACTCTCCAAACAGGAAGGCGGCAGCCTGGAATCTATCCCACAACCTATGCACTGTGAGGCGAACATGCAAACTAGTCTACCACCGTGCTGCCAGATTTCATCCCAAATTTTTAAAAATGTGAATGTTTATTCTATCTGTCCAATTAGTTTGTAAGCCACTTAAACAATAAAAAAGTCTATCAACATTCATGTCAAACTGAGGCAAGGCACTTGGATAGACCTTGGAATATTTGTCATGAATATGCAGTGAGTGTCCTTACAGAGTCCTACTTAATATTCTGACGAGTCAGAGGAATCTTTGTTTGGGTTTCTTTTACTTAGCCACACTTCTGCTAAGTGACTTTAGGACACTATTTTCGGTTACGTAAGACCCCACAATATAACAGTTTTAGCTTGTTGGTCACATCCAAACCCTGAATTAATCAAGATAATTTTAGTCATAAATTGGAATGTTATGCTAACTCATTTTAGAGATTTCGTAACTGAATCATTGATTTTCAATTGTCTTTAAGTCATTCCAGCTTGTCTATCCAGGGGTGAGGTAATCTATTTGGAAAACAGTGTCTGCAATTCCTGAATTCCTGCTGCACAGTGCAGCCACTGAGTTTTTTTCCCCCCCAGTGGGTGGTACACATGACTTGCATACCCAGGGGCTGGGACGGCTATTATGATCCAAACAATGGAAATTAAACATTGTGGGTTACTGGAAGCAGCTTTAGATGCAATGTGTGATTGGGCTTACATATAGAGTCGTATTTAGTGTCAGAGAAACACAAAACACGAAACAGCTTTTGTACTGCAGTCCAAGACTTCAACTTTAAAAAGAATCCTGGAAAAGCTTTTTCTCATGTGACAAATATTTTGTTTCCAAAATAAGAAGGAATTCAAATCTTTAAATTTGCTAATGGACAACATTATACCAAGTGAATATGAACACTGCATTAACATACATCCATTCATTCATTTTTCGAACCGCTTGATCCTCACTAGGCTCGCGGGGGGTGCTGGAGCATATCCCAGCTGTCTTCGGGCAGTAGGCGGGGGACACCCTGAACCGGTTGCCAGCCAATCGCTGGGCACACAGAAACAAACAACCATTCGCACCAACATTCACACCTAGGGACAATTTTGAGTGTTCAATCAGCCCGCCATGCATGTTTTTGAAATGTGGGAGGAAACCAGAGGACCCGGAGAAAACCCACGCAAGCCTGGGGAGAACATGTAACCTCCACACAGGGAGGCCGGAGCTGGAATTGAACCCGGTATCTCTGCACTGTGAAGTCAACGTGCTAACTACTCGACTACCGGGCCGCCCTAACACACATCAATGATGTTTTTATTACTTGAAAAGACTGTGCTATAGTTGTCTCACAGTGAAATTTCATGAAATCTGAAATTGAAGTGTTACACTTGTAATTGTGAGTGTGTTGTGTGTGTGTAGGGGGTGGGGGGTGATGTTGTAGTGGTAGAGCATGTAGTCAGACAGATAAATAGGCAATAAGTCAGTCATCTAAAGGCCCCTCACATGCAGTTTGTGAGTGTAAGTGATTTCACTATACCATTACATGTCAGACTTTCAATTTGACCTGATCATGTAACATGCCTTAAATACTGAATTTCAAAATTCCTATGACTCACATCTCTGACTGTGTTCCTATGACTGTATATCTCATAAGCTATGAGATATACAGTTTTAGATTGAAAATGTGTAAAAAGTACTCTTTAAATTTTGAAGACACTTTGCGAATAGGCATGGATGTAAAACAGCCCAAGATATTTCTGTCATGATCAGCAAGTAGTTAAGCTTTCCTCTGCATCCTCCTCTTGAGGAGGGACATATGCAAATACAAAATGCTGCCCCTTCAAAAAACACACAGCCTCAGACCGTTGCATATTCAGAGATCAGGAACTTAACTGAGATACAACAAATGAAGAAAAGTAATTAGAAAAAACATGCATAGGTCCATGTGCTCTGTACTTGGTGGATTTGTCTCTTAAAACGCTCCATTTTGATTCCTCCCATAAAGTCCATCATCTACAAACTTCTCTTGGATAGGATTTTATCTTCATCTATAAGGCATGGCAACGACAATGAAGACTTAACTCAGGTAATTAGAAATGTTTACAAGGTGAATTTGCAATTTTTCAAGATGGTAATTATTTTGAATTGCTTTGATAGTTCTTTGATAGTTCTTAGCTCTTGACACACACACACACACACACACACACACACACACACACACACACACGCGCGCGAGAACAACAAGAGAGTTTATTATACATACTAAAAAAAAATA
>NW_017806221.1:1364010-1378649 GCF_001891065.2 Hippocampus comes
ATCCATCCATTTTCTGATCCGCTTTACCCTCACAAAGGTCATGGGGCCTGCTGGAGCCTATCCCAGCTTCGGAAAGTGGCGGGGGACACCCTGAACCGGTTGCCAGTCAATCGCAGGGCACGCAGAGACGAACAACCATCTGCATTCACATTCATACCTAGGGACAATTTTGATTGTTTAATCAGCCTGTCATGCATATATTTGGAATGTGGGAGGAAACCGGATAGCTGCACTGTGAGGTCGACTTGCTCACCAGTCGCCTACCATACTGCCCAACAACAACGACAATAATAATAATAATAATAATAATAATCATCATCATCATCATCATCATCATCATCATCATCACAACTACCATCACAATAATAATAATAATAATAATAATAATAATAATAATAATAATAATAATTTTACACTAGTATTTTGTGTAGTTGTTATTTGTTGGCTATTGAGCATCATTGGCCGCTGTGGTTGTTGTTTTTTTAACCGGACGTGAAGCTTTGACGTACTTTGAGACTGCCGACCACACTTCCGCCACGACTGAGCTTATATGTTAATGTTCGCCACTGATGTGTTATTATATGTACCGACAAAATCTGTCTATATTATCATAATCTGAGTCACCCCCTACGCCCATGGCATTATTTATTTTCTCCTTTAGTAATCCCGCCATTTGTTAAAAATTCCGCTCAAAAGGAAAAAGCGTTCTGTCCCCTCTTTTGGGTTTCCAACGAACGTAAGTAGCTACGCGTGTCGACAGCTAGCTTGTTAGCATGTGTTTGAATGAAGCTGGTGATTAGCGTCAGCGTGGTTTGCTTGTTACTTCAAAGCATAAAACAAAATGTGACATAATGGCACAAACTTGAGTTCCAATTTGACTGAAGTAATTTTGCTACACACTACGCACCCAGATTGCCAAATTGATAATGTTAATCTGTTGTGCTAACATCATCGATACTGTTTGAATGGCAGTACCGGTAATCAAATGGTTATGTTTAGTTCTGTTGGGTTGGTGTTGCGTCATCATGACCATTACTGATGTAACTATATATTACAGCTCATTTAAAGCTAATAACGTAAGTCGTGACGTCAGTAAATAGCACGATAAACAAAATACTTATTGCAGTCCCCGCTTCCCTTCCCGCTCCCCCCCAAAAAAACAACACAAAACAGTACACATTTCCGTTTCACTCTTGCCATTTGAAACAACCGCGCTCTAAAATGTAGCTTGGAACTTTGAATTGTTAATTAATTGCGGTTTCATGAATCTGAGAAACAAAATGGATTATGTGTCATCAGGTAAATTATTTCTGGCCCGAAATGTTGCCCTGGCAGTGATTGATCCTTCCTCTTTTGGATAACTGCAGGTTTATAACTATCCGGAGGGTCTAGGGGCGGCTCTGTACCGGGAGCAGCTTGACTTCAACGCCGAGCCACCTTGGGATCCGAGCTGATAGTGGAAGAGTTTGCCAAAGGACTCATCCATGTAAGTTTTATCCAGCTGAACCAATTTCAATTTGTATTATTGTTGTTAGGAAACAGCTCATGTGTCTAATGTGTGCATTTAAAACAGACTTTCATTGTTTTCCAGAATTTTAGTTATTTTAGAATCCGCAAATTAGTTCTATTTTGAGCATTTCTTCTGCAAAAATCGATCATTTTGTTGATATTTGTAAGACAAATATCAACGTGTCTTGTAAATGCTGCAGTTGTTACTGACCAGTTCTGAATGCTAGTCTTACAGATCCTTACCTGCCATATTTTGGATTAATATTGCAACGTATGTGAACCATGTGGCCATAACTAAGCTTTTCAGAACAATATGCATCCCACTCAACTCAATGCCACTAAACTTGAATTTTGGGAGAAAACTCAATCTGTAAGAAACCATCACTGAAGGCCCAAAGTAGAAATGTCTCATCACGCCTTTTCTGATTGTCTTCCAGTTTGTTGCATAAGCCTAGGACCCAGGGGCTCGAGAGAGAAAGAGAGTGAGCCAGGAACATCACTTCGGACTAGCCATATTTTTTATGCCTGTTGGACACAGAACACGGTTGAGAGGATGAAAGGAATCTCAGACGAACCACATTTTTCAGTTGGCCTTCTGGAAGGCGGCACATCTCTCTCTGATGTGATTAACAATCACATTTATGAACAAACTTTGGTAAATGATCTCCCTTGACAAAACATATACAAATTGCATGTGCCTCTGGGTTCATGACTCTCATTTTGCTAAAATATTCTTTATTCTGAATAAAATAGATACAAATACCTTTTTTCTAACTCTTAAGTTGTGCTTTTTTCTTCCACAGTCTGAGAAGAAAGCATTCTTTGTTGCAGACCTCGGAGTTATAATGAGACAGCATGTTCGCTGGCGAACACAGATGGCCCAAATTCGCCCCTTCTATCCTGTCAGGTGCAACAGCAGTCAAGGTGTTATTGAAGTACTGGCTGCTCTTGGCACTGGATTCGTATGTAGCAACAAGGTAGTTGGCACCAAAACAACTACACAACAACATGTTAAATCATTGTCACTGTTGTGTTCCACAAATACATGTGACACAGTAACGTGCAGTCTTTTTCACTGCCATTGGGCCAAAACCTCCTATGTGACGGAATGGTAAATTTCATATTTTCTCACGTCGATGCTATGAATCAGTCTTTCTGTATACAGTATGTGTTATTTTCTTACAAATTATTGAACTAGTCTTATATATTAAAAATGGCGTGCTCTTTAATGGTAGAGTGAACAGTTGAACAAGAGTTGTTTTTTTGGGTGGGGGCGTGCTTCTCCTGAAAAATGAAGACTTTGGAAGTACATGGATTCTGGTTGATTTTAGATGGATTAAATATTCAAGAAACATCACCCATCTGTTTGCATTTCAGTTTGAACTTGAGCTGGTGCAGAGCCATGGAATTCCCTCAGAAGACATCATCTACAGTGGAGTTTGTAAACAGGTTTCCCAAATTAAATATGCTGCGAGGAATGGCATTGACCTACTGGTGTGTGATAATGAGGCAGAGCTGCGCAAGATTTCACGCTCCCACCCGAATGCCAGGTCGGTACTCTGCAAAGAATGATTGTGATATAGTTAGGCATGTGGTACTTTTCCAAATGCCCAAGAATAACCAAAATGATCTAAGTGCAGGTTGACAGGACATTATTTACTGTCGTGTTAAATGGTGAATGAAAAACAATTGTAAAGACGTATTCAAGGGAATTCCTGATTCTTCATACAACATTTTCTTGCCTAATCCTAGACTAGGGAGAGGGAGATTAACAAATACTATATGTACCGATACACAGACTCTTGTTGGCATGATCCGTGCATCAATCGAGCAGCTGTGAATTGATCCACCTTTGGGATGAAATCGAGATACGTGGTGCTGTAATGGCGTCAATTGGTAAAGCTAACCTGCAGTAACAAAGTTCTTGCAATGAAGGGCCACAAATTTTTGTCTTGTCAAAGAGCAACACTGCACACCCTCCATCTCACACTCTTTTTTCCTCTTGTAATGTTATAGGTCGGAGCAAAATATTTGCAGCTTGGAAGCACATTTCTTTTGTAAAAAGTTTATAGCGTGAATAAACCGTTGCTCTTGCAAGGTATAAATGGGCACCCCAGTCTATGGCAATGTTCAGTGCACTTGACTGCATGATTTCTTCAAACCCAGCTCCCTTCTTGCTGTAAAGAAAACAATGAAAATGATTCCGCTCATGTTGTCAGTTTCTTTGCTGTAATTAAACTTGATCGGTCTGAAAAGCTGGTAACTTTGCAACACTGAATGCTTTTGTAAATTAGCTCCCCTGTTTGCTGGCATGTTCTTAGTGTAAGCATTGCATTGTTTTGTTGTTGTTGTGGTTTTTTGTTTTGTTTTTGTTTTAAACTCACCCTGAACATAAACTAAATGAATCAATGAAATCTACAGGGATTTTATAAAGCCATCCATCAATTTTCTGATCCGCTTTATCCTCACAAGGGTCGCGGGGGGTGCTGGAGCCTAACCCAGCTGTCTTCGGGCAGTAGGCTGGGGACACCCTGAACCGGTTGCCAGCCAATCGCAGTTTTGTAAAACCAGTAGGGGGGAAAAAAATTCCATTAACCAATCAATCAACCAATGAATTTCAAAATATCCAATGGAAGCACATTTCTTTTGTAAAAAAAAACATTTTGGTCTCCCAATGCTTACAACAAAGATATGCTTTGACTGCTTTACAATACCATGTCCTTTAGCATTTCTTTAACTTTCCAACAGAGGAATTTTCAAGTACAACCACGTGGAAAAAAAGCATTAACTGATTAATTTAACTTTCGACACAACTGTACATGTTTGTAGAAATAATATAATAATAATAATAATGGGTGAAGTTACTGGCAAAACAGAATATTTATGCACCATTCTGCCTTTTAACATTAACCTTAAGGTTGATGTGAACAAAACACATCATTAACAAAGTTTTTTTCCTTTGTTTAGGCTGCTCCTTCAGGTATCAACAGAAGCATCAAGGCAGGACAATGAATTGAGCATGTCATTTGGCTGCTCCCTCAAAGACTGTCGACATCTACTGGAGTGTGCCAAGGAGCTCGGTGTGCAGGTGGTGGGAGTCAGGTGAGTTCTCGTCAGAATTGCATTGGTTAATGTAGAATTGTATTGCTTTATGTACAACAAAGGAGTTTGTCATTCCGATGGCTTTTTTCATTCAATTTATTTCCATGTTAATAACAAAATTTGATGCTTTAATCATTAACCACCTTTTTACTCTTTCAGATTCCTAGTTTCACACGACTGCGAGGATGACTGTGTGTACACTAATACTATCTCTGATGCTCGTTGTGTTTTTGACATGGCGGTGAGTAAAAATCACAATAATAGTTTTGCATTCAAGGGTGCCCCCTAAAAAAGAAAAAAAGAGGCTGCCAAAATCCCCAAATGTACTCTACAAAAATAGTGTACTGTGACTATGCCTTGATGAACCTGCATTTTTATTTATTTATTTTTTACACTGATTGTGGTTCAACATTTATGAATGAATGTCTTTTCTAGGAGGAAATTGGTTTCAAAATGAGCATCTTGGACATTGGAGGTGGCTTTGGTGGCTCAGACACCCAGTTGGAAGTGGTTAGTACAATTCATGAATCCCTTTTTGTACAATAAATGGAGAAAATGACTTAAGCTCACTAAAAATGCAATAAACTTGAACCTTACTAAAAACTAGTTATCTTGACCACGACTTAATCCAATTGTAATATGAAGTAATTTATTGCCAATGTCTCTTGCAGATCAATAATGCAGTCAGGTCTACGGTTGACCAATACTTCCCCTCTTTTAGTGGAGTTAGCATCATTGCGGAGCCAGGCAGCTACTTTGTGTCCTCCGCTTTAACCCTGGCCGTCAACATAATTTCTAAAGAGGTTGTGCTGCGTGACTGCCAAGATCAAGCACACGGTCAGTGGCATTGTACTGGCAGGAAATGGAGAAATTTAAACTGAATGTTGCATGCACAACTGCCATATGAAAGTATCCATAGCATTTTGTGTAATCTCCCCACTGGGCAGATGATCCATCTCCCAGTGATGAGCCGGAGTTCCAGTACTACATGAATGAAGGAGTCTATGGATCCTTTGCCTGCAAACTCACTGAAATGGCGATCACTGCTCCCACTGTTCGAACGGTGAGCCTTTTTCACTTTCAATGTCACCATGCAGCCACATAAATCATTCAGCTCTGTCGTTATGCTTCAATATGCAAAATGTTATCAAGGACGGGCAAAGTAAAAACAGGTTTCTTGCTGATTGTTTTTATTTGAGTTGGTTGCACTTGGTTTGAAAGGGATTGGTTGTAGGGATGGTCCAAGCTTGACCGTGTTTGTCGCTGGTTGCAAAACAACCAAACAGGAAGAAGCTTGATGCCTTTTCATGCTGGTTTTGATATAAAGTGGGCCAGGCCTCTGCTATACTGTACCCAGACAGTGTTCCAAATGATGATGGATTTTTTTTTCTTCAGATTTTTATAAATAGTCGATGCAAATGGCACTCAGCATAATTTTCAAGTCATCAACTCTAAATAATAATTGAAGTATTTTGAAACCTCCTAGTAATAACACTCCATCTATTTACTTCTGCTGTTCCGGACTCGGGTCCCCAGACCCCAAGATACTTGAACTCCTCCACTTGTGGCAGGACCTCATTCACGACCTGCAAGGGGCACTCTTGACTGAGTTACCATGGTCTCAGATTTCGAGGTGCTGATTTTAATCCCAACCACTTCAGACTCTGCTATGAACCACTCCAGTGTGGGTTTGAGATTGCGGTTTGATGAAGCCAACAGTACAACATCATCTGCAAAATGCAGAGATGCAATACTGTGGCCTCCAAATCGAATTCTCTCAACCTCTTGGCTGCGCCTAGAATTTCTGTCCATAAAGTTTATGAACGGCATCGGTGACAAAGGGCACCCTTAGTGGAGTCCCAACTCTGACTGGAAACAAATCTGACTTACTGTCGGCTATGCGGCCCAAACTCTGACATCAGTCGTACAGGGACCAAACAGCCTCTATAAAGGAGTTTGGTACCCAATACTCCCAAATCACTCCCCAGAGAACTCCCCAAATGACAGAGTCGAACGCCTTCTCCAAGTCCATAAAACATGTAGATCGGTGTTGAGCTGGTCAGGACAAAAACCACACTGACCCCCTGAATACCAGATTGGATTTCCCCACTAACCATCCTCTGCAGAACCTATTTTACTAGGGAGGCTGAGGAATGTGATCCTCCTGTAGTTGGACCACAACCTTCTTAAAAAGGTGGACCGCCACTCCAGTGCTCCAATCCAGAGGCCACATCCCCGATGTCCATGCAATGTTGCAGAGGCGTGTCAACCAGGACATCCCCACAACATCCAGGACCTTTAAGAACACCGGGGCAGATTTCATCCAATCCTGGGCGTCTGGCATCAATGAGCTTTTTAACCACCTCAGTGACCTCAACCCCTGAGATAGGGAGCCCGCCTCAGAGATCCCAGAACCTGCTACCTCATGGGAAGGCGTGTCAGTGGAACAAGGTCCACTCAGACTCTCCCGAAACGTAGGTAAAGTTCTTCCGAATGTGGGAGTTAAAACTCCTTGTCACAAGAGATTCTGACAGGCTTTCTAGGCGGACCCTCACAATACATTTTGGTCTGCAAAATTGGATCAGCATCTTCACCTACCATCAAAGCCATCACACCACCAGGTGGTGATCACTTGATAACTCCGCTCCTCTCTTTCAAGAGATGTAAGTTTGCTGACAATACCACAGTCGATCATCGAGCTGCAGCTTTGGGTGTCCCCCTGCCAAGTGCACATATGGACACCCTGAGGCTTGAACATAGTGTTCGGTATCAACAATCTGTGATGAGCACAGAAGTCCAATAACAGGACACCACTCGCCGTCCGATCGGGGTACCTTCCTCCCAATCACGCCCTTCCAGGTCTCACTGTCATTGCCCACATGAGCATTGAAGTCCCGCAGCGGAACAAAGGAGTCCCCAGCGGGAGCATGTCCCGGGATCCCTTCCAAGGACTTTAAAAGGGTGGGGGGTACTATGAACTGTTTTTTGGTCCCAAGGCACAAACAACAGTAGGGATGCGCCAATCGTTGATTTGAATGTTTGATCAAAGCCTTTTTGTTGCCGATCAAAAACAATCAGTTCACCCGTAGCTCATGCTTCGCAGTCTACAGCTATGAGAGACCAGCGCGTGTACAGTGTTCAGTCACTGGCTTCCTTCCCTCCCCCTCCATTCACGCTGCGCAGGCGCTCATCACCTAAGGGAAACGTAACATGTCTGACTGTAGAGTTTGTTTTGTTATTGTTGAAAGTTATGTCAAGTTTGCGTCTTGTAATCAATGCCATGAAAAGGTTCCTCGCTGAGAAAGCATGGCCAAAAGTTTCAACCTGAACCATCTTAACCTGGCATTTGAATAACAAGTATTTGGAGGAATATGGGGAGTTTGCGAGGCTCACTTCATTGAATAAATCAAAAGCGGACGCAGCATCAATGAAATGGCAACTAACACAGCCTGTGCTGACCAACTCAAGCCTATATCAGCGGGACAGCCAGAAGGCAAAGCAAATAAGGCCAAACAAAAAAGATAGTGTGTTTCCGGTAACAAGAAATTTCAGCATAGGGTCGGTAGGTCGGACAAAGTTTTTTTTTCCCCATCAAAAATTTAAACAAAATACCCATAAAACATAAAACAAGAAGACATTGAACCTGCCGCTCCGCGGCCGGCGCCGCCGCCACCTATTTAGTTTTTTCCCGCTTCGGACTCAGGGACCGGGGCGCGCCGTCCTCCTCCGCCGTCCTCCTCCGCCCTCGGTTTTTACTCGGCCCATGGTGTTCATCAAATAGTTCGCTTTATTTTTTCGATACATCAATGGATGCTATTTTCTTAACATTACGGTGCGAGCACGCGACTAACACAGAAAACGCGGTTTAAACTGTCGTCTGCGATCGTGGCCGCCGCCATGTTTCAATGTTGTTGACAGACGACAGGGCAAACGACGCACGCGCTCAACGTGAATATCGCGAGAGTTTGCACCGATGTAAACCCTCTACACAAAAATGTAGAGGGTTGTTTGAAAAAAATGCCGACCGTAAAGTTTTTTTTCGACGTAGAAAGTCTCGGTCGGTCGGGTTACCGGAAACACACTACTTTTTTTTCTACGCCTAACCAGAACAATAATCAACTTAATTGGACTCAATGACCAGGCATTATCTGGTGGAAGACGTGGGATTCCGCCATCTCTCTGACGTCCTACCATCCCTCGAGCCAGCTTGGACTGCCAATGTCCCCGTATTTGGCCACCGCCCAACTTTCACACTGCACCTGACCCACTTAGCCCCTCTCACAGGTGGTGAGCGCATGGGATGAGGGATCCATGTTGTCCTTTCAGGCTGAGGTTCATCCGATTCTAAAGACACAGTAGTATCTGGTGGAATTTAGGCTCATCTTTGAGGTCGAGCTCCATAAAGACCGCTGTGAGGAGGGAGCAGCTTCCGTCCTTTATTTATTTTTAAATCACCTCACAGTATGTCATCTGTTTTGTATCTGAGAGCTTGGGACAGAACTGATTTCTCCATTTTCTCCTCCATATGCTTCAGTGTTAAACCCTGCGGTTTTCACTCTTAAATCGCTCAGCCATCATCTCTGTTGCTGCTCAAATGTAACATTTTCCACTTTGGTTGCGGAGGCAACTTCCCACCTTGTCTGACACCAGCCTCTGTTAAGAAAGTTCAGTATTAAATGAATTGCAAATTACAAAAATTTGTCTTTGTATGCTGTCAGAACACTTATCCCAAAGGTCCAGTGTTCAGCAGCAGCCTGTGGGGCCCCTCTGGTGATGACCTGGACCTGGTGATGGAACACTGTCTGCTGCCTGAGCTCAACAATGGAGATTGGCTCATGTTCAGCCACGCTGGAGCCTACTCTGTCGGCCAGCCTCTCTGCGCCTCTAATTCACCCACACCACCTGTATTCTACGTTGTCTCCTCTCGTGACTGGTAAGGACTTCACTAGTGTGTCAACAAATCCTTAGCATGTGTGATTTATGTTCATCCTTCATCAGGTATGAGATGCAAGATTCAGGCGTCACCCAAGCGGCACCACTGAAGAATTTCTCATTGGTCCCCTATTTCTTCAACACTTGCCTCACAGATGCTGCACTTTCCATCCCAGCTTAGCAGTCACCAGACTGCTACTGGTTTCTGTAACTCATCAGTGTTCCAGGCTGTATTTGTTAGAACTGCAGTAGCTCATTAAGAAATGAAATGGATGACTCCTTGACCATAGAATACTGTTTACATTAATAGTAATTTTAAAATATAAAGTCATTGTCTTCATTGCCAGTCGTGTAGGATGTGTACCTCTTGAGCAATGTATTTAAATCGTTGAAACCAGTTTTAAAGATCTTGTATTTAATTGGTTGTAGAGTATATTTTGTGTAAAGAGAACTTGCTCACATTGCATTTAAATGCAGTGTTTTGGTGTTGAGATTTTGTACATGACAGTGGATTTCCATGTGTTTGATGAAGGGAAGAGTGTAATCAGTTTTAGTACACGATTTGCACTTTCGCTAGCCTGAATGAAAAGGCAGTGAATGGTGCAATATTAGGTCTGCTCTTTGCTGCCTCACTGACTACTGAAGTTTTGGCATGTCATGTCACAGAAAGCAGGTTTAGTAGAAAAGCATGTACTACAGATGGAGCAGAGTAAGTGTCTATGCCTGAATCTGCAAATATGGTATAGGTTATTTATAATGCCAGAAACCTCACTTTGTTTTCACTGTTTTTTTCGTAATTGTTAAATATTTAAGATTATTTCATGTCTAGTTGCAGTGCATATTGTCTCCTTGTTTGAAGCCTGTTAGTAGCTGTATTAAGCTTGTCAAAATGAATAAAATGGTCAAAAACCATCCGCTTGACAAAATAACTCAGCATTACAGCACATCACATGGACAAATTACAGCAATGGTACGTTAGTAAGTAAATAGATTTTATGTGACGAGATTTGTAGTGGACATCTGTAGTGATAGAGAAGTACACAGAGTGAGCCCACTCTGTTCATTGAATTTGGAGATTTGGATCCTTATAAACTTTCAATTGCAAGACTGGATTGCTAATTCAAAATTAAGTACTGCCCAGCGTGATTTATATCACTCTTGTCAATTATATAGATGCTTGTAGAGTAACGTAATACATGTACCGGCATTGTGTATTCTGAACACATAATTAAATCCTTTGGAATAATTTGCCATTAGTTTGTAAATTCATAACTTCCTTCAAAATTCTCAGTCATGTGCCAGCCATCTTTAAAAGCAAATATTTTATTCAGTTTTGAAAAATTAAACTAGACATACCCAAAGTTATTGTTTGGGTCAGATGGCCTTGGGCAGGCCCAAGGATTAGGTAAGTATCAGCTGTCTAGACCCTCTAGCAAAACACAAAGAACAAGATAAACAGGACGGCTGTGGAGGCACAATGGAGAAATACACACACAGAGTTGCAGTTTGGCACTGAATGTGTTCCTCAATAGCATATGGTTCATGATGGTCTGTTTCTTCCATCTTATCCACTAGCACACGCAAGCATGATAAAAGCACAAATTAAGTACATTTTAAATTCAATATTACTCTTCTGCATAGAATGTTGCTTTTGAAATTGTCATGCATATCACAATTAATGTCTCCTTTTTTAATAAATTGGTTGCTCAGTGGTTGATCTCATGCTTCACACATTTCCCATCGTTGGAGAAAGTCCCCTTGGAAGAAAAAAAACTTAATGGAAGTGCACAAATATAATATAAAATGCTTGACATATTAATGATAACTTGTTCAACCATTTTGCATATATGGGGTGTAAGACAATGAAACAGTTACCTAATATAATATATTTTGATTATCAGCAATTGATGAAAATGTAAACAACAATGAATTATACCTTATCATTTGCAAGGATGTGCCAAACCTTGTGCAACTTAATCAGATATGAACAACAGATTTTTTAATGTACGCATTACACAAGTGACACGACGTGAAGACTGAACAAGAATTTCGATTCTGATAAAGCGACTGAAAAAAAAATTAACAGTGAACTAACAAAATGCAAGCGTGTCTAACAGCTTGACATCAAAACGTAATCGCACTGGCTTAGGGAAATGCCCTCAAAAATCGTTGGGTGTCCTTGAGAATGGTAGTAAAGAGATGACTATGGCAAGCCATTTGAGCATTTATTCCGCATCCCTGATATCAGACATGAGTGTATTACACTAGTTCGATCTTTTTCAGTAGGTGACGCCTGAAGAGGCGTTTTGCTCTTCCTCCTCTCTTGAAGGTACCATCTGCCATCTGCTGGTGCAATTAACATGCTTGCAGGCAGACAGACAGGCAAGCAGACAGGCAGACAGGCAGAGAGAGAGAGAGAGAGAGAGAGAGAGAGAGAGAGAGAGAGAGAGAGAGAGAGAGAGAGAGAGAGTAAAGAAGCGTCTGAAAATGGCTGGCAGTGAATTGTAACGTTTGCCGGAAAACTTTAAGATAAGTCAGTAAATTTCAGGGAATGAAAGGATGACAGATACAGTCAACAATAAGTGTGTGTGAAGTGATCTTGACCAGAACAGGGTGCACCCTTTCTCTCACCCAAAGAGCCTAATACAGACAAATTGTATGGAAAATGGATTAGTAGAATGGGTTCTACAGTAAAGGCATAGACAGTCAGATTTATTTTTGCAAATGAAATTGTGAAAAGCTTTTAGTGCCAAAACCAATCCCATTGATAGTACTGGAACACGTTTCCTGTTTTGTGCTCGCGCTCCAACCAGCAGAGCGCGTGCATGTTTTCTAATCAACACACACAAGAAGCTTGCTAGAGTTAAGATGGCGGCATGTGGGTGAGCAGGCTGGGTTCTAAACTCGAGTTTTCTCATCATAAAACGATTCCTATGCATCCGAAAATATACGGTAATCGAGAGAAGAACAACTTCCACATATTTCGCACGCCTGGGTGTGATTCAGGATTGCCCTCATGACATCTATACACTTTGTGGTTCACCCGTTGCCCGGGACTGAGGATCAGCTCAATGACAGGTATTTTGTCGTGGGCCGTGGAAAATAATTGTATGGCGTCTTTTTCAGCGGTTTGTGTTAAATGTTGTTGAAGGTACAGTTTGTGAACGACACAGATACTGTCATATGCGTCAGTTATTCTTGGAACAAGTAAAATGTCCCACGACTGTAGCGGTGAGACTCGGCCTGGGATGTTGAACAATCCTCTAGCTTTTTGCTATCTGTGCAGGCGGCCTGTCCGCCACCAGCTGCTAACCCGCTTACCTTACGTTCGCTTTTACGGGAAGGGCTAATGCTAACTAGCTGCCTGCATCTCTAGGAGGATTGGCTCACAGTCAAAGTTGAGAGATGGACAATGCGGGTTGGGGGATGGGGTAAAAAGAGGGAAATAGAGTTCGCAAAACACATCGCTATCCAGAATACACCAGTCTTTCTTCTACGTTTACGCTAGATCAATTTTGACGCGTTACGAGATTTGTATTGTGCGTGACTTGTCGAGAATCCACATCAATGAAGAAGCTAACGTTAGGCTAGTCAGCTCAAGGCTAATGCTAATAAGGTCCCACGCTTTTGTCAACGCCAGGGGGTTTCCTGACGGATTGGGGACACCATTAGCCTGTATCCTTAGTGTCCATAGATATATATTTTTTTGTCTGTGACTGACCTTTGTTTCAAACAATCTCATGAGCTTATTGCATGTCAGCCAAGTGATTGCATGGCAGTCACCTAAGACCCAAGAGAGAATCTTTTGTATTATATTGGCAGTGGTTATTTTGCCTGACCGGCAACTGAACTGCTCTTGATATTTAACCGTGAACGTCTCTGATTGGTCAATCGCTGGAGCGTGAATCGGCTATTTTACCGTGATTACGGTAGGTTAGCCGTAAATAGGTTATTTTGTAGGCTACCGTGTTACGGTTCTACAGCTTCCGCATTCACTAGCTCCCGATTCCAGCTGCGGCGGTTTTGTCTTTCCGAATCGTAACTTTACCCTTTATTTGGTTCAAGTCTTGAACTTTTCTTAATTGTAGCCCCAACATTCTTTTTTATTTTTTACATTGATTTAACCTATTTTAGTATGAACTTCATACTTATCCTTACCCTAACCATATTTTTTTTTGTTTTTGAGGGTCTCTAATCACTTTTCAATTCTTCATTAAATATTTGAAACCATACAGATCGTTTACAAATCCCGACTGGCTGCAAAAAATTTTCAACATAGTTAAAACATAAATCCTAAATAAGAAGTACATAAAATGAAAAGGTACAGAACGGTTTTTAAACCTGTAATCCCCCCCAAATAAAGCGGGCTCTTTATTCCTATGCGCGTCGACAGCTTGCTTTACCCAATAGTCTCGGATCCAATGCAGAATTTGTAAATGTAGCCCGATTCACGGTAAAATAACACACTTGGTGGTGAGTTGCCGGTCACGGCAAAATAACCACTGGATAGTACTTATGGACATTTTCCATATAATTAAATTTGTACAGTGAAACTCCTCTACAACGAAATCATGTTTGCAGCAAGAAATTTTTCACAACAGGGGGTTTTTCACTGTAGCAAATTTGATCTCACATGTAAGCACACACACACCCACACACACAAACGTATGTGTACACGCACACACAAACGTTTGTGTACTCTATTTTTATTCCAATAGTACATAAGTATGAGCACACACTTATTTGACACTTCATATTGTCAGTGTAGAAAGAAAAAAAGGGAAAGAAATTGCGAAATTTACGATCAGCATTCACTTTCACTTACATCAATTTCTTGGAAAATGTATTTTATTTTGCTTGCTCCGTCTTTCATTTTGATCACTTTTACCCTCTCTTCCAGCATCAGAGCTCTTCTTGTCTTAGCTGCTTGACATCAAAAGGTCCGTTTTGTAGCCATTTTAGCAATGCAACGTCCATCCTCGTCTGAATCTAACAATAACAAATACTTCCTGGCATGCAATGAACTTTTAAGCCAGCCACGGGGCGCTTCGTAGTCCTCGATGGCCATAGTTAGCTCTCGAAGACTAAAAACCTTA
>NW_017806221.1:1379437-1413401 GCF_001891065.2 Hippocampus comes
AGCAATTTACTCTGAGCAGCTAATCGGATGCTACGGATCTAGCTTCAGTATCTACACACATAGACAGTGAGGTCTATGTGGCCTCTTGGCCAATCGGAGGCCAGGATGATGCTCGGTAAGCCAATAGCAGAGCAGCTATGAGTATGTTGAGCCCAGGAAACTCGCAGCTGTGACCGAAATAAACATCGTTCACTATGTAAACCAGTGTGGTGGTTGCTGTTGCCTTTTTTCGAACGAAGCAGTAGAGGTCGCTGTTGGATAAGACTTCGTTGTAGTGAATGTCTTCGCGAGGCTGGAGCAGACAAAATGATTTCGTATAACGCAACAGGGGGTTTTTCGTCGTATGGGGGGCAGGAGAATGGGAATTGTGTTCATGCATGAAGATTTTTTCACATAAGGGGGTATTTTCGCCCATGCAGGTTTCGTTCTAGAGGAGTTTCACTGTACTTGGCTTGTAGCAAATGGAAATTTTAGTTGATTATACATTGATTTATCAAATCCAGTGAGGTATTGATTATGTTTTTGACTCTGGAGACAAAAAGATTAAGAAGTCACATGTTTTTCAGACCAGTGGTACTCAAAAACAATAAAGGGAGACAAATTTTTGTCCGTCAGTCAGTGTTTGTGAGTTTGAAATAGATAATGGACACAATAGCTGAATGAAACACAACATGATCTCCCACTATTGGAGCTTAGACTTGCATCCAAAATCTCTATTTGCTACTTGGGGTGACATCAGCCAGTGATGTTCAAATCGTTTTGCATCTTGTACTTTTCTGAATGAAACCATAATAGACCATTTTTTAACCCTTTGAAATCTTAAATATTGGCAGAAATTGGGTTTTAAAGGCCATGTAAATGCGTACAAAAATCTGAATATCCTCTTATTTGGGTTTTTATAAACGTGAATAAGACCCCTGGGCTACCTCTTTTCGAACTTGAATATTTGGTAATTTAAGCACTATCGGGTTACCATCTTTGAACAGGGCATTGGTTTGTGTCCTGCAGATACTCTATTTCGCAAGGAATATTGGTCTTTTTAGTACAGGAAGTACTTATATGTACAGTGTTACAGACACTTGGTAAGCAAGTCTAACTTGAATACATTGAATTCTCTGTGGCTTTTTCTCATTTTCTCTCTTTACGGCAAAAATGACACACCGTGTAATATATAGACACGTGTGTGTAAGTCTGTATGTCTGACGCGAAACTGGCTGAAAATACACAAGCAGAGGTAAACTCAGAGACGCAGCATACTTTTGGAGCAATGAGGAAACTAACTGCTTTATTCCTGTGGTGGGTCACATGGATAGAATGTTTTTTATTTACAGTAGAAAGTAACAAGCAGAAGTGGCATCTATTTGCATGACGACATTGTCCGTGGTCCGCCGTTTAAGTCGGGACCTTCAAATGCAGGGGTAACTCTGTCCACTCACACATGTAAATCGGTTATGGTGAATATTTTTGAGAAACCCGAATTTTGACCTTAACCTGAAAATTGACTGAAAGTTAAATGGAGTGTACTTATATAGTGCCTTTTTAATACATACGGTGAGGCTGGATGATTATTTTGATTGAGATTGAATCACGATTATCAAAAGATTCATTAATTTCAAATCTTAGTATTTATTCAACTACTAATATTCACCTACTCACAACTATCATCATAGCCTCACGTCCATTCACCCCTACACATTGAACACTTCATTCTTGAAAACTTCATTATTTTTGTAAAAAAAAAACAAAATGACCTTGTAAAGACCACATGAAATTCAAGCCTCTTGCATTTTCATTTTTTATTTCCATCCTTAAGCATTACCTTTATCTCTTTGTTTATTTTATCCATCCATCCATTTTCTGATCCGCTTATCCTCACAAGGGTCGCGGAGCGTGCTGTAGCATATCCCAGCTGACTTCGGGGAGTCGGCGGGGGTACACCCTGAAGTGGTTGCAAGCCAATTGAATATATTTATTTTATCTTATTTTCACAAGCGGTGGGACTTACTGGACTAGAGATATCTGTTGGTGTGACAAAAAAGGCCTTAGATATTTGTATACTTGAATTTTGAGGAAAGTCAATTTTAAATATAACTTGAAAGGACTACAATAAAATTATTAAGAAAATAAAATATCACTACGCATAAAGTAATTCAAAATCAACAATAAAAGCAAATACCAGTGTGTGTTGGCCTCTTAGGGGGATTGTGGTCCGTTGCATGCATTAGTACACGCTATGAGAGAGAGGAAACTTGCAATTAAGCTCTATTAATACAACTCGTTTTTACAGATTTGAAAAAAAAAAAAGCCTTTGATTAGTGTTGTCTTACTCCTGAAGTCAATGCTAATTTCCCATTAGCTTGATAATGGGTTCCTCCATTGACTTTAGCATTGGTGCTAGTTGGGGCAGGGCGATATATTGTTATTGTATCATGATTGGCATATGAACATTCAAGATATTAACTTTGAAATTGTGACAATACCAATCACATGACCTTGCCACGCTTGTGTTGCATGCGAAGCGCAGTCCACCCAACATTATTCCTCCTTTCAAGTTTGGCGTTGATCAACAGCTAAAGTCGGGGAGACAGAAGTCCACTTCTTTATGAGTGTTGTTTTGGTCGCCGATGATGACGAAATTATTCCGTTAACGGCCTTTTTTTTTCATGACGATGATGATGAGATAAACGTGGCTGACTAAAATATGACGTGACATATGTGAGTTTTCATTGAGGAGACTGGAAATTGTTAGTGTGAGGGCTGTCATATGTTCGTAATGTAGTCAAAAATATCAGCAATGCTACTGCAACCTATCCTTGTTTGGTCACGCCCACCAGGGGACACGCATACTCTGGCAAAACACAACACAACACGGCGATAATGGTAAATGTGGCCACAAATTAGGTGGAAAGAATAGTAAGAATCTCAAGCGGCATCTGAAAGCTCACCACAAATTGCAACGAGTCCTGTTAACATGTCATACTGTAACTGTATACATTTGCTAGTGTTCGATGTTACACGATAGTTGGCTTGTGATAAATTTCATGCTGAAAGTTTTCCACGTAATTCCTGGCGCTTTTTTTTATTTATTTATTTTTTTGCTTGAGCTAACGTCAGTTCATTAGCTTGTTGTGTGTATAATCAAATAGTCAAAGTAGATTCAGGCACATGTAGGAATTATAACATAAGTGGGTTGTGGAGTATTTTCTGCTATTTAGTTGGATGATGGGATGAAATGTGTGAATGATTTCTCTGATATCACACAGGTGTCTCATGTTATTGTGGGCTGCAGTGATGGAGTCAGAGTGTAAAATCATCCACACGGTCAGCTCTGAGGATGAAACAAACTTTATACTGCACTAGGGATAGGAGTAGAGAGAGCAACGTGCGTGCCTCTTTGTCGACGGCACTGCCTTTTTTTGGATTAAAATAAATAAATAATAAAAGTAATGCAACACAGCATTTTGTATTGGAAGCCTCAAAATGTGATCCAGGGTGGCACGGTTGTCATGTAATGCATCCATCCTTCAGTCCAGTGGTTGGGATGTCAAATGTTATTCAATGACATTTGATGTTCCCCAAAGTCTTAAATAATAACATAAGTAAATATTTTAGTGCCCTTAAAGGTCAAGTGTGAAATAAACTTGGCCAACCATCTTTTGAGTGATACTTGAGGCTAAAACTATGTCAAGCATACTTTCGTTATTATTATTATTTTAACGCTACCCACCCAGGTTAATAGTTAGACCCAGGGCAACACGGTTAACAACGAAAATACTTTTGTTCGGCAATCTCCGGTGAGTGATGTCATTTACAGAATGCCAAGTCACCAATCAGCCGTTGTACTGCAATGTCGATTGTCCCATTAACTGCTCTTTACCATTGTTATTGAGTTATTCGGCGAAATGTCATGGCGCTGTTTGGCGATGCACTGTTCACATTTAAGCAAGCAGTTATTTTAGTGGCCAAAAAGAATAGGTCACGTAATTGGACCAGAAAATCAGAACAATAATTTCATTCTCGCAAAGTGAATGAATTACATGCCGCTGTCAACGAGAGTTCTTTGTTATAAGCACTTCGAAGACCTCCGTGTCCTCAACCGTTTTGCTTATGATAAAGGATTTGCAAAAAAGGTAGGCGTAATAATCAAAGAATAACTCTGGGTCGTTGTTATCCGTGTATCTGGATGGAATCCTGCACGAAAACCTTCAAACTATATGAGTGCATGGATGGAATCCTCTGTAATGGTTTACAACTAACATTGCTGCCGATATCATGTGTGGAGTGGCCTATAACGCAACAGAACTAACTTAGCAATGACGTTGTAAGACACCAACCCACTATGACTGGAATAGGGAACTCCAGTTCCTTGAGAACCATATCCTACCTGTTTTAAATCTCTCACTACTCCAACACACCTAAGTCAAATGATCGGGAGCGTTTCAGGCTTCTACAGAGCTTGCTGATGACCTGATTGTTTGAATTAGGTGTGTTGGTGGAGGGAGGTATCTAAAACAGACCGTATATGGCTCTGGAGGAACCAGTGTTCCCTACCGCTGCACTATGACGTTTGCTCTGACTGCTAGCGGGAGTACATGGACCAAGTAGTAATCCCATTGTGCGCAATTTACAGCATGGCACAGCATCAAATTGCAAACAACGCTCGGCTAATAATCGCAGCCTATATAGCTTGCCATTTTTCCAATCCTGATGGATCTCCTCTTTCACTCCTTGTCTGGCCGTGCAGTCACAACATTTTTCGCATCCTAAACATCTGGCTCGTACATTTGTGGTCCGACAAAAATCTTGCCAACAACCTCCTCTTCCTCCAACTCTTCAAACACCTGGATCCTCTGAGACAACATTGAAACATTGCTTTCCGAATTGATTTATGACTGACTTTGTATAGTTTCCATAGTGAGTCCTGCTCTTTTTGTTCTTGAAGTGATGTCACACGTCTAGGTTTGTCCTCGTCATTATCTCACTTGTGAAAAATGATTACTTTGTAGAATTTACAAAATAGACATTTTTTTCATGCTTTATTCAATATAGTTTGTTTTTTCAGGTTCAATTGTTCTAAAGTAAAAAAAAGTTCAAAATCTATGTATTTTCATATTAGTATTTTTACACTTTCTTGAACTAATGCAAATAAGACAAATTTGAAGTTGTTTAGCTGTCAGCTGTTATTTCACTGCTTTTTACTGAGGTTTTAAGTTTCTATCATTGTATTGTTTCCTCTTTTTGCCGAAAGTTATATGAAGTAACAGACCTGTTTTGTCTCCAAACAAAATTGTTGTTGCAGTGAAATATTTTGCAAATATATCTTCAGTCACTTTCAGTCTTTACATCATACAAAACTACGGTATGCCAATTGAGATGACGATCTATCCATCCATTCATTATCCGAGACACTTAGGCTCACGAGGATCACAGGCATGCTGGAGCCTATGCCAGCTGTCTTCAGGCAGTAGGCGGGGTAAACCCTGAACTGGTTGCCAGCCAATCGCAAGGCACACATAGACAAACAAAGGACAATATGGAGTGCCCAATTAACCTACCATGCATGTTTTTGGAATGTGGGAGGAAACTGGAGTACCCAGACAAAACCCACGCAGGCATGTGGAGAACATGCAGAGACAGGAAGGCTAGAGCCCGCATTGGAACCCTGGATCACTCTACTATGAGACAAATGTGCTAGCCCTTCGCCTACCATGACCCCTTTGTGATAACTGAGAACATGGTCATGCTGTACCATCCCCAAACTATGGGTGGCACCAAATCTGTGCTGGTGCGACCAACTGGGTGAAATAAAAACAATATGGGACACGTCATTAAGGTCTGTGGGACTGAAAGATGTAAAACAGTTAAAAAAAAAAACTATTTTATTTTCACAGTGACAATAATGTGGCAACTTTAACATCGCAATGTCATGATATCGTTATTGTTACATCCGTACTTGTAATTGTAATACAAGTGCTTCAAACTAAGATAAGATAAGATAAGATATCCTTTATAATACTGCATTTAGAAAAAGAAAGTCAACTCAGTTTCCACACACGCACACACACAGTGTGACAGCGCAGCAATTGTGAGAAAAGTATTGCACGGTGCCTTTTCTGAAATACCAAATACTGTAAATGTGTGTTGATTGATATTTCTTTATTGCTGAAGTATTTTGCTCTTT
Organism: Hippocampus comes; assembly: GCF_001891065.2. Classification (NCBI taxonomy): domain Eukaryota; kingdom Metazoa; phylum Chordata; class Actinopteri; order Syngnathiformes; family Syngnathidae; genus Hippocampus; species Hippocampus comes. The sequence goes on from NW_017806221.1 coordinate 1,385,619, forward strand.
TGTCTTCATAGGCTCCGTGAGGTTTCAGAGAAACTCAACAAATACAGTTTCATTAGGTGAGTTTGTTAATATTGTAATGTGAACATATTTAATTCTTTTTTTAATATTGTCAAGCCATAATTTGTCCTTTATTTATTTTTTTTGTTTACCAATACAGTCATCCACATCTTAGCCTGTTGGAGCAGGCCACGTTGAAGCAGTGTGTTGTTGGGCCAAACCATGCTGGGTTTCTTCTTGAGGTAATGCTGTTTAGCATTGAGATATTAATAAATACAATTATTAGTTTCCCAGTTACAACATAAAATATATTAAATGTGTCATATTTTATTTATCTTAGCAAATAATTCAACTTTAGCGAATACCAGTACATTTGTTTGTCTGTATTACCAATTGACTACAGTTCTTGGTGTATTATTTCAGTTGTTGAGTTCTCACTTTAACATAACTCAAGTTGTCGTATGATTACTATTTGTCAGCGAACCATGGACTTCATTATCCAACTTGAAGAGTTGCACTTCCCGGCTTCTAATTGTCGAACTAAATCTATTTTAGGATGGACGTGTGTGTAGAATCAGCTTTGCTGTCCAGCCTGATCGCCTGGAGCTTAGCAAACCAGATGGCACTGATGGGTGAGTACTTTATGTTGCTTTCTTTCACCTTTAGTTGCATGGTCAAAAAAGATTGCTTGAAAAGACATCTTGTTTTGAATTTGCGGCCACCCGAAGGCCCCCCCCACACACACACACACACACACACCTCCGACGATCGGGCCAGGTGACCAATGAGTGTCCGGGCTGAGACTCTATGAAGTGAATGGGAGCCAGCCAGCCAGCTATTTATGTGGTTGCAAAATTTTTTACCCACTGCTTCAATATTTCTTCCATTACTCCAAACAATATGAAAATGTAAATGGAGTTTTTGCAGTTGCGTACAATAAATTTTTTTCGGTTGCCCCATTGTTAAGTTACGACGTCCGCGTGTGCAAATTGGGTGTAGTCTAGAGTCCTGTATGTTTTATCAAGATAAAGTTCATTCATCTATTTAGCAGCACAGTGAATGTGATTGTTTTCACACTTATGAAAGCATCATCTTGAAGAAAAACAAGTTAAAAGTGGTCAAAACAAGTTCTCCCGTCATAGATGAGCTTTATACGATGCTGCCATTTTCAAGTACGGAAATGATGATGTCATTACTCATCTATGTCAAGACATAGAATGTGGAGACTGGATGCTGCCTGGCTATTGCGATTGAATTGTTTACATTTGTTTGTCTTGGCAAAAGGAACATACCTGCTATTTTTCAGTGTTCATTTACATGCTCCTATTTTGAAATGAATCCCTCCTTTTTTAATTAAATGAGAGAACATTACATAGTTGTGCCCATAAATAGGAATGTTTGATACATTTTATTTCCAGACTAATACCAGTCCAAGCTCTCAACTCTTGAGTGGCCACGGGTATGATACCAACTACCAATACCACTTGTACTTTTGGAACGTAACATTTTTATTAATGACATACATTGAAAGAATATGTAGAATATATCGAAATGTTGCATTTTTTCTTAAAATAGCTTGAAATGAAATGCACTTGGAAAACATATTTTGGCAAGAAAACACGATAAAATGAATTTAAATAAATAAAACTGAAAAAATCCCACTCAAAATGTGATTCTATAACTTCTTTTCAAGGAATACAGTGAAGTGCAAAGAATTAAATACAACAGTGCTTCAATTAATGTAGGAACTAATGCCATTTTGGAATACCAACCATATAACCAGTGTTTAGGCAACACAAGCTTGTCATCTTGTTCCGATGGCAGCGTTTAATTAAACTGCTGCGAACTGTCAGTCTGAACACTGAGTGGCGTGACATACATTACGTACATAACTTAGAAGAAGAATGAGGCGCGAAGAAGTCCAATGTTCTGAGCTGAAAATAAAGTCATGTTGGGTGGGGGGTGGGGGGTGGCCTTCTTTCCTTAATTTCGGATGATGAGGATGGTGGTTATCCAAATACAGGCTGGAGTCGATGAATAGTACCTTCAAAGGGTTTATTTTCAGAATATTCCGGGCACCCGTGGTTTACAGACAATGGCTGTGGATCACAAGTGCAAAGAAGCAAGGGATTCTCAACATATTTATATCATCAGAAGGGCGTACCGAAACTTATGGTGTGGCGTCAGGACTTTCGTTTCTCCTAAACCGATTCTTAGCTTGTATCAACTGGCACATTCATATAGTCTGTGCATCTCTACAAGGTCTCCAGTAAGGAGTGTTCCAATATTAAGTGATGATTGCTTCAAGCACGCAAAGTTACGGTGCGGGCTTGAGAAAGTTATACAGCATGACTAAATATGGGCAGAATACACACATCAGTCAATAAAAAAAGAAATGCAAAACTGATTGCTGAGAATACTACACACCAACCAAACCCGAATGCCTGATACACACCCAGACAGCGCCCGACCCACCCATTGGGAATCTCCTTGTGGTGATCAAAGGCTTTCATATATGCTGCTGAGTAGCGCAATGAAGCTAGAGGCTAATCTGAATGCGAGTGACTTCCTATCTTCTCTGCTTTATCTTGTTACAATAGCACGAGCGCTGCAACTGCTGTTATAAGTAGCAGCCCAGGTCAGCTCTGCGATGTTGGTGGCGGCAGCGCTCCCATCGAAAGGCAATGCATTATGTGTATTTATAATAAGTCATAATTTGCTAATTTCATAACCAAGTAATGTCCAAAAACATGGAAAATGGCAACACTTTGCCAGCACGAGTTTTAATGTTGCCATAGACTATGGTAATGATGCCAAAAGCCTTAGGTTCCCAGAATGCAGTGCGTGGCACAATACATTTAATAATGTTATAAGGGCATTAACTCTTGTCATGTATTTGTCTCTCTAGTAGTTGAATGTGTGACATGTTTAACGGTCACATTTGTTTGATTATATATGTTGCACTGTTTTTAATCTTTTATAAACCAACCGAGACTTTAGGTTGTCTGTATAATACAGATATCTAAGTAAATTCCTGTTTAGCATTAACATAAACCTTACAACGGGCATGTGAGAAGATTGTCATAGATGCCACTTGCCGAGATAAACATTCAGTCTGGGTGATTTTTTTTTTTTTTTTTTAATTTTAACAATTTGAAATTTTTTGTTGCAGACGAAAAAATATATTCCTTCACCCCGGCTCCTCCCTTTTGCTGTAGGCATGCGTTTCGCCCCCCCATGGGTTTCCATAGCTTCCGCCCTTCGTTTTGTTTCCAGACTCCATTGACTCGCGCAACATAGCTACGGCAAAAGAGAGCGAAACGTTTGTTCCAAGAAAGATGTCATTGTTTTGAATTTGCACTGACAGATGTGGAACAAGTGTCTGCACGCCACCAAATTTGCTTAAATCACATTGCAACAAAAGGCAGCAACACAACAAACTTCCTTCAACTTTTAAACCCAAGGTTCCAGAGCGATTCAAGTCACTTACTGTGAGTTTTCCGTCTCATGAGACCATGAGAGGAGTATCAAACATGTTTGAATATTTGAAGCATCGCGAGGTTAAAAAAAAAAAAAAAAAAACCTCACTGTGTCAGTTGTGTGGCTCCCGCTGTGATGTGCATTTTGGGTGCAGAACTGTCATGTGTGCGCGCGCGGTAGTATGTCTGATACGTATGAGTGTCTGTGCTAGTAGACACCCTGTCATGTGTGAGCCACCACAACAGTCTGATTTGTTCCGCACATGGAAAATGAAATGAAAGTGTTGAATTTGATTGACGTGTCTCTGCGGCCTGGTTGTCATATTTTGAGGATACGTAAATGTCTATGTGGCCATGTTGAATCATCCAAAAAATGAAGACGGGCAAAATGATTATTGCACATCATTACTCGTCATTGAATGGAAGAGGTGTTGCCACCGCTTGTCATGCATGCTTGCCAGTATTTCCAATCTGAAAAACGTATCGTTTTATAAGCAAGTATAATCTTACTTTCCCAACACTTTAGCATGTGTGATGTTACTCCCTGCGGATCAGAGTTTTAGTTTAATATTGTCTACAGTGAACCCTCGTTTATCACGGGGTTGACGTTCCAAAAATAAATTATTTTAAACAAACCAGCAAAGAAACATACAAACGAGCATCACATATCTTGAAACAGGAGAAAGCAGTTGCAGCCCTAAAACGCCAAGTACTTTGAAAAAGTCTTGAAGGAGGATCGAGTTGCAGCCAATTCTGATTCCCAAGGGTGTTGCCATGCTAGTCTCCAACATAACCCATTTATTTGAATCATGTAATATTGTAAGAAATAGATCCTGATCCTATCATTTGCCACATACCTGGGATAATTTTACTTTCTTTTCACCCAGGTAATAAAGAAATGAATAGGACACTTATAGGTTTGTAACTGATCTCCCATCTTTTGTTTCCAGTTCAAAGTTGAGCACTGGTTCAGGGACAGGAAGGAGCTCCAGGCCAGGCAGGACTAGTGATCCTCCCTGGTTCCTGTCTGGTTCTGACACACTGGGCAGACTGGCAGGCAACACCCTTGGGTAAGTTTTGGCAGGGTTGACAGAGACAAATGGTCCAGTTGTTACAGCTGGATGGTGGTGTATTCCCTTGTCAAATTTGGTGCCACAAAATCATTATAAACCGCTCCAGGATAGATGTAGGGGAGCTGTTCACCAAATAGCTTTTTTCTCTTGCGACATTGTGTTAATTAATGTTTGGTTACTTGCTTTACAAACTCCAGTATTTTCAGATATTAAAGATAAGATAAGATAAGATAAGATAAGATAAGAAAACCTTTATTAGTCTCGCCAAATGAGCCAACATGGCCTTTCAAAGAAACGTGAGAGGGGGCGGGGGGTGTAGAAAATTCATATGTTGTTTTTGTTCTTGGATTATCAGTCCTGTAAGACAATCACTGGTGTATTCCAATCTGCTGTATCTCTGCTGTCACAGAGACAAATCACTTTTCAGCCTGGTGTTACAATGTGTTCTGAGCCTTTTCTATCTCAGGCACATCTGACCTTGTCTTTCTCGTTGTTCTGCTGCACAGGAGCCGCTGGAGCTCTGGTGTAAATGGAGGCAGTGGTGCAGGCGGAAGTGGAGGAGGTACAGCTGGAGGGGGTGGAGCAGCAGGGGCCACCAGTGGGAGTGGAGGGAGTGGCGGAGGAGGTGGAAGTGGCAACACTTCAGGCAGGTCATCAACAGCAGCTCGTGATTCCCGTCGGCAGACCAGGGTGATCCGCACAGGAAGAGATCGGGGCTCAGGTCTTCTCGGGAGCCAGCCTCAACCAGTCATACCAGCCTCAGTTATCCCTGAAGAACTTATATCCCAGGTACAGTTGATCATTCATTATGGAATTTAAAATGGACATACTGGAATAAACCTTATACTAGGTCAGGGGTATCCAACTTCGGTCCTCGAGGGCCCCTAGCCAGCATGTTTCGGATGTCTTTCTCCTCTAACACACGTAGTGGAACTCACTGGACAGGTTAATTGGACACTGTACACCAAATATAACCCATCTTGTCTAGAGACTTAGGCACTCACAGCACTAAAGTCACCACACTAGCGCCCACCGAATTTTTTTTACTACATCTTAGGAACTATTGTGCCACTTTTGACAAAACAGATCTTGTTGGAAAGGGAATTAAAACAAGAAATCCATATCAGCAGTCATGTAGAAGATTGGTGCATAACTTTACTTTTTGGACTTTGAAATCGACCTTGTGGATCATGTGACTTTAACTATTTTTTTCATGAAATTTAATCTCTCAGATCTTCTCTAAAATATCAGTTTCAGAGATTTAATTTTTCTTAAGCAGCAATAATAAGTCCAAGTATATATACCGTATTTTCACGACCATTCGGCGCACCATATTGTTGGGCGCAGTCTCAGTAACGGGTGCTATTTCTGTATTTGACACATACACAAAACGCACTGTATTATTGGGCGCAGCCAGGCATGGTAAAACATACGCCAGCTTAAACATACGGCACGCATGCACGCATGCTAAAAACACGTTAGCTTGAAGCATACGGTAGCATGCATGCACGCTAAAACATACCAGGTATGTTAGCTTAAAGCATACGGTAGCAGCTAAGACATACGGACACACGCTATAAACACGTTTTTAAAAAGGCAACGGAAGCAAAACTGAGTTCGTTTGTACTTTATTTAGCCATTTTACAATGTACTCACGCGACTGGTACCTGCTAGGGGCGTGCCTTTAGCGTCCTCTTACACGCCCACCCTTCACTCATTGGCGGACTTCCGCATGCCTGTCGTCACTCACGTCCGCCTTTTCTCTATATAAACAGCGTGTCGGCCAGCAGTGCTCTCAGTCAGGCTTTGGAACTCAGCGCATACACTAGACGCTCCGCATTATAAGGCGTCCTGTCCATTTTGGAGAAAATTTAAGACTTTTAATGGCGGCTTATAGTCGTGAAAATACGGTACCTCAAATATTCATTGAATGCCCTTTTAATATTCATTGAGTATTTCTTGAAAGTTAAATATTCATTGTACATCTGAGGGAATGGATACTTTGACTCATTTTTGCTGCAAAACCAAAAATGTACATATCTGAAACGTTTATATGAAGCACTAGGAGATAGACCTCATGAAAGAAAATTTATAATCGCATTCCTATCGATTGAATGTGCATGTAGAGCTTCTCCCTGACTTATTGATAGAGGTGTATGCCACACAATGAGGCATTTCTGCCACAAAAACATGTGAAAAGAAAATGTGTGAGGAAATCAGTCTGTATTCAAGTTGAGCACCTATACGTCAGCGGCAATGCTAGACGGCCTCCAGTGCATTTCCGGTGACTTCAGTTCTGCTGCTGTGAGGATGCTGCATTACATGTCATGTTCAGTTATTTTTAGACATCTGTGAGACCATAGCATAGTAGTTTTTATTTAGTATGCCACCAACTGGCCTGCACTGCATTTGGAGGTGTGCACTCCTTGCAAGGGTCGATGGTGAAAAGAGGGTTGCGAGAGCATGGATGCAGTCCTGTTGAAAAGAAGGGTTTTCAATGCATTATTCCAACTTTTTTGGCATTAGTTTGAAGTTTTTAAAAAATGGATGTAGTTTTGTATACCATCAACCCACTTCCTGTCCCAGACTGAACAAATGGTGAATGAGTGCATTTGTTCCATGACCCTGCTTTTAAGTCATCACTAGTTTCTCAAATCGATTCCCCCATTGAAATGAAGAGGAAAGCCATTGATCAGTTTCAAAACCAAAAAAAAAAACAAAACCAATGTATTAGTATATTAAAATATAAAAACATAATAAAAATGCATGCCAAGATATACATGTATGTATTTTATGGAGTGAAATTAAGTCAGAAGTCCTGCAGACATTATACTACAATTTTGTGTTGTGATTTTAAACCATGAAGCTCACACTCCTCTTCCCACTGTGGACAGCAGCTACCACAGCAGGTGGCTGTCTCTCTTTCTTGAGCTGAGGTTACTAACGTTCCAAAAATATCGGCTTCTTAACAGCACAATCACTTGCACTTTTCACTTCCTTGGGAGCCATAGTGAGTCCATCTTAAATATGTGTTGCGCTCAGCAAATGATGTGTAGGCTGTGTGTGAGAAAGCACAAGTGAGCATTCGGAAAGCTCCCGAAGAAGCCTTGTTTGTGAACCCAAGCAGAAACTGAAAAATGCGACCCACTTTGTTGGTGAACCAACGTTCCACTAATGCCTAGCTCACACAAACCTTTTTGGGGGGAGGAGGGGGTGGGTAAATTTGTTGTGTGTGTTGGACTGAGTGAGTGGCCACATTCCGAATCTGACACTGACCAGACCCTGCCCGATCATGGCATGCTTCAGCCATGATCAAGCTCCGACGTCACAGGTTGTTCGGCAGCTGGGACAAAAAGAAAAGAACCAACAGGGTCATGGACATGCAGGAGCGCAGCGGATGGTGTGCACCCCTGGTTCAGTGTGTTGCATATGATTTCGCTTCCAATCAGTATTTTCCTTTATTTACATGCATTTGGGGAACATGTTCGTGTATTAATTTGGGGATTAAAATACAGTATTGTTTTATTTTAACATGCCTGCAATATTCTTTAATATTTGAGTATATATATACTTTCTATCGTGCAGAAGTATTTGTTCCTGTTTTAATTGCTTTGGTACAGCACATTTGGTATGCTCACGAGGTAGAAGAGAAAGAGGTGTAATAGTGAGACCGTTGATGTCTGAAGAAGTTCACTTAAAGACTAAACTCAACACTGTCCTGCTGTTTTAGTTCACTTTTTCAAGGAAGAAACCAGAAAATTACATCACAACTAAAACATAATTGTAACCCGCTATGCCACAACCTCCAACACTGGTGAGAACAACTTTTAAGAGCTAGGCCTACACATTGGAGCGCAACAGCAGACTAAAAAAACATTTGCAGGGACGGATGGAAGGGGAGTTTGCAAGGGTGGGATTATGTATGATTGATGTGCATCAGCACCAAGCCAAATGAATGCAACTTCTGATTTTGTCTTTGACGAGTGCATGGCGCATGCTCTCTACTCGCAAAAAGTTGAGGTTGCACTCAGTTTCATTTGTTGTTGTACGATTGCAGGAAAAGGTCAATTATAAAAAATGCCTTCATTTTGCAAATGTCACTGACATCTTCAGGCACTCTACTGACGCCGACCATGTCCCCATTATTACAGAACAAAGCATTACTGTGCCACCCCCTTGCTGATGGTGTAGAATATTTGGGAAATGGTGGTCATCTAAGAACCATCCAAAACTCCATCCCTGTGGTCCATCCAAACTAGCACGGCATTGGATTCTTAATTCCATGCTTTTCACCAGAATCCAACAACTTTGAATGAATAGTACATATACTGTATATATTCAATAAGAACTCACCTAGGAAACAAATGATCAAGTCTGTCTGAGATTGCAATCAATGATCTTCTATACGGACAGGTGAAACAACATAGGCAGAAACCTCTCCAAACAATCAGAAGTACTTTAACTTTAATCGTATATGCATAATAATTTGGAGCATACTGTTGTCGCTAAATGTGCGTTAATATTGACAGATGACAATCGACTGCAAATGATTTCATATGATTTTATTCCCAGGCCCAAGTCGTCCTTCAGGGAAAATCGAGGAGTGTGATCATTCGGGAACTCCAGAGAACCAACCTGGATGTCAACCTGGCCGTGAACAACCTGCTTAGCAGAGATGATGAAGATGGAGATGATGGAGATGACACAGCCAGCGAGTCTTACCTCCCCGGAGGTATGTCATTCAACCAGAAACCTTGAGATAGGGACAAAAAATTGTTTTATTTCTGCTTGTGTCTGCTTTTTGTCCCTTGGAAACAACTTATTTCACCCATGCTGCAATATTCAGGAATGAGAATTTTATGTAGATCGCCGGATTTGACTTTTTTGGATCAAATCGACTATTCTTGAGTTAAGCGTAAATCCGTTGAGAGTTATTTTTGGGGAGGAAGGTGGCATGGCTCTTGGTATTGAGAGAGTGCGAGAGAGACCCCCCCCCTTCCACAAGCAATTAGAGTGGGAAGAGATTTACAAACAGTCAAAGGTGTTAGTGTTTGAAGAGGTTATTTTTGTGCTTTTCCAAGTGTGCCCATGAGAGAGAGGTATTGCCATTAAATGTGTACTGTTCATTTATTGGTTCAGTTTAATTCTGCTGCTGCTATCAATGGATGTGTGAGAATATTAGCATTAGTTGGCACAAAATTGGCCAAGTGCAGATTGTCATTCGTGCCTGTTTATCTCAGTTAGTGCACTTTATATCTGTTTGGTGTATAAGACAGGCACATTAGCATCCAAGTTGGAAGGACCTCCACCATTACCGTAGGCGAGTATGTTTTTCCCAACTATTTTCTCACCCCTGAATATTACATGTGGAGAAGTCGGGGATGAAGTCTTGATAATTGCATTGCTGTATCAGGGACATTCTAAGAATGGTGACTGTGTGTTTGTGAAAATGATTTTACCTTTCTGCCTTTCTCCAAGCAGAGGACCTGATGTCCTTGTTGGATGCAGACATTCACTCAGCCCATCCCAGTGTGATTATTGATGCAGATGCTATGTTCTCTGAGGACATAAGTTACTACGGATACCCCTCTTTCCGGCGATCCTCTCTGTCCCGCCTAGGATCATCCAGAGGTAACTCTCATGCATTTGCATCATCTTAACACAGGATCGGTGTTGGAAAATCAGCCTAAAATCAGTTGGTTCATCATCCACAATATACGGGTATTTGACCTGGTTCAAAAAGAAATCAAAGCTACCTGCAACTGGTGATCCAGTCAACAAAGTATTACTGGACCACTTGTGTTTTGTTCCATATGTAGAGGGGAGCAACCTGTAAATAAGTGCTATTTATACTTTTTGTCATGCTTCCTGAATAACACACTACACGGTTTCCCCCCTAAAAACTTGCTGAGCCTGGTGAGAGAAAAGCCCATTGTCTTCATAATAGAGACTCCATTTTATTTAGGGTACTGTATTTACCTTTAGATTATTTAATGGTAATTTGATATTTAATTTTGACTAACAAAGTTTTCCGGACGTCATATTTACCCAGAAATTACCACGATAAACAATAGTATCATTTGCGTGTTGTTGTTTTTTTTAACTGCTACTGATATAGTGATGTTAGATCAAAATTAAAGTACATCCTTTTTAACTGCAATTATCTTTACATTCTCAAGGATATGTATCATTTGTTCATGATATGTATCATTCAAAAGTCACTTGACTTTTCAATGCATATAAAATCTCTCATTCAAATAAAAATTGAATTGAATAAATACCCATCCTCTGTTACTTTTTTTTAACAACATTCAACAAATAACACAACACATGGACCACATACAGTACTAAAGGTAGTGGCAGTGTAAAATTGTCTTATTTCCTTCACAATGTCCTCTTTCACCTGGTTGCACAAGTCTGGAATTGCCGTTTGGGAATTTTAGGCAATCTGTGCTACATATCTTGTCCCCATTTAGGTTAAAAGTGAAATAATACTTTTAGGAAATACCTGTATGTTCACAGTATTATTATTATTATTATCATTATCATCTTCATTCTTCTTGTTGACTCTGTTGTTTTTAAAAATAAAATTTGATCATTAGAATGGCTCTTTTTATATATGCTTGCTCTGTACAGTGACTGGCAGAAAAATCAAATGTTCTTCTTTTGAATAGCAAAATTTACTTATTGGTGCATTCTTATTAAAACGTCATTTTACTTTAGGTACAAGTTATATATCAAATATTAATTAATGATCGCTCTCGCTATATTCATCATTCCCCCCAATATGATGCAGCCCAATACATATTTGTGTATTTTTGTATCATTTTACTATATTTTTTATAAAACAATAGTAAAATGTAGAGTTTTAATTAGGTGCTACTGTGTACCCTGGTGTCTTGTATTAATTAGGAAGTAAAATGACAACCCCCCTGCCCAACCCCCCCCACCCCCCCACAAAGTTCAGTTTATTCAGTTTATATTAAAATGACATATCTCCTTATATTAGCGATAAACCTTGCCCAAATGTGCCGCAAAAGTCACATATGTCCATCCGTGAGTTTGGTCGGCTGGGGGAAAAAAAGAGCACCAAACAGCAACCTCTGGTGCTCATTTGAGGACCACACCACAATTTTAACATGTACCACTGGCTATAATACTGAGCAAACTGAAGTCTGTTCTATCCCCCTGCCCCCTCTTTTTTTTTTCCCTCCACATCCGAGCATGTATTGTACAATCAACTGATCTAATCCTAGATGTTGTCACAGAGTAAATACTGAAAGGTGTTTTCCTATTATAGAACAAGTAATGAATGCTGCTGCCTGCAAGCTGAAATCACATTTTCAGATGGAGTCATAACAATTAGCATGATATTTCCTAAAAATACTGTGATATACAGTCATTGTGAGTCCATATTGCGCATCCCCTAATGCAAAACTAATGAAATGTCTTCAGATGAATTGTTTATTTTTAAATGGCCTGGGCCTAATTATCTTCCCTTTCGCCATTCATTTTTGTTTGTAATATGAATGTTTGGTTTTAAAAGCTATACGTGGTTGGTGTTACATGGTGCATGGCTGGAGTAAAAAATATGAGCTCTCTGAGAAAGGCCCGCTATGCCCACCTGTCTTTAAAATAAATCTTTAAGGTTATCAAGTTTATCCTTAAAAAAAGGTGTCTAGTCCACTCGCATGGTTTCTTTCACAATCCCCTTCCTTCTCTACAAGCATTTTAACATTGAAGAGCGTATAAAATGACTGACCTGTCACTATAGTCTTCCACCCAATCCTCAGCACTGCAATTTGGATTTCCAATAGTGATTCTAAAGAATCTTATATAGTTCTCTATACTTAAAATATGTTGACGGGTCTTTCCCAGAGAGTGGCTTACTTCTATCCCACTGGTGTGACCTTATTGCATACCAGTTCTCCTTCTTCCCTTAGAGCGCGACTCTGAACTGTTGCGTGAGCGCGAGTCGGTGTTGAGATTACGTGAGCGCCGATGGCTGGACGGGGCGTCGTTCGATACAGAGAGAGGATCCACTAGCCGTGATGGAGAACCCTGCTTGGACAAGAAAAACATCCCAGTTCAGAGCCCTGTGTCCCTTGGAGAGGAGCTTCAATGGTGGCCTGACAAGGTAAGAGGATCACACGCAGGGTGCTGTGTCTTTAACATGCAATAGAGCAAGGTCCTGACCTCACAGAAACTAAAACTCTTTTCCCTTTTATCTATCTATCTATCTATCTATCTATCTATCTATCTATCTATCTATCTATCTATCTATTTTAAAAATCTAATAAAATGAAGTAATTCAGGAAATAACTCCATGTGGGTGAAGTACATATGCAAAGCATGTATGTGTAGTCCGTCCGAAATAAATCTATATTTATCTAATTCCCCCTCGATACTTGACACTTGCTCCTCTGTTAGCCCCACATTAAATCAAACTGAGGAGTCTAGGAGAACAACAAAGGAATGAGGAGGGACTAAGGTTTTTAGAAATGAGGCCTTTGCGCCTTGATAATTAAAGACGTCATGTCATTAATCTGTTCACTAGAGCTCAGACTTGCACCCAAAATCTGCATTAACTGTTAGGTTTAAGCAGAAAATCCTGAATCAACTCAAACTGGTTACTAATTGTACTTTATTTTTGCTTAAAAAAACACGTCATAGCTCTTTGCCAAGTCTCATTATTCACTTTTTGGGAAACAAGTAGGAGTGTAACAAGATTGTATGTATCATCTGCGCTAACGCAGCTATGGCAATTTATGAAAAGGTTTGCATTTTTACTTTAAAGTACCGGTACCTTTAACGTCCAAGATCCATCACGTACTGTGGTAAACGGTAGAATACAGGGTGTTTTTATCCCATTTCCGAGAGGTTTAAATCCATTAGTGTTCTGTCATCCTAGCTAGCTAGCACTAAGATAAGCTGTCGCCTTTAATTCAAGGTCCAAATTTGCAAACTCCCTTCATCCTCTGCCATCAGAGGCCAACAGTGAAGTAACAACAAAGACGAATGCCTAGATGGGATTTATTGACTGATTGCTTAACATTTAAATTTAATGAATAGATAGGTGGCTAAACATTCCAATACATGCGCAAATACTTCCAGGTAGAGTTGCCAAATTCAAGATCATAAAATGCCACTTCTATATGAAATGGTAACAATAACGTTTCTGTGTGCATGCTTGTGCTAACATTATTACTGTAAGAGTTTTTCTGCAGATTGTGATCTCAAATGTTCCCTTCAGGATGGCGTGAAGTTTGTCAGCATTGGGGCCATGTTCTCAGAGTTGGTGGCGGTCAGCTCCAAAGGAGAACTTTATCAGTGGAAATGGAGTGAACTGGAGCCGTACAGGAATGCCCAGGTCGGCAAATGAACATAATGGAGCTATAGTCTATCAATATTTATTTTCTTCAATTTGATCGTTTTTTTTGTGAGTGAAAAAAAAAAACCTTTTCAGCTTTTGGACAAATTAAATTTTATGGAAAAGGCTGCTCGGGCGCTATTAACCCTGATCTCAACCCGCCACTTTACGACTAAAACAATTATTTCTCTTCAGGAATGTAAATAAATTAATTAAATTTGACATCTTTTACTTTTCCATTTTTTAATACAACAGCATTCTTGGATTCAATGATTACAGTTTCCCGTTTGATCACGGGATACATTCCCGACACGCTTTGAACACATCTAAACTTAAAACACACAAACTATCATACAGTATAGCTTCACTGTAAGGTAAAGTTGAACAGTTCTCCAAATAATATCCCAAGTGTGTTTGCTTCAATCTGCTTGTCACATTTACTGTAAACTTGGCACAAAACAAGAGAATTAAACATTGTATATCTACACACCCAAAATGCTTAACCAAACCATATGATGAAAATCTGCAGCCTAAATGCCCCTGAAAATGATTTTTTTTTTCTGAATAATGTGTTATACTTGTTTGAAGGTAATTGCTGAACACATGCCAAGGCTGAGAACTAAGTCGTACTCAGTTGTTAAATAGTTTTTCACAAATTCAGGTATACTAAATTAAAAGAAATTATGCATAGTTAAAACTCTACATAATGTGACTTTTTAAGCATCATAGAGAGCTATTGTCTCACTGTGGTCATTTGTCCCATCAGAATCCTTCTATTCATCATCCACGTGTTTCTTTCCTGGGGCTGGCCAACGAGAGGATCACCTTATTGTCAGCCAATAGTATCAGAGCCACTGTAGCAACAGAAACAAACAAGGTACAAATATAACCATTTAACATGTGGACATAATGCGTGGTTTACGGTCTTCAATTACATCCTTATCACAGTTGCACATGCAGTATGTATTTCATAAATCCTTATTATTTTTTGTGTTGTATAGGTGGCAACTTGGGTTGATGACACACTAAGCACAGTAGCCGCTAAGCTTGAGCACAGTGCCCAAGCTTTCCCTGAACTTCAGGGGGAGCGAATGGTGTCCCTCTACTGCTGTGCACTCTACACTTGTGCACAGTTAGAAAATGGCCTCTACTGGTGGTATGAAGAATGGCTTATAATTTAATATACAATCACATTAAAGAACAAGTCAGCCCAACATATTTTATTTGCAAGAATGTTCTCTGTGATCCAACTAGTCCAAACACTATTCAGGTTAATATTATGTTTGTGGAATACAAATTAAGACTAATTGACCCGTTTTCAACCATTCAAGGAGACTGACATTTTATGTAGCAACGTACCCTACTCTTGACTGAAAATGAAAATTTTCAGTACGATATCCGAAAACCAAAATGTTCGACAGCTGCAACCTTAGATCCAATCAGTCTATAGTTCTATGAATAGTCAATCATTATGGTGCGAATTATTTGGGGAAAAACACATTTAGAATCTAATGTGACACCCATAGCTGACATTATTTCAAAACGGCCCTGTGATTTTTCTGATTATAATGGAATAAAAGATGCATAAATATTGGTGGCCTGTCATCTATTTGCAGGGGTGTGGTGCCTTTTAGTCAACGGAAGAAAATGCTTGAAAAGGCCAGAGCCAAGAATAAAAAGCCAAAGTCTAGTGCTGGCATTTCCTCAATACCCAACATCACAGTGGGAACCCAAGTAAGATTTTTGTATTTTTGTTGACTCAGCTGCAGTCCACATAGAATCTTATTAAATGCTTTTTCCTTATGCTAGAACATTATTAGCTATCGCTGTGTTGAGGTGTACTTTAAACCATGAAACCCAGTACAGAAGGCAAGGCCCACTTACGTAGTTTGAGCATATGTTCGTTTTCTGTTCTTGTCACACTTCACATCACATTGCATCCTTAATTATTTTCAGCCATGTACCTGAGGTTATTACAAGGAATTCTCCGATTGATCACCAGTTGCTGATAATTATCGGTCGATACTCGTGAAAACGTGCGTCATCAGTTACGCCAGTGAATCTGCTCAAAGCCTCTAAAGGCCGAGATTGATCACCATATGTATTGTTTTGGTAAGGGAGTGACATATTTTTCCCCAAAATATTTCTCCACGATAAAAATTACGTGTATCTACCTTGAGCAAATAAGTATGGACATGTTACTGTCTCGAAATTAAAGATGTCACAATTTCACACACAAGTTATAGTTCAACAGGAAAAAAAGGGAGTTTATATGAGAGATTGAAAATTTGAACAAGCTGCTGCTTATTTTCAATGGACGCGCATTGTTTTTGCCTTCTATGGGAACGAACGTCACAGACAGCAGAGGGTGCGCATTAGCATTACTATCTCGCTTTGTTGCGCTCAGCTGTTGGAAACCTTCGATGACTACAAAGAGTTTCAGAATGGCTGGTGGTTGCTATCCGGACTTGTTTACGTTCAAGTAATCTCAATCGTCTGTTTTATATTTAGTTATTCACATATTTACAGTGTAGCAGAGCACCATATGACGTCACCATTTGTGTGTCAGATTTCTTCAAGGTTACGTAGGTGCCATCTAGTCTCCAGATATCGCGCCTACAGTTGAAAAGCTAAACGTCAAAGCACTCTTACTTTCTTTATACAGTGTTTTAATGTACTTAATTAAATTAATGATTTAATGATTCTTTTTTTACTCGTACTCCAGTGGGATTGACAATGAGAATATGCGAACCCTTCAAAGCCCAAATGAAATTTCATTCCATTTGGTAATTTGGTTTAATTCAAATTGAATACAAGGTGCTATGTAAATGTGAGTAGTGATTATCTTAATCCATATAGGACATTTGCAAACAGCTACTTATACTTGGGGAAAATAACATTTCACCCTATTTTCTGACAGTAACTGAATTTTTCACAATTTGTAAGTGCATTTTCTGCCATGTCTATTTGAAGCTGTTTTTGAATAAGAAAGGGATAGCAATTGAAAAAATGTTTTTTAAAATTCAAATTGGTTCCTCAATTAAATGAAAACAACTGATTCATCAGTTATTAAAGACAAATTCATAGCTGCAGCTCTAAAATGTTACATTTTACACAGAATCCACACGATAAGTATCAGCCGATCACACTCATGGATGATCTGTATCGGCAGCTTAAAACCCTGATCAGAACACCCCTAGTTATGAAACCATCATACTATTAAAGAGTTACAATTTATTGATAATTTTATTCACAATGGTGGAAGTGCAAAAAATTGCGCAAACCACTGACCTGAAACTGAAGTGAGTGCTTTCTTTGGAAAACAGATTCAGGATGATTATTGAATGTGGTTTTCTTGTATCTTTCATTAGGTATGCCTGAGGAATAACCCCCTGTACCATGCTGGGGCAGTGGCCTTTTCGGTTAATGCAGGCATTCCCAAAGTTGGTGTCTTATTGGAGTCTGTGTGGAACATGAATGACAGCTGCAGGTTTCAGCTGCGCTCGCCAGAGAGCCTCAAGAATATGGAGAAGACCACTAAAACCCAAGAAACCAAGTCAGTTTCATTCTATCTCCCATTTTTCATTCAATAACCTAATTTGTTTTGACCCATGTGTGCCTGTATCAAATAAATCAGCTGGATTGAATGAATCCAACTCTTATTTTTCCCATTAGGACAGAAAGCAAGCCGGAGTTGGTGAAGACAGAGATGGGCCCTCCCCCTTCCCCAGCTTCTACATGCAGTGACACGTCCTCAATTGCTAGCAGTGCTTCACTGCCATACAGTATGTCTCTTCCTTTTAAGATAAGATAAGATAAGAAAACCTTTATTAGTCTCGCAATGGAGAAATTCCCAATTCACAGCAGCAAAGTTATGAATGGAAGAAGTAGAACAACAAAATATAGGAGCTGCTGGAAAGGCAGCCACTCTCGCGGCACCATCTTTAAGTCAAAATAACACAACACAACACACAGGACACAGACAGTCGTGCAATCTTCACCACTTTCCTGCATACACTTTGTTGTCTGAAGCAGTTATAGATGAAAGAGGAGATGATCAAAGTGTCCTTTTACCAGTGGATCAGAGACGTCATGCTGAAAATGTGCACAGTTTTGAAAGCAAACACGAAGCTGTAGCGTCCATTGACAAAAAGAGATTAGTTCACTTCTTCTGTCCCACGTAATCCGCTTCAACTCCAAGCCGCGACTCCCGGTTCCACATCCGCATCGGCGCTCTGTGCTAATGCTCCTTTCTTCTCATCGTCGGCTCCTCAAGCCTTGCATCCATCCAGCCGCAGACCGTTCAACAGCATCGATCTCTCCGCTGAACAAAGCGGGGCTGTGAAAATGCTGCCCATTACAGGCGCAAGACACAAGCGCCCCGGAGCTGTCCAGCAACGACAGTCAAATGGCGCCGACATTCCTCCCAATCAAAAACAGTGCTGGCATACCCATGCTGCCGAGAAGGTGCAACCACCAAGCACCGATTCTCCTCCTTGATGAATGTCGTGGCCAAAAAATGCTGAAAACAGTCCACATCAAGTCCACACGACGTAACATCAAACACAAAGTGACAAAACAAACAGAAAAACAACAAAAAAAAAGCAAGGCTCACAAGAGCACTTGCCGACGGCTGCCTACTCGGGCGCCCTCTTGGACTTATGTATTTTGACCTGCACTTTTCTCGATCGGGGTCATGTTTTGGATTTTCTCCCTGGCTTCCAGCCTCATCATCAGTCTCACACTCACTGTACTTTCATTAGCTGGATGACTTTGAAACAGATGGTACACAGGCTTTCATTAGCATCTTGTTTTCCAAATGCACTTACACTGCAGTGTTTTTGTTTTAAATTGTGCATAAACCATTTACAAACAAAATGCAAATAGTGGAACCCTGATTTTTTTATTTTGTATTTTATTTTTTCGCTAATGACTGACACTATACCGAGAAGTAATTATTAGTGCCTATATTAATAGTTACACCATAAATATAGAACCGACATTGCTTCCAAAACACTTTGACATTTCATACCCTTTCAAACATTTTCATTCTTTGAAAAGTACGGCACAGTAAATGTCCAGCGGTTGCTTGAAATGATTCAATAATATAAATGATGCAGGGGAACACAGGTTTTTTTTTTTTTTTTTTTGCCATAAAATAGTTTTCTTCATGGGAAACTAACGATGCTTTTTTTTTTTCACTACACTGGAATATCTACATTCTATCTAATCAACATTACCCGTCAGTCATTGCATAATTACAAACATCAGTGAAAAAATACCCTCAATTAATTACGTTTTGTTTATAATTTGCTGCATTTGCTAACCTTTAGTATGGTTTAAACCTTGCAGAGCGAAGGCGCTCCACCCCAGCCCCCAAGGAGGAGGAAAAAGTTAATGAGGAGCAATGGCCTCTTCGAGAGGTGGTGTTTGTGGAGGATGTTAAAAATGTCCCTGTGGGAAAGGTCAGTAACTTAATTTTATGATGTCGTGAATGTTTGGACATACAGTGTGCATCTGGAAGATCTTCACACCACTTCACACTTTCCACATTTTATTTTACAGCATTATTCCAAAATGGATAAAACACATTTTTGTCTCAAAATTCTACACAGAAGTACCTCATAATGAAAATGTGGAGGTATTTTGAAATATTTTTGCAAATATATATAAAATATGTGAAAAAATGCAAGAAATAATGTGCATACAGTAAGTATTCACACCCTTGTCATGAAGCTTAAAATTGAGCCCAGGTGCCTTTTGGGGGGGGGTCTTCTAAAAAAGTGATGATTTTCAAGGTACACTATAAGGATTCTGCCCGACACAAGCAATATAGTTGACTACACAGCCCCATCGCGGGGTTGTGATACAGACTACAACCGTATTAAATAAAATCCACAATTTTAAATTACTCAATTGAAACTTTCCCAAAACATGCTTGTAGCATGTATAGTACAGTACTTCTTTTTTAAGGGTTTTAAGCACGCTGAAACAATACAAAATTATTTTCAAACATACAATACACGGTATTTTTAAGATTATTTCAAAATCACCATTCCCTAATTCTGTTGATGGCTGTGAATGAGTCTGGTTTTGAAAATTTCAGTTCTAACTGCAGACATTAAAAAAAAAAAAAGAAGTTTGAAATAGCTTACGTTAAAGAGAATCCCGTGTTGCATTGTGACCAAAGGTAGAATCCTGATCATATATAGTGCAATTTTCATGCTGCAAATTGTAAATCCTTGTTGTGGTGGACGCTGCATGCCAAACCTGCGATACATCGCACATTAGTTGCCATGGCTATTACTAGTTATTCCTCTTCTTCCATTACTTCTACTTTTTTGTTTTGTGGTTGGCAAATACTTTTGGTGCATTACGCCACCTGCTTTAGCAGACACCGGTTGTACAGCAACTGGAGGAGACCACTAGTTAGAATTGCAACTAGCTCGACAATGCTTTGTTGTTGTTTCTCTGTCTCTGTCTCTCTCTCTCGCTCTGTCTCTGTATTCTATTTTGTAATAGGGCTGTAACATAATGTGGAAGAATTACACAAGTGTACAGTAGTGTGAATACTCTTCATAATGCACTGTAATGTCAAGCACCTTATGAGATACTTGTCTGTGGGTTATCCATGTTTCTATACAATGAAAGCTCATTTTAACAAATTCTCATTTTCACCTGGTGCCTAGGTGCTGAAAGTGGATGGTGCTTATGTTGCAGTTAAGTTTCCAGGGGCAGCGAGCAGCGTGAGCAACCAGAGCACCACTGCCCCCCCAGACTCTGACCCATCTTCACTGCTTCAGGACTGTAGGCTTCTTAGAATAGATGAGCTGCAGGTCAGAACAACAACAATGAAAAGAATCAGATTCTTCATTCTCCTGATGTTTACTCATGTATCTCATTCAAAATCAATACAAGTACTTGTTTATTTGTTTTGTCTTGGCAGGTGGTCAAAACTGGGGGAACTCCAAAGGTTCCTGACTGCTTTCAGCGCACACCCAAAAAGCT
The DNA here is from genome assembly GCF_001891065.2 of Hippocampus comes. Classification (NCBI taxonomy): domain Eukaryota; kingdom Metazoa; phylum Chordata; class Actinopteri; order Syngnathiformes; family Syngnathidae; genus Hippocampus; species Hippocampus comes. The sequence goes on from NW_017806221.1 coordinate 1,406,546, forward strand.
CTGTATTCCAGAAAAGGCAGAGATCCTGGCTGTTAATGTTGATTCCAAAGGTTTGCCAGTTGTACCTGTACTTGTATCCATGTAATTCAATTTGTTTGTGCAATATGCTTGTTAAATGCAACAGAGAAATTGCCTTGCAATAAAACATATTGCCATCTTCCAGGAGTCCATGCAGTACTGAAAACTGGTAACTGGGTTAGGTACTGTATCTTTGACTTGGCCACTGGCAAAGCTGAGCAGGAGAATAACTTCCCGACAAGCAACATGGCTTTCCTAGGACAGAATGAGCGAAACGTGGCCATCTTTACTGCAGGACAGGTGAGATGGTGTACTGAATCGGTGACATGCCTTTTAAAATTGAGCATATGGCATATTTTGATCATTTAAAATCATTGTTCCTACAGGAATCTCCCATCATTCTTCGAGATGGAAATGGCACCATTTACCCAATGGCAAAAGACTGCATGGGTGGAATTCGAGATCCTGATTGGCTAGATCTGCCACCAATAAATAGTCTGGGAATGGGGGTGCACTCTCTTGCCAATCTCCCCTCTAACTCCACCATTAAAAAGAAAGCTGCTATTATCATTATGGCTGTTGAGGTAAATGTTTTGGTATAAAGTTTTCTTAACAGCTAACTGTACTTTTGATCTTATTTTTATTCTGCCATCATGTGATAAACTTCTCCCTATCTTATTTAGAAACAGACGCTGATGCAGCATGTTTTGCGTTGTGACTATGAAGCGTGTCGACAGTATCTGGTGAACCTTGAACAAGCCTTACTATTGGATCAGGGAAACCATGCGCTCGGTGCACTTCTTGGCCACCGTTGTGATGGAAACCGCAACATTCTGCATGCTGCTGTATCTGTATGCTTCCCTGTTAGTAACAAGGAAACCAAAGAGGAGGAGGGTAAGTCTGGTGTGTTATGCATGCATCGACTTTTATACCCTGCATCAATGTTTCCACTTGAATTCGACTCATTGCTATTCACATTTTTTGGCATCGCGTCTTCCAATTGGCCAATTTACAGATGACTTTTGACCCACCCATCTGGTTCTGTTGCCATACTACAATGCTCTGTGGAGCAGCAAAATGTTCGACCAACAAAACAATAATCTTTACACAATCATGTGCATCCGAGAGGATGGATATAAGCTGGTGGTGGATGAGAATTGCGGTTAGTTTGCGTTAGCTATATCGCTCGCACTTCATCCTAAATGGGAATTAAACCTATGATGCCAAATCATTCTTTTATTTGAAATGAGCACGTAGTCGTTATCAGCAACTTCTCAAATCCAAAAAGGGTTTATTCCTTTAAAAAAATGGAAACATTGCATCTTTTGCTTATGGAGACCACCATTTTGGTCATCAATCGTGAGAGTATTATGTAAGATATTTCTGTCTTATCTAACTTTATTGACTAAGAAACCACAACAAACTACATATCATCACTGTTTGCTAGAATCCTTGCGTCTTCAAAGTCACTATTTTTGAGGAATTTAAAAAATGAACTGTACACAGTACACAATGCAATATAAGATATAAGCATATGTGCAACTGCATATACCTGTATGCTGCATAAGGTGGCTGTGCTATTTAAAATGGGTGAGTGGGGGTGAGTCCAGGTTTTCATGTGCATCTATTCAATAGCCTGACAGTAGTCGGCAGGAACAAGCGGCGGTACCTCTCCTTCTTGCAGAGCACGTGTATCAGTATGCACAATACAATCTTATACAAAGAGTTGTACTGAGTCTACAGGTCATTTGTTTGAATGGAGTTTCCTTATTGTCTGCAGCCGGTAGACAATGAATTTGATGACTCAGCTGCACTGAGTCATTCAGACTAATGCTTAATTTTCAGTAGGCTTTCTGCGACATCCAGTTGTATGACGTGCATGTCATTAAGTGTGTGTGTGTGTGTGTGTGTGTGTGTGTGTGTGTGTGTGTGTGTGTGTGTGTGTGTGTGTGTGTGTGTGTGTGTCATAGCGTTGTCGTGTACACTCCATGAGTCATTCAGACTAATGCTTAATTTTCAGTATGCTTAATTTTCAGTAGGCTTTCTGCGACATCCAGTTGTATGACGTGCATGTCATTAAGTGTGTGTGTGTGTGTGTGTGTGTGTGTGAGCTGAGTCATTCAGACTAATGCTTAATTTTCAGTATGCTTAATTTTCAGTAGGCTTTCTGCGACATCCAGTTGTATGACGTGTGTGTGTGTGTGTGTGTGTGTGTGTGAGTGCGTGCGTGCGTGCGTGCGCGCGTTGTAGAAACAACTTCTACGGTGAATAATGTTCTTGTTAGCACACAGTTGTGTGTACATCATTAGATTCGGCATTTTGGTGACAAAGATGGAATTTTGCTTGGTGCCATGTTCCTTGATTGATATATATATTTTTTTCATCTGCTCACACTTGCCGAGTGCATGTTTGAATGCTCCCTCTAACACAGTCTCACTACAAAGACATGGCGGTTTATTTAAAGTGATTTTGAAACGATCTTATTAGATGTGTGCATTTGAAGCAATTTGCCTATTGTGGCATTTGGAAGCATTCATGACAGAACATTTTCCAAGGATTTTTCTTTGTCCGCTGAGTCAGCATACCACTATTTGAATGGCCTACTTTCTTCTGCCTCACATACTAATGTTGAATAACCAATGTCATTTTTCAGAGGCTGAAAGGTCAGAGCGGAACACATTTGCCGAGCGCTTATCTGCTGTCGAGGCTATTGCAAATGCCATCTCTGTGGTCTCCAGCAACAGCTCTGGAAATAGGACCGGCTCCTCCAGTAGCAGAGGGTAAGTGCTACATCGGTTTAAGGAAGAAAAGGAAAGAATGCTTACAATGTCATGAAAGTTTGCCCTCTTATGTTTTTTTGCATAATGTTAAAGATCATCAAACAAATGTAAACATAAAATGCATTTTTTAAATTATGATTTCATTAAATAAGGGGTAGGGAGAAAATTTTGTCGGGGGGGAAAATAATTCCCTGCTAAACATTCCTGCTGGGGCAACTGTCAACAGCAGCAACTTAAATCACGCGTTTCCTAGAACTATCAATTAGTATTTTGGCCGTTTCTTCCTTCAAGAATTACTTCAATGTAGCAACATTGGATGGTTTTTGAGCATGATTTCATGTAATAGTCACTTTACTGGCCACACGAAAATCTGAAATCCTTCATGTGATTCAGTAACTGAGTTTGACCAAAGTATAATGTTTCAAAGTCCAAACGTAGATGGATTTCAAACACCGGATTCAATGTTTTTTGTATTTCATTCCAGTGAGACTTTTGGCTATCTCCAAAATACATAAAATTGATTGCATCTTTCTCTCCGCATTGTCTCCAGCAAGACACGTTGGCATTTCTGTATCTTACTTGGAGCGGATTCCTAAAATATTGTCGGTATTTCCAGCAATATTCCTTCCAAATTGTTGAATTGGTCAAAGACCATTGGAAAGTCCAGATTTCTCACCACAATTCCTCTGATAAAGTAAACCCTGCCTCCTTCTCCCATTTATTTTTAATGTGGTGAGTATTTTCATTCTCAGCAAAAAAGACAGCATTGTATAGTTTTTATTTTTATCTGATGTTTATATTTGTTTTATGATTATAAATATTAAAGTGGGCAAATTGCAAAAAAAAGTAAGAATTTATCAAATGAGGAAATGCTTTTTTGCGGCACTGTATTTGTAATGACTCTGTTTGAAACTTGGGTGATGTCAAATTATTTCCTGAATTGGCTTCAGGCTTCGATTGAGAGAAATGATGCGACGCTCTCTCAGAGCAGCTGGCCTTGGCCGTCATGAGTCGGGCCCATCCTCCAGTGACCATCAGGACCCTGTCTCACCACCCATTGCCCCACCGAGTTGGGTCCCTGATCCTCCGCCCATAGACCCTGGTGAGTGTGTCTTAACACGTTTTTGTTTTCATGTAGTGATATCTTTTACACCAGGGGTGTCCAACGCGCGCGCGCGCACACACACACACACACACACACACACACACACACACACGCGTGCGCGCACCCATTCACACGCGCCCATATGGACACACGCACGCGTAAGCCATGATGAGTAACAGCCATAACGGCCCCAAACATGAATGAAAAATAAAGTAGGTACAAGAATTTGTTAAGGGAAAATCACTGTGTACTTCGACCTGGCGCTGCATATTCCCATTCTTTGCCAGTGCCATCGGTGAATTTCAAATGAAACAAACTGAATGAGAATGATAATTTTTAAAAAGATATTTTGCAACGGATCTGATTGTAAACAGCAATTGCAGACTGCTGACCGCTAACAACCGCTGGTGATGGTTACACGCCACCGTAGGTTCAAGGTGACCTGCTTTTTATATTTAATTGTATTTTTTTAGATGCTTTTTTTTGTGAAAGTGAAACTGATAAGATGCTTAGGGGTGCAGTGTACATGAACACAAAAATATATATCAATAACAGATTGCACATTGATGTCTGTTTTTGATGCACTGCCGCCTGAGGGATTGAAGGTCACGGGCATTCAGTGTTGGTTTCCCGCTTATATGCAGTGATTATTTCCACATATCCTGAACCTTTAGATGATATTATGGACTGTCCCAATATTCCTTGCAATTGTACGTTGAGGAACATTGTCCTTCAACTGTTTGACTATTTTGTCATGCAGTAGTTCACAAAGAAGTGAACCATGCCTCGTCTTTGCTTGTGAATGACTGAATAATTCAGGGAAGCTTTTTTTTTGTTTTGTTTTTAATTTTTTTTAAATACCAAACCATGGCACCCACCTGTTCCCAGTTAGCCAGTTCGGCTGTGGGATGTTCCAAACAGATGTTTGGTGAATATTCCTTTCTCAGTCTTTTTTGCTACCTGTCCGCCTTTTTTGAAACGTGCTGCAGCCATAAGTCTCAGTTATTGGTTATCCCCCCCCCCCCCCCAAGAAAAATCTAGTTAATCAGTTGTGATCCGTAATGAATATTAAATATCTTGTCTTTGTAGTGTATTAAATTAAACATGTTGAACATGATTTGCAAATCATTCTATTTATTTTTCTTGAATACATTGTCCCAACTTTGGTTTGTACTTGAAATTCACAAACCAATAAGAATCATTGTGGGTAAGGACTCCTCTTCCAATCTGTTTCTCCTTATGATCATTCCAACACTATTTGACAGGTATAATATTTACTCTGAACGTAGCATGATTTTATAGTGTACAAGAGCATGCGGTTCCATATTATTCTGCTCTGAGACATCAAGAGAATCAATCAAATCCATTCTGAATGAGGTGAAATGTATTATTTTGGTTACTATGTAAACCATCTTGTCTCAACAGAAGGTGACATTGACTTCATTCTAGCACCACCTATGGGTTCACTAACAACAGCCTCCACTGGGACCAGCCAGACCCCGAGCACTTCAACCATACCAGGTCATTGAGTTGCCTCATGATGTAATAGAAATCCAGTGGAAGTGATTGTTTCGCTGTTTTTGCCTTAGTCTTGGAGTCTTGGATTGGGGCTGAATGGCCCTGACCCATCACCAATATAGTTGAAAAATGCAAAAAGTTTATGGATAAGTTTGACCAACCATATGATTGGCTGGTGTCATTACATTTTTTTCAGCAGTCCTGAATGAGATCTTTCTACAAAGCAGTTTAATGCACTGAAATGGTGTAACAGGCTTATTGTAAAAGATTAATGTCAAAGTACATTCTACACAGAGGAGGGTAGGTCTCCTCTTCTGTGTTGCTGCTTCTCTTAATGTTTATTCTTCCCTCCTCAATATTTGCAGGCCCATCCACAGAGCCGTCTGTTGTTGAATCGAAAGACAGGAAGGCCAATGCCCACCTCATATTGAAGCTGATGTGTGACAGTGTTGTTCTGAGGCCACATTTGCGTGAACTACTGTCTGCTAAGTATGATTCTTTACCTCTTTATGAACATAATAATCATGATATACTTTTCTTGTTTAATGTTGTCTTAAAGAGATTTTAAGTTCATTTGAGCCCTTTTTTTAAAACTCTTTTATTCAATGGTATTACTTTCCTTTTAAAGGGATGCACGCGGAATGACCCCCTTCATGCTGGCAGTCAGTGGGAGAGCCTACCCGGCAGCCATTACTGTTTTGGAGGCAGCACAGAAAATGGCCAAGGGTGAGTAAAAGACTCTGTAAAGGGACTAAAATCAATGTCTTGTAAATATATTCGCTGGGAAAATCATTTGTCTTATAAATTTAGATCTGTGCATTTTGTTAAAGCTGTAGATACCAAATATGCATTGTAACTGGGAGGTTTGCTAGTGAATAAGTCAAGCGCGTTCATTTTTGTGTTAGGTAATTCTAAACCAGTCATGATTAGCCTACTTTTGGCCCAATTTGTATATTAAAAAATTGATCTATTCTGTCAATCATTACTTGTTGTAGACCATTGTCCTGATTTTACAAATATCGTATCTCAAGTCACTGTTTCTCATTATTCATAGGAAACTATGGTATGCCAATTAAGACAGCTATTCATCAGCATGAGTGGTCGTGCTGTACCTCCCCAAAAAAGGGTGTGACCAAATCATATGCTGGTGCGAGCAACTTTTTCAACAGGTTGGAAAAAGTTGTTTGTACCAGTGCTAGTGCAACCAATATTAGTGTCGAGCCGTGTTGAATTTCTCCGTCAATTTGGCTGTAATTTGAATGGATTTCATCAATGCTTGCTGACTTAGATTTTAATTATTACATCTTTTCACTGATTAACCCCTCTATGTGCGATTAAATGTTCTGCGCTTGCTCATTTTGTCATTTTGCTTTTGGAAATGTATTTGCATTACTGTTTCCCATTGAGGCTACCTAGTTCCCAACCACTGCCCCCC
>NW_017806221.1:1413727-1422439 GCF_001891065.2 Hippocampus comes
CTCCCCCTTCCCCCCCCCCCCCCCCCCCCCCCCCCCCGCAGTACTGCTTCAATCTCCTGCAAGAGCAATCAACTTTTAATCAATTTATCTGTTGTTATAGCACATGAGTAATGACAGGTTGTCTGTAAACTGAAAATCCTGACTGTTTTTCCTAAATGCCATAACTTTTTAATTACCATACATTTCCTTTGTTTTATGTGCTTGGATGTCTTAATCGCACAGTAGGCGACCCAGGCATTGCGGAGAAGGAGGATTCAGACTCTGTTTTCATGGAAATGATCTGCCCTCTGGGAACTAATCCTGACGATTCGCCCCTTTATGTCCTCTGCTGTAATGACACATGCAGTTTCACTTGGACTGGAGCTGAGCACATTAATCAGGTCAGCCTTCACATTAAACCGAGGGACAGGATCTCTGCAAATAATAGAAGGGCTTGCGAATGTTGAATAGAAGCTGTCTCTGACTCATACTTTTTATTTAGGACATCTTTGAGTGTCGGACATGCGGATTACTAGAGTCTCTTTGCTGCTGCACTGAGTGCGCCAGAGTGTGTCACAAAGGACATGACTGCAAGTTAGTATTGAGTATGGCTATTTTTAGTCTGGTGATTTCTTAGATGTTACTGGCTCTAAATCATTCACATTATAATTCACACCACATGTTGGATAATAATCTTGTATTGCTATGACAGGCTCAAGAGGACCTCCCCCACAGCATACTGTGACTGCTGGGAGAAATGCAAGTGCAAAACACTCATTGCTGGACAAAAGGCTGCTCGCCTGGATTTGCTCTACAGGTTGCTCACTACCACTAACTTGGTTACAGCACCAAACAGCAGGTAAGTTATACATCCCTAATAAACTTGAATTGCTTTGTAATATGTCAAAGAGCCATGATCCTGATTACAGATTATTTCCATCTCTAGGGGTGAGCATATACTACTGTTCTTAGTGCAAACTGTTGCCAGGCAGAGTGTTGAGCACTGTCAGTACAGACCACCACGCATCAGAGAGGACAGGAATCGCAAGGCAGCAAGTGCAGATGGTAGGCTTGCCATAAGCTCCTGTTTTACCTGAGTCTCCTCATATCTATGCAGTAAAAAAGTGTCTCCTTTTCCCTATTTTGAGATTCTGATATGCCAGATCATGACTTGGAGCCTCCCCGTTTTGCTCAATTGGCTCTTGAGAGGGTTCTGCAGGACTGGAATGCCCTCAAGTCGATGATCATGTTTGGTTCTCAAGAGAATAAAGACCCGTAAGTAACAAGCCTATCCACTTCCAGCAATATATAGACATAAAATGTGTTTAACTTAGGGCTCAGCGATAAATCAATATCAATATTTATTTTGAAAAAAAAATCAGGAGAAAATCTAGATCTCACGAACTGCAAGGCATTCTGCGGGATGGAGGGCAAAAGCTAGAGTGTGGCATTAGATTTGTTCCACAATTAGAAATGCTGGATACAAGGTGTAGAGCAGGAGGAGTTCCCTGTTAATAATGTGTGGTGTAAGTCTTAGCATCGCACCAGAGTCACAGTCGGGGAAGTAAAACAATAGTATGTCTTTTGACATAAGTGAACAAGTTGGAGCCGAATGCAAAAGTTTTCTGTGCACCAATGTTTCCACATGTTTGAACTCGTCTGAACACAGTAGTCTGATTAGCATTACATTTGTGGAACGTGAATTAAGATGGAAAAGAAATCTCTCAGGGCTGCTATTTTGTACTGTACCAACACAAGTGAAATTGATGTCACAATGCCTCTGGGTTCAGCATTCACACATCACCACTCACCTGTTTTGGGCCTGTGGTCACTTCTATCCATTTTCCGAACCGCTTATCTTCACTAGGATCGCGGGTGTGCTAGAGCTTATCCCACCTGTCATTGGGTGGTCAGCAGGGTCCGCCTTGAACTGGTCACCAGCCAACTGCAGGGTTTGGTCACATGATGTTTGCTACTTATTTGATTCCCTTTCAATACTTTCCTGTTTTTGTTGTCGTTAGACTTAGTGCAAGCAGCAGAATTGCCCATCTCCTTCCTGAAGAGCAGGTCTATTTGAATCAGCAAAGTGGCACCATTCGCCTTGACTGTTTTACCCACTGCCTCATTGTCAAGTGTGCTCCTGACATCACTGTAAGTACACTCAGCACCATGCTTCATTCACATTGCTCCTGGCCAGTGTTGCCACGGTTACCTTGAAATAGTAACCTTTAACTTAACTGAGTACTGGATTTTAAAAGTAACTAAGTTACTTTAATATTGACTTTCAGCAGCTACTGATAATCATCCTTTACAAAAATAACACCCTGTTTTGCCAGTTGCCACTTGGAAAACCTGCACATTTTGGAGTAACATGTTACCGGCATCACTGCTCTTGGCATATTGTGAAACCACATCTAGTTTTACATCTCAACCAAGTCTTATACCGAGAGGTTATTCATTGTCTTTTCCCTGTGTCAGTTCATAGACACTTTACTTGGTACATTGGTGAAGGAGCTGCAGAACAAGTACACTCCTGGCCGAAGAGAGGAGGCAGTCAACGTCACGAGGAGATTTCTACGCTCTGTATCTAGAGTTTTTGTAATCCTCAGTGTGGAAATGGCCTCATCCAAAAAGAAAAAGTAAGCCTTCCATGTACAAGCGAAGGGGGTTAGGGGAAACATTTATTTACCTAAATATAGTAAAAGCCTCTCCATTGCGGGTTCCGGGTTTGCGGTCCCGGTAGTTTGTTTTTTATTTGTCATTTTGTGTTATGTCTGTATATTCTCTATGGAAAAAAATAACCATATCTACTGATTTAGCCAATCAGAGCATTACTATCGTTTTGTCAGCCGCTGACTGGTGGTTGTGTTTTGACAGTAGACGCAAAACGCACTGCTTGCTTTGCTGATGTCCGCATTTTCCCCATCCTGTTCGGAATGTAATCTTAGAGTAGGATACTGACATGAGTTATGCAAAAACGGTGTAGATGGAGCCTCCCAGGTATACAGAAGGAGAACCGCAGCCAGTCCATAACCATGGTCGCAACAACGGCTCTCTTTTCATGTATTATACATGTTTAATGCGTTTGTATTGTTTCAAAATTGTGTCCAAAGACTTAAAATTTGAAGTGCTATAAATGCTATGCCCAGGGTCGATTTCGATTATGGCCAGTGTTGCCACGGTTACCTTGAAATAGTAACCTTTAACTTAACTGAGTACTGGATTTTAAAAGTAACTAAGTTACTTTAATATTGACTTTCAGCAGCTACTGATAATCATCCTTTACAAAAATAACACCCTGTTTTGCCAGTTGCCACTTGGAAAACCTGCACATTTTGGAGTAACATGTTACCGGCATCACTGCTCTTGGCATATTGTGAAACCACATCTAGTTTTACATCTCAACCAAGTCTTATACCGAGAGGTTATTCATTGTCTTTTCCCTGTGTCAGTTCATAGACACTTTACTTGGTACATTGGTGAAGGAGCTGCAGAACAAGTACACTCCTGGCCGAAGAGAGGAGGCAGTCAACGTCACGAGGAGATTTCTACGCTCTGTATCTAGAGTTTTTGTAATCCTCAGTGTGGAAATGGCCTCATCCAAAAAGAAAAAGTAAGCCTTCCATGTACAAGCGAAGGGGGTTAGGGGAAACATTTATTTACCTAAATATAGTAAAAGCCTCTCCATTGCGGGTTCCGGGTTTGCGGTCCCGGTAGTTTGTTTTTTATTTGTCATTTTGTGTTATGTCTGTATATTCTCTATGGAAAAAAATAACCATATCTACTGATTTAGCCAATCAGAGCATTACTATCGTTTTGTCAGCCGCTGACTGGTGGTTGTGTTTTGACAGTAGACGCAAAACGCACTGCTTGCTTTGCTGATGTCCGCATTTTCCCCATCCTGTTCGGAATGTAATCTTAGAGTAGGATACTGACATGAGTTATGCAAAAACGGTGTAGATGGAGCCTCCCAGGTATACAGAAGGAGAACCGCAGCCAGTCCATAACCATGGTCGCAACAACGGCTCTCTTTTCATGTATTATACATGTTTAATGCGTTTGTATTGTTTCAAAATTGTGTCCAAAGACTTAAAATTTGAAGTGCTATAAATGCTATGCCCAGGGTCGATTTCGATTATCACAGATTTAACTTTTGTCTTCTGGAAGGTAATCCCCGCGATGGAGAGGGATTTACTGTATATAGGTTTAGTCAAGGTACTTAACAATGATTTTTTTCAACCCCAATTTTTTCTTCCTTGCAGCAACTTCATCCCCCAACCCATCGGTAAATGCCGTCGTGTTTTCCAAGCTCTTCTACCCTATGCTGTAGAGGAGCTCTGTAATGTGGCAGAGTCGCTAATTGTTCCAGTGCGAATGGGTATCGCAAGACCTACAGCCCCATTTACTTTGGCTAGTACAAGTATTGATGCCGTCCAGGGCAGTGAGGAGCTGTTTTCTGTTGAACCACTTCCTCCGAGACCTTCACCTGATCAATCTAGCAAGTGTGTTGATTTGTTTACCCCAGTGTATGTCTTTCATGAATTTGTTAGCAAAGTGAGATAAATTATCTTTTTTTTTATCTGTGACATAACTAAAGATAATATACATCCATAAAATATATTTTTAAACAGATTTTTCCCCATTTTTCCAGTTCCAGCCAGACTGCTGCTTCTTATATCATTAGGAACCCCCAACCCCGCCATAGCAGCCAGTCTCAGCCCGTCAGAGGCAGAGATGAAGAACAGGATGACATCGTTTCAGCAGATGTGGAAGAGGTGGGAGCTTTAAATCATGAAGTCCACATTGACTCTCGTTCAGCTTGTATATGCTACCTTTGGGTCAAATTCTTCAAAATGCCAATGTTGGCTATCGCGGTTGTGCAGATGATACACAGCTGTACCTATCAACGTCCCTATGGGACAACCAGTTCAATTAATAACAATAATAATAATAATGATCAAGATGATCAGTTCTAAATAACACTTTTCTGGACACACTCATAGTGCTCTACAATGGATACATCATGCATGCACTCACTTTCATATCTGGTGGTGGTGAACTGCGTTCTGTAGCCACAGCTGCCCTGGGGCAGGCTGAGTGATGTATGGCTGCCAGTATGTGCCAGGGCCCCTCCAACCGCCACCCAACATTCACACCCAGCCATACACTTGCGTGAGTGACACTGGAGGCATGGTGGGTGAAGTGTCTTGCCCAAGGACATGACGACACAAGACTCGGACAGGGCGGGAATCGAACAACTAACCTTTCAGGATCCACACTACCTCTTGATCCAGTGCCGCCCAATTAAAGTGCTGTGCCACTGTCTAAAACAAATTAACTGTGTGAACAAAAATTACATTGAACAAAGTAAATAAAAAAACTGAGGTAATGATTGCTCCTGGTAAACAATCACTGTAATTATGGGGATGTCAATTATGTACAACAGTTTAAGATAAAACAAATTGGTTGTGATGTACAGAACATCACCTTTCAGTCCTGTAATTGCTGAGAGATCATTTGAAAACATCAAACCAAATGTTCCATCCAACATTGTTTTCTTTCATTTTTCAAGGCATTGGACTATTCCATGCATTGCATCAGTCGAAAGATCTTCCTTTTCTCCAAAGTATGCATAAAACAATCACTTTTTTACAAATGTAGAACACCCCCCTTAAATAATTTTCTTTTAACTCGACTTATCCGGGATATTTATTATTAAACCTGTCTGATATTTATATCAGTTAACTAGCTTGAGATACTAAAAATGCAAAAAAAAAAAACCACAAAAAAAATGCCCTGAAAAAAAAACCTAAAACAAAGAAACCCCTAAAATGTTAATATAATTTTACATAATCGAACAGTAAATACATAACAATTTGGAATGCAGTGTAATTATGTTGCGCTTGTCTTTCAGGTTGAAGTTGTTGAAGGAGTAGCAGGTGAGGAAGACCATCATGATGATCAAGAAGAGCAGGGAGAGGAAAATGCTGAGGCAGAAGGGCAACATGATGAGCATGATGAAGATGGTGCGAAACTGACATTTTTTGGGGTGGGACATTTGAGGCTAAAACACTGTCCTAAACACAGATTAAATATTTTCTTGTCTGTGGTTATCGTTCTTAGGTAGTGACATGGAGCTTGATCTTCTCGCAGCGGCTGAAACGGAGAGCGACAGTGAAAGTAACCATAGCAATCAGGATAATGCTAGTGGCCGTAGGAGTGTTGTCACAGCAGCCACAGCTGGCTCTGAAGCAGGTTGGGTTTTATTTACCTTTACAAAACCTTCTAAATAGGCGATTTTCTTGACACGTGTTCCATATTCTTTTTTTTTTTTTTTTTTCTTTTGGGAAAGAGGTGGTCACCCATCTTCGAAGACTCACACCCTTTACTAAATATAAAAATCCAGGTTCCTGCACAAGTATGGAAAGTATGGAGTATGAAATTTGATTGATTATAATTTCAGGTCTAGAAATATATGAAAAATGGAAACCCTTATATGGAAAAAATATTCGTTTCCAAAGCTGTTACAACAGCTATATTTTTTTAAAATTCAATATCTGAAAAAATTCTATATAGATCAATAGGTGTTTTTGTTAAGACAAATGAAGAGACAGAAGTGGCAGAAAGAGTTATCCATAACATTTGAATCAACTCACACATTAGAAGCATCATTTCAACGCAAAGAAAACCACAAAATGTGATTGAGGAGTGTACTTGCATTAAATCTGGTTGTTTCAGCCAAAATAGTGCTATAATATATTTGACCCAACTACATTAAGATCACTGTTGAGGGCCAACCATCAATTTTTAATTTTTTTTTTTTATTCCCATAATTCCCATGAAATTCCATGGAAAGTTTACAACTTTGAACATTCCCGGATTTTGCAACCCTAATTTGATCCTATAATTGCAGACTAGTGCACTCCTCACCAAGTCACAAGTGCTTTTGTCAGCATTTAGGGTTATAAGATGTTCTGGTGAGCTAATGATACAGCACATAAAATGCTCCTTGGCTCAATACACAGACAGACACAGAGTCCACATCACTGCAGACGCTGCTTGGATTGCATGTCGATCACCCACTACATCCTCTCCTCACTTGTGAACAAGACCCCAGGATACTTGAACCCCTCCACCTGTGGCAGGACCTCATCCTCAACCTGGAGAGGGCACAGCACCCTTTTCCTACTGAGGACCATGGTCTCAGATGTGGAGGTGCTGAATTTGATCCCAGCGCTTCACACTTCACTGCAAGCCACTCCAGTGACAGTTGGAGATTGCCGCTTGTTGAGGCCAACAGTTCCACATCATCTGCAGAAAGCAGAAAAGTAATACCAAGGCCATCAAACCCAGCCCATTGATACGGGCTGTTCGTTCCATGTACGACCGATGTCAAGAGTTTAGTCCGCATTGTCGGTAGTAAGTCAGATTAATTAAGGAAATTAAGTTGTTCATCTGTCATTGCCAGCTACCTGTACTGACTGGCAGAACAATTAAATACTCCATTATATGGCAAAAATGTCAAATAAATCTTCGTACCCACCTGTTACCATACAAAAAAACAAAATACATCACATGTTCCTGTGACTATATTGGCTCAATACAGGTTGGGAAACACTGCTCTCATCAACTTCTAGCCTTCCCAAATGGTGGCGTACAGTTTTTTTTTCGTGGCTTTCTGTCATCAAATTCAGTCACAGAGAATCTGCACTTTTTTTTTACAACTGATGAACAGTACGTATACTGTTTTGACTTTATCCGTGTCATATCAGAGTTGGGCCATGTGGTGTGACTAACATGCATCCCTGCCTGAAACATTTCTGAAATACAAATACAGTGCAGATTAATACACAAACCACCAATTTCCTTTTTGTATATTTTCTTATTTTTTTAAAGGTGCGAGCAGTGTCCCTGCCTTCTTTTCAGAGGATGACTCCCAGTCCAATGACTCCAGTGACTCAGACAGCAGCAGCAGTCAGAGTGATGATGTGGACCAAGAGACGTTTCTGTTTGACGAGCCTCTGGAGAGGACAACTAATGCGTCCCATGCCAACAGTGCAGCTCAGGCTCCTCGATCCATGCAGTGGGCTGTTCGAAATACCCCCAGCCAAAGAGCTACCGGGAGTGCCCCCCCTAGCTCCTCAACATCAGCTGGTTAGTGAATGTTGTTTTTTTGCATGAATACATTTCTCAAAGACTATTTTTAGTGTAACAGACACATACTGTATGTTCATACGGACTCCTCTTATTATTGACAGCGAGCTCCACTGGACTCATATATATCGACCCAACCAACTTGCGTCGCTCAAGTGCAATCAGCTCCAGCGCTGCTGCAGCGGCAGCTGCTCTGGAGGCCAGCAACACCAGCAGCTATCTAACATCTGCCAGTAGCCTAGCCCGGGCGTACAGCATTGTCATAAGACAGATCTCGGATCTCATGAGTTTGATTCCAAAGTACAACCACCTTGTCTACTCGCAGTATCCTGCCTCTGTGAAGCTCACCTATCAAGATGCTGTCAACCTGCAGGTGAGTTTCCACCAATGGTGGAAACTTATTTACACTCCCCTCTAAATGTATTTGTATTTCGTAATTGGTAATTAATGTTTTTGATGTTGACTGAAAATAAGTGTGTGCACATGTATATGTATATATGTTTGTGTGTGTGTGAGGGGGGGGGATTTTGATAGATACATCTATCTATCTATCTATCTATCTATCTATATATATATATA
>NW_017806221.1:1422486-1429635 GCF_001891065.2 Hippocampus comes
CACACACACACACACACACACACACAACTTAAGGAACTGGACAAAATCACACAGAACTTCACTTAAAAAATGTTGGTTCTCTCATGTAAAAGGCTGAAGTAATCAACATATTAGTCATACTGTCGTCATTCTCATGCAGTACATTTCTGTTCTACTGCATGCCACAACTACAATTATTAACATTAAGAGCACACTACTGCTGCATCTCTGGCACTGTCGACTAAAACTGCGCATCCTATTTATAAAAGCAGAATATTTAATACGGCTCTTGTTTTTAGCAGAATATTTGATGTCTACTCCTGTATTTGATATCATCATCGACACTCTGAATGTGTTGTTTAATATATTAGTTTTGTTTTGGTCTGTATTAAATAAGACAAATGTTCTCCACTCTTGAATCAGAACTATGTTGAGGAAAAGTTGATTCCCACCTGGAACTGGATGGTGTCCATCATGGATTCCACTGAGGCACAGTTGAGATATGGCTCAGCTTTGTCATCTGCTGGAGACCCAGGTCACCCCAGTCACCCTTTGCATGCCTCTCAGCATTCAGCTCGACGGGAACGCATGACTGCTCGGGAAGAGGCAAACCTCCGCACCCTCGAAGGCCGGAGGTAAGTGTACATTAATGTAAATTTGTTGGTCGTAGTTATCCTTACTATTCTTTTGCACAATTGATTGTAGTTTAGTAAGGATGTTCTTCCTCATTTTGTTTCAGGAGAGCAGCCACTCTACTGACAGCTCGCCAGGGCATGTCTGCACGTGGCGATTTCTTGAATTATGCCTTGTCACTCATGCGCTCCCACAATGATGAGCACTCGGATGTGCTTCCTGTGCTTGATGTGTGCTCACTGAAACACGTGGCATATGTTTTCCAAGCGCTGATCTACTGGATTAAGGCCATGAACCAGCAGACCACGCTAGAGACCCCACAAATTGACAGAAAGAGGTAACTGGTGCCCCTTTCTTATCACAGCTGCTTTTTAGTGGGAATTAGATGGTTGATCGGGTCTTATTCTCCTCGGAAATCTTGGCATTTCACCCACTCTCCCTCTGTTTTTGATGCTAAAATGTTTGTTGTGCTGCTGCTTTTTGTTGCAATGAGCTCTGAACAAAATTTGCAGGTTGAAGTCACTTGTTCCACATCTTTCGCTGCAAACCCAAACCATTTCAAAACGACTGACGACACAAATCATTTCTTGGCAACAAACGTTTCGCTCTCTCTAGCCATAGCCATGTTGTGCTAGTTTATGGAGTGTGTAATTCTGTGACGGAAATGGGGGAGGCGGAAGCTTTGGAAGCACATGGGGCAAAATGTGCACCTGAGCAAAAAAGGGAGGTGGGGGGGGGCAAATCTGTTACTTTAAACCATCTGCAACAAAACATACAAATTAATCTGAAAGAACAATTGGCACCATACAGGTCTAGTGTTTTGCCTCTTGTCTTTTAAAATGCTGCCACAGTTTAACTATCATGTTTGCTGTTTATATACATGTCTTGATGTAGGAATCGAGAGATTTTGGAATTGGGTTTGGACAATGAGGACTCTGAACATGAAAATGATGAAGACACCAATCAAAGTAAGACAAATAAATGCTCACATTTTCAAAAACCCTGGATGTTTTTGTGGCATAACAGTGACTTTGATTTTACTCCAGGTTCAAATTTACAGGACAAGGAAGAAGATGCTGTTTCTGCCGAAACGGGTCAGAATCATCCTTTCTTCCGTCGCTCGGATTCAATGACCTTCTTGGGATGTATCCCACCAAATCCATTTGACGTTCCCTTGGCTGAGGCCATCCCATTGGCAGATCAGCCTCACCTCTTGCAGGCAAGAATTGTTGCTTTGTCAATCTGCAGGGCGGGAGCTTATAAACCCGCCTCCATTCAAAATGATCATTCCCCTTTTTAAGTAGGTGATGTACATCTGAACAATTTAAATAAAATGTTTTGTATTACCGTATTTTTCCGATTATAAGTCGCTCCTCAGTATAAGTCACACCAGGCAAAAATTGCATCATGAAGAAAATAAAAATCATGTCGCTGCTGAGTATAACCGTCATTTTGGGGGAGACATTTATTTTACAAAAAAAACGCGAGAAGAGTAGAGCTCGGACTCACCTAAAATCCCATTGCGTAATCAAGTTGACAGCACCGAACAAGTTCCGGCTAGATTAGATCCGCTTCTAACTATGGAAACATCTTTTTTTAGTTTAAAATGGCTAACTAAAATCACACGTTGCTTTGTAGATACAGGTACAATCCTGGTCAGTTATGGTGCCTTTTGGTGCTGTAAATAGTACATATTTGTTCTGGTGAATGCTGCATGCTATAGAAGGTGGTGATAATGCTCAAGTATTTGCCAACCGTCAAGAGAGGGAAGAAATGGAATAAGTAGTAGTAGTAGTCATGGCAACTAACGTGTAACACAGCACTAGTTAAGCATGTGGCATCATAATCACTGCACTGCAGCATATAATATTGTATGTGTATTGGTGGATAAATGTATCTCAGGTGACAGTACCAAGTACCATATCTGGTGTTTTTAATTTGTAGCAAGATTAATCATTATACAACCCTTTTTCAGCCAAATGCAAGGAAGGAGGATCTGTTTGGGCGACCCTCACAAGGCTTGTACTCCTCTTCCATGGCAACCAAAGGCCTGGCTGAGGCAAGTGTGGACAGAAACTGCCTGGAGTTAAATTTGGGCGCTTCTCTACCCTCCCCTTCTCAGGTATACCACCCCTCTTCACATGAAAAACAGGTGGGCAGCTGTGTTCTAATATCTAAAGATTATGTGATTCTTGGTTACCGTACTTTAGTATGTCGAGTTATGAAAAGGCTATTTTGATTCCTTATATACCACTGCTTACGCATTTGAAGTAATGTCCAGCGACTCAGTCTAATGCAGGGTTTTTCCTGGGTTCAAATTTGCGTGGCGGCCGCCTCCAGCTAAGTTTGTGCCGCCCTCAGCCAGACCAATTGATATCGCTCGACCGAATGTGAAATATCACTACCTGCCACATGTCTCGTGCGTGTTCACTGTGTTAGTATGCGGGATGGAGTGACTTTGCTTTGCTTCAAACGGACAAGAGGAGCAGCACTCGTCCTACATCCCAAAAAGTTTACACATCGCCAGTCAGTCTGGTGCTTCATGGTGGTGGTGTTGGCAGCTAAATGCTATCTTGGTTAAGACTTGATCAGCTGTGAACAATTCAATCCAGCCGGTTAAGAAAGGTGGCTGTGTTGTATGCCTCTCGGTCCCGTCCCACCCCATATGTCGGACCCGTCTCCGAGGGCAGGTCATAGGGGGCCATGCCTGCCCACCAAGATGCCATTTGAGGCACAAATTTCTAAAAGTTAACTTGTTTTTATTATAGTAGCCATTTTTGTGCTGTGAAATACTAATGTTGAGTTGCTCATCACTAAGACTTTAAAATCTAAATAAACATGCACTTAATTTTTGTTTGATTGATGGCCAGTCTTACCTGCAACAGCCAATCACAGCGTTACTGAAAACAAGGTTCGGTACGCAGGTGTATACGCGATAAATATATCAATGTTTGCATGCGACAGTTCTGCACATTTTTCAATGTGTGGCGTTGTGTGATGTGGCAAGACGTCATGTATTTTGGATTTAATGGAGGACGTGTTTTTCTCGTGAAGTGACATAAGCTTTGTAATGAGTGCCTCGACGATGAGGAAAACACCCTATAATCCCTAACACTTGGGCGATCATTCTATAATCTTCAGAGGTTGATGTGAGCATAAGTAATGATGTCATCATAAATTTGGGTGACCATTGATTGCAGTTTTCACACATTAGGCGACATTTCGATTCCTACAATGCGGTTTTATACTGTCATGGTGCGTCATTGTACGGCAAGTAAGGAGGGACATATTACACTTGTGTCGGCAACTAAAGAGCCATTCGAACCGTTTAGTACAAGATTCATGGTAAGCCCTTTGGAAATCCAAAATGAGGATGCATTCTTTTCCTTTTTCTTGTGATTTCTGTCGCAGAGAATTGTTGAACCGGGTCAAAGCGATATGTCAGCCCATCCGCCATAGTGTATGTGGCTTTAATATTAGCCATAAATTGGGCGAATATTCATCCATCCAGCCATCCATTTTCCGATGCGCTTTATCCTCACAAGGGTCGCGGGGGTGCTGGAGCCTATCCCAGCTGTCTTTGGGCTGTAGGCGGGGAACACCCTGAACCGGTTGCCAGCCAGTCGCAGGGCACACAGAGACGAACAACCATACACGCTCACACCTAGGGCCAATTTAGAGTGTTCAATCAGCCTGCCATGCATGTTTTTGGAATGTGGGAGGAAACCGGCGTCCCTGGAGAAAATGCAAACTGATCAGGATGTTACCACCTCTGCCTCAATTTGAGCCAGGCAAAACCCTGTAATGCCTATATTGTTTTATGTTACTCAGTCATTCAAACTGATATTGGAACACAAGCTTTTGGTTGCTTATTTACTGTATTTATGTTTTGCCATTTTCATATTGCCATTCTTTCACCACCACACTGACATCTCACCACACAAGACTTTGAATTCCGCTAACCCACAGATCCTGCCCACTAAGATGTCGTACTCGGCCAACCTGAAGAATGTGATGAGTATGGAGACTGCCCAGCGGATGTCTGAGAACCAGTCCGTGCCAGACCAGGAGCTAGAAGCCTCAAAAGTTGGCCCTTCACCCCACGACCTTGCTGCTCAGCTGAAGAGCAGTCTGCTTGCTGAGATCGGCCTCACCGAAAGTGATGGACCTCCTCTTCCGTCTTTCAGGTAAAATTCAGTGTACAGTCATACTTCAGTTTTCGACCATAATCCGTTCCAGAAGGCTGTTCGAAAACCGATTTGTTCGAAAACCGAAACCACGCTCTTTTAAAAAAAAAAAAATCTTTATTGAACACGTCTGTTCACCATGGAACGCTAAACGAGGAAGCGTCACTTCCTCGTCTACCCGAGGAAGCGTCATTTCCTCGTGTAAGGAAGGCGAGAGGAGTCAAGTGACTCATTCAAGTGCGCTCAGTTTGTTCGAGAACCGAAATTCGGTCGTCATCCGAGGCATAAAAAAAACTCGAAATTTTTGGTCGAAAACCGATTTGGTCGAGAACAGAGACGTTCGAAAACCGAGGTTTGACTGTATTTTCATGCTGATTTAATCCAAGAGATACAGAATACCCAAATTTGTAATTGTGCCAATCCATGACATGCCACCGTAACCCAAAAAAAACCTAATCATATCTCATCACTGCCAACCCTGTTGATGAACATAGCTGCAGCTCTTCAATTTGGTATCATGTCACCCAGTCAGAATATGGTAACAGACTAAACATTGACATTCCTTGGTGCCTTATTTTGGGCAGACCTCATTGTAGCTTCATGGGGATGATGATTTCACATGACATGCTGCTTGGACGCTGGCGTCTGTCACTGGAACTCTTTGGTCGTGTCTTCATGGAGGACGTTGGGGCTGAGCCTGGATCGGTACTTCTTTTCGTTTTATTAACTGCAATTGTCAAAGCTTATGACCTGTCAACTTATCGAAACCTTTTGTGATGCCTTAAAATAATTTTTGAAAGAAAGGGTGTTTATAATTTATGTAAAAGTTTAATCAAAGTTTGACTTTTTATTTCATTTTAAGATTCTCACTGAGCTTGGTGGCTTTGAGGTAAAGGAGTCAAAGTTCCGCAGAGAAATGGAGAAGCTAAGGAACCTACAATCCCGGGACTTGGCCCTGGAAGTTGATCGGGATAGAGACCAGCTAATACAGCAGACCATGCGTCAGCTGAACACTCACTTTGGCAGGAGGTGCACAACCACACCAATGGCTGTACACCGAGTAAAGGTCACTTTCAAAGATGAGCCGGGCGAGGGCAGTGGTGTAGCCCGAAGCTTCTACACAGCTATTGCGCTGGCACTCCTCTCCAATGACAAACTGCCCAATTTGGACTGCGTCCAAAATGTCAGCAAGGGCATGCAGGCCAGCAGTACGTGTCATCACGATTACAATTCAAGTATGAAATTACAAAGAAACTATACTGTATTTTGGAACTTGCGTTCATTCTTGCATACTGAGAAGTTAACTTGAGATTAAAAATTAACTTAAGGTGAACTTTTTCTTGTTTGTTCAGATCTAATGCAGCGTTTGAGAAACAGAGATCGGGAAAGAGAGAGGAGAAGTGGAGGTCTACGAGCGGGATCCAGGAGAGACCGGGACAGGTGAACTCTAGCTACACATGCCTCTTTTTAGAACAGGCCACAACTGTGTTGTGGAAGACATGTTGCATATCTGTGTTTGATTTTACAGAGACTCTAGGAGACAACTATCCATAGACACCAGGCCATTCAGGCCGTCATCGGAGGGCAACCCCAATGATGAGCCTGACCCCTTGCCTGCCCACAGACAAGCTTTAGGGGAAAGACTTTACCCACGTGTTCATGCAATGCAACCGGTAGGTAACGAGCAACCTTGTCCATTAACAGCTAACAGTTTGATTTTCTTGGAATATATAAAAAAAATAAATAAATCACTTTTTACACTTAGACCATAAAATAATCCTGAGAACCTTATTCTTACGAAATCTGTCAAAAATGGTGTGTTGTACAAATCCCAGTGCCCACAGACTGCAATGATTTTGTCCGACATTATTTGTCCACTTTTTACCTGGTGTCTGTGTGATGTCGTAAGCACATTCACAAAGATGTTTGGCTCCAGTGTAGCTGTACAGATTCGTAAACTGTATTAACTTTATATGTAATTGCATCACGATAATAGCTGAACTCATGTTCGGTATGACCGCAGTGTGTTCTGTATCCGCGTTGAACAAACGTTTTGTGCTTCTGTCAGCAACAGAGCTATTTCTGTTAGTTCAAATAACACTTCTGCCTGCTGGTTGCATCTGTGATTGGCTGGATGTGCGTGGCTGAAAAGTCACATAACTTAGGCTGAGTGATGAAAGCTATTTTTAATTAAAAAGATGTTAAAATTAAGTAACACGCATACTGCAGCTTGTTCTTTTTTTGACGTAAATAAAATGGTCGTCTAATATTAATTTGTTAAATACAATGACATTATTTTAGTGAGGTCAGTACAATCATAGCTGTGTGTGTGTGTGTGTGTGTGTGTGTG
>NW_017806221.1:1429696-1436840 GCF_001891065.2 Hippocampus comes
TATATATATATATATACACGCACACACTGGTTTTTAAAGTAAATTTACTAGAAACAATTGAAATTATCTACCAGTCAGCAAGAAAAATTTACCAGCAGATTTCTTGAAATAAGAAAATTATCTAGATCTATAAACCCAATTCCAATGAAGTTGGAACATTGTATTAAATAAAAACAGAATACAATGATTTACAAATCATGTTCAACCTACATTTTATTTCTCAGATAATGATTAATTGCTGAAAATTTGCTTTCAGTTTAAACATTAAATATCTTGTCTTTGTAGTGTATTCAGTTTAACATAGGATTTGTAAATCATTTTTTGTTTGTATTTGTTTAATGTCCGTTTTTCATTGGAATCGGGTTTGTACATGCTTTTATCTTGTAGACCATTCTTTCTAGTACGCCCTAAGAATTGTTTGTCTGCAGGCGTTTGCCAGTAAAATCACAGGCATGTTGCTGGAATTATCCCCTGCGCAACTTCTGCTGCTGCTGGCTAGTGAGGATTCTCTCAGAGCCAGAGTAGAAGAGGCTATGGAGCTGCTTATTGCACATGGAAGGTTAGCATAAATTCAACTCTTCCAGTACGCATTTATGATGAACCTGGCAACCAAGGCTCTGTTTTTACTCTAGTGGGCCATATCCCCCCCCCCCCCAAAAAAAACCCCCATCAATATCCCATAACGACTCATTTTCAGGTTCAGCTGAACCGCAATCTTAGAACAAAACACTATACAGTGGGACTCACTATGAACTATGTCTTACCCAGGGAAAATGGTGCTGACAGTATACTGGACCTGGGTCTTTTGGAGGCTCCAGAAAAAGCTCAAGTAAAATGTCTTATCCTTTCTGTTCCATGACTGAATATTAATCAAACAGTAATACCCTTATTCTGTTGTTTTTGTGCTTTGGACTTAAAATCGCCCTATTTTGTTTTCCTTAATGCAGCCAGGGCTGTGCCATTAACTTGTTCTTTTGTTGGTTATTGCGTAGCAACAGGAGAACCGAAAGCGCCATGGTTCAACACGTAGTGTGGTGGACATGGAGCTTGATGACCCAGATGATGGGGATGACAATGCGCCGCTCTTTTACCAGCCTGGCAAACGAGGCTTCTACTCGCCTCGGCCTGGAAAGAACACAGAGGCCAGACTCAACTGTTTCCGTAACATCGGCAGGTAATGAACGATAGTCGTGGTTTGGCATTTGTGAATTCATCTATTTGCATATTATGGGGTGGTGTCTGTCCTCCATTTTCCGCGAGGGAAAAAAAAAAAATTGTGGCAACATACAGTTTACTTTGTGCATATTCATTGTCGTGTTGTGGCTTTTTAACTGAGACAATAAAGAGTTACTGTTGCCCCAAAACAATATCAAACTTGGTGTCCGCTCAACCAAACTTTTGTGGCAGAAGGTAGAAAGCGGAAGAAAACACGCCCACTCATATCCTAATTCGAATCACCGCTGATTCGTACACAGCTCTAGTAAACCTTTTACGCAACCTCAGCCTATGAAGCAGCACCGTTTCTCACCAGCATGGGCCCCATCTTTGTAACTCGTGCAATTTGCTGTGCAGTCAAAAGTTGTTTGGCACTGGACTGCACCCCCTATTGTGATTCTTGATCAAAATTGCTGCCATACTGTAAGCACAGGCACTAATCATAAGTTGTGGTAATTTTGGTTTAAACTATTAATGTACTCATTGTGACCGTGTTTGCTCTTTTCTGAATTCCTGTTGATCAAAGATGTTTGTCTTTATCCCTTATTTGAGTAAAATCCTCTCAATTGACTTTTAACATGCTGTTTACATTGTAGGATATTGGGGTTGTGTCTCCTTCAGAATGAACTCTGTCCAATAACGATGAATAGACATGTGATCAAGGTCTTGCTTGGAAGAAAGGTAGGCAAAACTCCTCTTCGTCTCAAAAACGATTTGTGACATGAAGTTAATTTGTACTAAACGGCTATTCTGTCATCCACTGCAGGTCAACTGGCATGATTTTGCATTCTTTGACCCGGTCATGTACGAGAGTTTGAGACAGCTTATTCGCCATTCACTGGCCGGTGAAGCGGAAGCTGTATTTGCTGCAATGGATTTGGCCTTTGCCATTGACCTTTGCAAAGAGGAAGGGGCAGGACAGGTAAAATGTCATTAGTATTCTCTCACCAAGGCACAAAGAACAGGGTTCCATGTGTTTCAGTTATATATCTGAGGTTCAACTTCCTGACAAACCCTCTTAAGCATTCCTGAATAGACCTTACTAGGGAGGTTGAGGAGTGGGAGTGTGATCCCCCTGCAGTTGGAACACATCCTCTGGTCCCTCTTCTTAAAATGGGTATCACCACCCTGGTCTGACAATCCCGCCACGCGGCGTATCAACCAAGATAGCCTCACAACATCCAGAGCCTCTAGAACTCAGGGCAGATCTCATCCACTCCCGGGGCCTTGTTACCGAGGACCATTTGAACCACCTCGGTGACTTTAAAGATAGGAGAGCTCACCCCCAAAGTCCTCAGGAAGTTCTGTCGGTGGAATTGAAGAGGTTTTCAAAGTATTCTGCCCACCGACTCACAGAATCCTGAGTCAAAGTCAGCAGCCCCCCTTCTCATAAACAGTGTTAATGGTGCACTGTGTTTCCCTCTTGAAACTCCCGATGGTGAAACAGAATTTCCTGGAAGCCATCTGGAAGTCGTTTTCCACGGCCTCATCAAACTCCTCCCATGCCCGAGTTTTTGTCTCATCGACCGCGAAACCTACATTTCTCTTCAACAGCCCATGCCTATCAGCTCCCTAAGGAGTCCTACAGGCCAAAAAGACATAAGACTCCTTCAGCTGCATGACATCTCTTACGGTTATGTTGCAACATGCTGAGATTGCTATATACTTGGAATTAACACCATTACACAGCCAGCGCAAGTTAATAGAACTCCACAAATGATTCCAGCTCGCTGTGGATAGCAGACGCACACTAATTCTTAATACTAATTAGACCTTATTAAAATGGACTATGTTCCTTCTGATGTAGGTGGAGCTTCTCTCTGGTGGTGTCAACATGCCAGTAACTCCCCTCAATGTGTACGAGTATGTGCGGAAGTACGCAGAGCACAGAATGCTGGTCGTGGCTGAACAACCACTCCATGTGAGTCCTTCTCCTTGGTTGTGAATATGCAATCACTAAGGTTATCAAACTCGCTGTCAAAGAATGAAGCAAGTTTCATTGTCATTATAGAAAGACTATTGGAAAGACTATTATGTTAATTGACGCATATTTTCACAAAATGTATGTCCATTCAAGGCGATGAGGAAGGGTTTGCTAGATGTACTTCCGAAGAACGCCCTGGAAGATCTGACTGCTGAGGATTTTCGGTTGCTTGTCAATGGTTGCGGAGAGGTCAACGTGCAGATGCTCATTAGCTTCACCTCCTTCAATGACGAGTCTGGTATGTCTGTTCTATGGATCTTGCATCTGTCAGTCATCTTTGCTAACTTATAACACAATTCTTGCATGTGTGCACTGATAATACCAAACAGACTTATTTTGTCAACAGGAGAGAATGCAGACAAACTACTGCAGTTTAAGCGCTGGTTTTGGTCGATAGTCGAGAAGATGAGCATGACTGAGAGGCAAGATCTGGTAAGGTCTGATTTATTAATTCTGCGCGCATGACCTGGCCTAATGGCAAAAATCATTTGGAATAATTCATGCTGAATGAATGGGTATTACAGTTTTTTCTGAATAGTTAGACTAATTCATTTTCTCATCATCAGGTGTACTTCTGGACTTCCAGTCCATCCCTGCCAGCCAGCGAAGAGGGCTTTCAGCCAATGCCCTCCATTACTATCCGGCCTCCAGACGACCAGCACCTCCCCACAGCCAATACGTGCATCTCGCGCCTCTATGTGCCACTCTATTCTTCAAAACAGATACTCAAACAGAAGCTCCTGTTAGCTATTAAGACCAAGAACTTTGGTTTTGTGTAGAGGTTCAACAGAAAACAGTTAAAAAAAACATGCTTACTTGTTGTGTAATATTTACTTAGCTCCATTTTGTAGATTTATTTTTTTGTCTATACAATTTTATTAAAATTCGACATACTGTCGCTATCTCCCCAGACAATGTTTGTGTTGTGAACACAAACTTATTTTTATTTCAATTTTTGTTTTCTTTGTGTTGAAATTAAATGAAAAAGATGTATACAGTCCAGAACATTCCTGCATTGGCACTGTAAAATGTTAAGCTCGCAGTTCTACCCTATTCAGCTTGAAAGGTTTGTTTCCCAAGAATTTGGTCTGACAGAAATCTGTCTGCCAAAGCCCAGCCAAAGATGACGGCAGGTGAGGTATTTAAAAGAAGACACTGTGATTTAAGTTTCCTTCACAAGAAAAGTACTATCACTGATAGTTCACTGCTGCCTTTCTGGAAAATCTTTTTTGTTTTTCTTGTACAGCGGGAGTAGGGAGTTTCAAAATAAACTTGGATGCAAAAAGTTGTACATTCTTTCTCTCTATACCATGCAATTTCGATAACTCAGAGGTAGCTGAGCCTCACCTGCATGTGCTGTACCAAAGCGTTTTACAGAACACTGAACATAAAATGACAATACAGCAGACGTAAAATTATTTTTCAATTTAGTTATCTGGTCTGGGTTTGATATTGAATTTCAATTTGAATGAATTCATTATTTCAATCCATGATTTCATTATTAAAATTGCTGAGCTTGCTTATTTCCTGCTTAAATACATGGAGAGAAGTGCGCAAAGAGCAAGCAGCCTACACTATTGTGCAGTCTCAAACCCAAAATAAAAGCAGACGTAGCACAGTTCGACACCACCATCTACTGATGAAATTACTGTACTACAACGCGAGGCCTTGAATAAGACCGCATTGTTCTGCTGGGGAACTAAAATTGCTCATGTGGGTAATGACAGTGAGATGTGGAAGGGTGTGATTTTAAACAATCATATTATTCTGTTCAACTCACTGTTTTACAGAATACACAAGGTGAAATGAAGTTATGCTGCCTCATGGTCACGGAGGGGAAAAAGTGCCGTTGGTGTGCATTTGCACAATGTCCAGATGTCGATGAAATGTTACAATTTGGTCCGAGAGTGCATTTGCTTTTATTTTCAAATGCATTCCCCCGCTATCCGCCTGACATTCTATTTTATTTTTTAAATCTATCCCAACGCTAGTGTCTGACAGTGCATGCCTCCAGTCAGACCCTCATGAAACTTCATCCACCCTGTTACCTATAACTTGTATTACTCAATTGGAGGCGGGGTGGGGTTAAAATCCTTAGGAAGTAAAAATGATTACCTGGGATAATGTGTTTACAAGTTCTATCACATTTACTGTATAACTAAGCCCCCACCCCAGCATCCCAACTGAGTTGTACAGCTTGTAGGCCATATTCATGGTGAAAAAAAGCCTGGCCATTGAGCAACTGTATGTGGACATTTTATATTCACTGTACATACCAGCTTCCTATTGAAGGGTAAATCAAGTTAAAAAAAATCCTCACAATAATATATTCAATGCACCCCCACAAGTCTGAACAGGGCATTCTGATTAATACTGCATTTGTGCAATATGAATAAAGCAAAAAATCATCCTGTTTTTATCCATCTCAGAAGGCAGCCATTTCTGGGTCGAGGGTTTCTGTTTGTATAGGCCTGTTTCAAATCTCCCATTTATTGCAAAAATTCTTGAGAAAGTCGTAGCGCAACAGCTTAATGACTCCATGGCCGCTAACAACCGATTTGAACCGTTTTAGTCAGGGTTTAAGGCCCACCATTCTACTGAAACGGCCCTTGCTAAAGTGACTAATGATCTTCTCCTTGCTATGGACTCCGACACCTCATCAGTATTATTATTACACGATCTTAGCGCTGCCTTTGACATGATCATAACGTACTAATAGAACGCTACAGAATGTGCGTTGGTATGTCAGGCTTAGCTCTTTCTTGGTTCTTACCGCTCAGAGGACGCACTGTGTAATTTATGGTCTTACGACTTCTCCAGGTTTCTCATTTTACCTCAGATGTTTTTTTTTAAGGTTTTCCTTGCCCTCCTGGGGGTTAAGGTCAGGGAATGCCATTAATATTTGTCAACCGTGGGCATGTGAAGCCCATTTGTGATTAAGGGCTATATAAATAAATGTGACTTGACTCACTCCTGACAGTTCCTAGGACTCAGGGGTGCCCATTACGTCGATCGTGATCGACCAGTAGATCAGGGACTGGTCCCAAATCGATCCGAGGGGTGTAGAGGAAAAAAACCCAAATTGTATCTCTGTGCATGTTAGTAATATTTTTTGTGTTAATGCACAGTGCACCCTAATCATTCTATCAGTCTCACTTTCACAAAAAGTATTTAAAAAATAAACTAAAATAAAGCGGGTCATCTGTAACCTACGGTGGCGTTGACTGCGTCACCGGAAGTTGTTAGCGCTCAGCAGTCTGCAATTGCAGCTTGTGTTCAGAGTTGTTGCGCTAATCTTTTATCGTTATCATTATTCCCATTCAGAGTTTGTTTTGTACAATTCACCGAGGGAACTGGCAAAGAATGGGAATCTGGAGGGCCGAGAGAAGCATTTTAAAACGGTGCGCGTGAGCTACGATCGTTAACTGGCTGCAAAAGTGCGTCGCATGCCTCAGCTTCATGCTGTTGCTCACCGTGGCCCGCGTGTGTACGTGCGTGCGTATACGCGCGTGCGCGGTAACGGGTCGATCCCGGGAGGTTGGTTGATCGAAAAGTAGATCTTCGGTCAAAAAAGTTTGGGCACCCCTCCCCCAGTCAGCAAAGGCATCTGGCCCGGCTTCGGCATGAAGCCGGCACAGCTGGCCTGGTGTCGGCAATGGCATAACGCATGTGGGCCGAACACGGCCCAGGCGTGGCAAAGGAGGCACTGGCTTGACTCTGGCAAACCAGATGAGGGCCGGTTGTGGCGTGAAGTATTTGGGCCAGAAATGTATTTCCAACTCCGGCCCGAATATGGCCAGCCAGTATTGAGCCACTCCTAAATGCAGTTTCAGATTTTTTTTTCAACACGCAGCCTTGTTTTACAATTGCACACCGATGCGGAATTCCATTCATCTCACACACACACACACACACACACACACACACACACACACACACATACAC
>NW_017806221.1:1437878-1493478 GCF_001891065.2 Hippocampus comes
AAGATAGAAGACAGAAGACAGAAGACAGAAGACTGAAGACTGAAGACTGAAGACAAGACAGAAGACTGAAGATTGAACTTAGTACCTCAATTCAAAAACAAAATCTGACGTTGAAATGAGTGTTTGGATTTGTAAGACTGAATATGAAAAAAAACAGAATTTAATTTTCAGTGAGGATCAAATACAGTTTCAAAGAAAAAAGTCTCGTTTAAAATTCAGATTGTACAATTCAGATTCAGTTATTCAATATGATTCAGAGTAAAATATACAAGTACATCCATTTTCCATACACTTAACTTCAATTCATGTAATTCAAATTTAGTAGAAACTATTCAAAAGTTATTCACGTTGAGTTTTTGGTGGCAAATATTCTGCCCCACAGCGTCACACCTAGTTTAGTTTTGGTTGTAAAGTGCCCTTGAGTGTCTTGAAAGACGCTTATAAATGCAATGTATTATTCTTATTATTATAAGAAATTTCAAGGGTTATTTTTACTGACCATTCATTGTTCATGACATGTACAAATGTTTGTTTTCCGAACACACTAGCCATTCTTGTTTTCTTCCAGTTCTATCAGCCGCTGTGAGACCTAACACCTGAACGTCTTGGGCCTCAGACCAGGAAATTGATGTCACAATCACAAGCTGGCTACATCTGGCTCCTTATCGGGATGGTGACAGGAAGAAAAGCATAAGAAGAAAAGAGTGCATGGAGAGCGCTACAATTTGATGGATAGAAAAATACCGTTCAAGAGGAAGCTGCATCCCAATTTGGACTTTGTGTTCACTGTTAAATAAAGAAAAGTGCATTTTTCCAGTGTATGTGGAGTTATATGTGAGGTTCGCAAATTATGACAATAAACATATTTTTATAACAGTTGTTTTTGAGACTTTTTTTAAAAAAATGTGGGTCAAATATGGCTCATGAAAGATGTGGCTTAGTTGAGGTTGAATTAAGGCTGATATCAGGAACCTGTTCTGGCCCAGCGTCGGGCCGGAGTAGGGTCGGATATGGTTATACAATGCGGCTCAGATCCGGGCCGAATGCGGCCCGGATCATGGATGCCGGACCCGGGCCACTGCAGGACCGTCATTCATTGCGGTATGTGGGCCGAGTGTCGTGCCGTGTCCGTGCCAGAGCTGGGCCAGACCAATTTTGCTGACTGAGCTGTCAGACCAAGACGATGCCAGGATGCCACTGAGGAAGCTTCATACAAATCTGATCACGACTTTAAACTTTAAAGTCTGTCTGTAGAATAAAGCTGTTACAACTCTTTGATC
Source organism: Hippocampus comes (assembly GCF_001891065.2). Taxonomy (NCBI): domain Eukaryota; kingdom Metazoa; phylum Chordata; class Actinopteri; order Syngnathiformes; family Syngnathidae; genus Hippocampus; species Hippocampus comes. Next base: position 1,439,159 of record NW_017806221.1, read on the forward strand.
TCCAGGACGTACAAAAGTAAGTTGCAGAGCTTCATTACAAAATATCAGATAAAAACATACAATTTATAAAGAATGCTTGATTACAAGTCACAAGGTCACGTGTGATTTAACTTGGTAAAGTCACGTTTTCTGAAAAAAATGTATAAAGATGGGCCCTTTATTTTCCTCAAATACTGTACACTGAATGTGCAACAAAATCGTGCAAAACAAGATTTTAAACGTAAACCATTTTCACATTTAATTACAGTTAATTAACATTCTCTCTGTAAGAAAGCCTCTGTTTTCATCGTGTTTTCCCGTTAGCGTCACACCTTGCAAGCGTGTAATTCAGTATGACGTTTTTCGTGTAATATGTACGACGTTAGGATTGTGTAACTTCCGGTGAGACTTGAACGCTGCACAAATTTTGCGAGGGCATCGTTCCTCCCCCTCCAGCTCAAGTCGAATGAGGTGAATGTGGTCATATTAGTACTAGACACACTGCGACCAGCGCGATACAATGCTGGCCGATTTTTTACGGCTTACGAAGTTCATTTAGGTTTTGAAAACATCTCTCGATTCAGCTAGGCTAGTTAGTTAGCTAGCGAGTTTGGTTACCTGTCTACTGAGGCCGATGTAGTTAGTGAAAGGAGGCGAGGCATTTATGGTTTTCCATCATGTCGTCCCCCCGCTATTTTTAGCTAGCACTGCGGGCTAGGTCGGCTAATAGAAACGGCTTTAATTGTGAATCGTTGGGAAGCTCTATTAGCAATACCCATGGAACAGTGGAAGGACGCGGCGTCTCAGCAGGCCGAGCTGCTTGCATCTCGCGTGAATGAATTGTTGTCCAAAGGCCAGGAGTTTTTGCGAGCCCAGCTCGGCGTGGATCTGGCGATCAAGCCCGAGCTCATTCCGCCATGGGCGATCCTAGTTGCGGCGTGCACCGGCTTCGTTCTGGTGCTCGTAATATGGGCCTCGATGTGCCAGGCTCTCTTTAAGAAACGGCCTGCGACCACCGTTGTGGAGGACACCGTCGAGATGAAACGAAGTGCCGGTAAACCCGTCAAATCAGAAGAGCCAAAGAAGAGGAAGAAACGGACGGAAAAGGCACGTACATAGAACCACTCTTCCCATTTAAATCACAAATGTTGTACCCTCATCCAAATTAGGTGCTAAGCTAAAGCTCCGGAATAGAATTCGACCGGACCCACCCAACACACTCTGTTTTCATTTTATTATACATTTGGCGAAACGTCGTTCTTTATTGTACATTCAGAAATCCCAGCCAAACGGGAGAGCTGTCACTGAGGAGATATTGGAAGAAGACGCCATAGTTAATGAGGACAGAGTGCCACATCAACAGCCGCCTCCACAATTCAAGAGTGAAAAACCGGTTGAGGTAATATACGGATCCAAGCATTATGAATTGCCTAAACCTGCTAGTTTGATCCCTCTTTCAATGTAGTTGTTATCCACATCACGCTCAAAAATCAGAATCTAAAATAGACACTGTGAGAGAGATACAGTAGATATCTACACACATTTTCATACTAATTATACTGAGAAGCTTTTTTACTGTTTTCATTATTACACGAGAAGGGTAAAATTACACTTACATTTCTCAATATGTATCATCAAACTGCATCTTATACTGTAGGTTACAGTGTTCCACAACCTTTCTAAGTATTGCTTAATATTAGTGTTCTAGAAGTTGTTCCACTCGAAGGCAAATCAATCACAGATCAGTAACACAAGCATCACAATTGATAATGATCAGAGCTGTAAAACAACAGTGTTTGTTTGAGCTCACGTATTCAATGTCTTTAGCTTGTCCATATACCTGTATGTGGCAGTTGAAAGCATTTTATTTATACTGTGAAAGGAAAAGCATTTCGGGTGAGTACTCTGTCAGTGTCACCCTTCACTGACGTAGCCATAGCAGCTGCCCGTGTTGGGTTACAGTGTTAACTTTAAACTGCAGATGCGGCAAAACCTTAGGGGAGTGACGACCGCCTAAAGTCAAAGTAGTTCATTCCGTACTACCTCCAGAACAGTGTAGTAACAAACTGTCAAATACTGTAGGTGGTCAGAATTGCATGTAGCTATGCAGATGGTGTGGATGGATTTACATTTTGAGAATTCTTAAAAGGGAAGATTTCCTGTATATTTAGTTTAGCTTATAAATAGCCTTAACTTGAGTATGCTTATTTGATTGACTGCTAGCTGATGAAATCCTACGTGCTTGCTGCCCGATCACGGTTGGCACTGGGTCATGAAATCTTTTGGCCAATGTGGCTAAACAGTATAAATATCTTCTTGCCATATTTGAGTGTAGTTAGCCACGACATCTTGTGTTTATGTGGCGCTAGTGCTCCCTGTTTCGCCGCTATTTTGCTATGCACGGCGCTCATTGCACACGGTAGAGATGACGTAGCCCAAAGAACACAACGCTTAAGGGAATCTGTATTTTTTTCGAGTTGTGAGCACAGCTTTATGGCTAACTGCAAGTTGTAGTAGAAATGGTCCAAGTTATTATCGGTAAGGAAGTGACACTAGCGCCGCATCGCCACATATGAAATGAGGGCACTTGTATAGTTGGGAGTGGTGAATCGTGCGATTCTGTGGTTGCATCAGCTCGTCTCTATTTTAGCAACGCCCTCCCAAACTTACAGGAGAACCGAAAGAGTGAAATAGAGTGCAATTTTGACCGACAATTTGGTTGCTTGCCAATGGGAATATTTACCTCACCACTCCCTTTTTAACTTCATCATTAGCGAGGTGGCCAACAGGGACCATACACATTGCCAGTGTGTTATAGATCACTTTCCGACAAAATTGCTCTACTTTCTTTTAATAATTACTTTAACATCTTCTAGACAAAAAAGTCAAAGAAGAAAGCCACACAGGCAGTGAAGGAAACCGTGACAGCTGTCGGAAAGGAGCCTGAGGAAGGTAAAATATGTCATATTTATACATAGAAAAATAGACTTATCTTGATATATACATACTCAATTCATCAATTACTTATAACACTTCTACTATGTACCATTCAAAAAAATGGCTGAAAATACATTGGTGACTGTGAGTCTCCCCCCACTTTGCTCAAGCAGCACCATATCTCAAGCTTGCTCCTTAAACCCATATCTCACTAGGTGGCAAAGGTGCAAGTGCAGGTATCAATTTTGTTTGTTTTGTTTATTTTTTTTCTCCCAAGGTTTATACAGTGTAGCAAAGATGTGCGCCAGACATCCACAAACAGTTTTTCTTGTTGCCATCAAACTTTGAACATGTTCAAAATTTCTTTGAGACAAGAATAGCTGTTTGGTGCCATTAAAATTGTTGGCGATTGTCTTTTGTGACTGTTTGCAACCTTGAAGGAACCCTGACTAAAAAAACTTTCACTCGGTGTGCACACACTTGCAAACCTTTCACTGCTCAGTGAGATATATGGCCTTTAGACAATTTGTGGCTCCGAAAAACCTCAGAAGTTGGAGCACTCATTAGTCAAGTTACCACCTTGTTTATTATTATGATTCATGTTTGATGTTGTAGAGATGCACAACCAAATACTTTGTGAAGGCAGAATTGTTTGGAAGAAGGGTACTATATGGTGTTGCTTTTCAAAGTCAATTAAAAAAAAACACTGATTGCACACATGTTCATATGTCATTTGATTAACCTGTTTGGCACTCACCTTTTTCATACTCATGGTGTAATGGATGTTTACGTGCAACTCTGTATTGTACATTCATTTATTATTTTGCATTTGATTCTACATTCAGGTACATGGGAGACTAAGGTCAGCAACAAAGAAAAACGTGAACAACGCAAGAAGGACAAGAGTTCCAGTGATGGCTCTGCCAGTCCTGGTGGTGGTGGTGGTGCTGGCGAGGGCGGCGGCGGCACTCCTATGAGTGCTACTCCGGAGCAGCGCAAGGCATCAGCAGCTGCTTCACCTGCCAACCAGAAAAAGAAAAAAGGTTCGGATTGTCATTAAGGCTGCGCTTCGCTCACAAAGTTCATAGTCTTCGGTTTGAACATGACATTGGTCAACGGGCAAACCTTCCATACCTTGCTAATCTTTTTGTTACATCTATGGCATTTGGAAATGTCTGCCCCCACTCGGGGTGAGTATTGTTTGAATCTGAACGATTCGGTTCCCATCCCAGGCCCTTATTTCAATTCTTTAATCTGGTGTAGCCTATACAGAAACACAACAGAACTATTTGGTAACCCTCATCAAACACGGGACACTGCATTCAGTTCTATATGTCGTATGACCTCCTTTGCGCGTATTGTGAGTGTTCCGCTCAGTTGACTGTTAATTTAAGTTGAACCGCACTTTCAATCGTCACCAATTCTTCTTCGCCATTAAGTTCTTTGGATCAGCAGCTGACCAAACACCAAAACTGGAATTTGAGAATGATGAGTCCAAAAAAATCAGAACATGACTGCTGATTTTAATGCCTTCTTGCGGCCCAATGTCCAACCCTTGTCTCATTTTTTAGAGTTTCTAGAATGCACCATTATGCATTCGGGAATGGATTGCAATTTCTCCATAATGTAGGGTTGACACATTTGCCTGCAAGTTCCCTTTTAACAGACATACATTTATGGAAGTGTTCCTTACATTTTTTTTGACCACCCTCAATTCTTTCCTCCCAGGAGACTCATCAAAAGTGACAGCAGAGAAGATGAATGCTTCTGTATCTCACGGTAATGATCAGTGGAATGCATCTTAACACTGGTATCTTATTCAAGGTTCAAGCTTTTATCAGCTATTCTCTATGTGTTACATCATGAACATGACGTGTGTATCCCGGCTGACTATCATGCTTCTTTGTTGGTATCAGTTAACACCAGTGAGGCACCATTAGTAGCAGCAGGTGTGGCTGATATTCAAGCGGTCAAGGTTCCTCACACTGCTGCTCCAAAGACTCAAGGGCTGTGGACTCCCACAAGAGAACCAGCGCCACTGTGGAAGACTGACATTGATGGTAAAATGGAGAAACAAGATTTATTTCTTTGTTTGTTTATTTACTAAAGGAAATAGAATTGTATCGATTCACCCCTGGTACAATTAGCGTGACAAAAGACTGCCATCTTTCTGTAATTTTCTAATGATGGCATGAGTGCTTTCAAACACTTCTAAAATCCTCCATAACAAATCCATTCATGAAAAAAAATGACTCAAATACATGACTTGCCCAAATGAATAATGTTCAATTTGTGCTTTTCTAAGTTTAGTTTTTTTTTTTTTTTTTTGGTGGGGGATCGGGGGGGGGGGGCGTGTCTGACAATTGACACAGTTTGAAACTTCACGGTAATCTTTAAGTATTCCACTTTTAGAACACCTTGGAATTTGGGTCCCTTTTGAGCTGATTTGTGGATATTTTTAGCTGAATTTTGTCAGCTAATTGAACAAAGGGTTCCCCGGATAGCAGACAAATTGTAAGGATCGATTGTACTGTGGACATATTTGTGCCAATGCCAAAGTTGAAAAATGTATCCTTTCTGGGTGACTGCTGACATTCCTGCTTCACTTCGGCCATTGGCAAACTCAGCATCATTGTTCATATTTGCCATTGGGTTATTCAGAGTGCTGGAGCCCAGAGTGAATTTCCAAATGCAACCCATGTTCACGAGGACGAAACTTCTGTTTCTAATGATAGAGAAGTTTTTCTTCTTCGTTTAAAATGGCTTACCTAAACCAGAATCCCATGTCGCGTTGTGATTAAAGATAGAATCGTGGTCTGTTGTGTCTTTTGGTGCTGTAAATCCTTGTTGCGGTGTTAAAAAAAAAATTCCTGCTAAAATAGCAATATGTCACACATCCGTTGCTCTGACTACTGCTTTTTCTGCTTCCATTTTGTACTTCTGCTTTTGTTTGGCGATTGGCAAATACATTTGGTGCATGACCGCCACCTTAAGCGTGCAATAAAAGTGGCCACCCACAGTAATGCATGACTAATACTCTACGACTATTATAACCCTTCTTCCTCTTCTTCCTTCTGGTGGTTGTTAAATACCTTGTTGCATTAACCACCACCTTGTGGTTAATGGTAGTAAGTTGGGGAAACCCTGCTTTCCTTGCACTCTCCATCCCCGTGACTTTTTTCTCTTTAGTTTTTGTGCCTGCCACAGAGAATGGCACTGTTGCTTTTCAATTATATAAAGTCGGATACACACGACCTGCAAACATTCTGATATGTATCTGATTGAGGGTCACATGAAATTGATCCAGGTTTGATTTGAAAAAAAAAAATCGAAATTGAACTGTTCAGATTGCCATAAAAAAAATCACATACAGGTCACAAAAGGGCAAAAAAAATCCAATTAGGGTCGCATTTGTCTGCAGTCCAAACTTAGTTTATGTCACAAGTAACTGCAACAGGTGTGAATGATGCTTATAAGAGGCAACCCATGATAAAAGCCTCACTGTATCAGATAAAAAAAATTGTGAATACACACCTGAGACTTATTACTGTGACTGCAGTTCAGCTCTTGTCGCAGGGGGTTTCTGTTACACTTCACAATGAGCTGAGCCCTCGCTGGCTGAGGGCTTGCTGGCATGTCACTAACTGAAATGGCGACTTGTTGCTCACTCGTCATCTGTCATTAAAGCGGTGAAAATCCAGAATTGGGCTTAAATGCTCGCTCCATTCTGTAAAATTGGTGTTTAACTTCAGCATAAAATGCACAGTTTGTCCACTGTTGTGAAAAGCACGGTGTTGTTCTCATACTGCTCGATATATCTAGACATAAAATACTCATATGGTCCTTTCCATGGTTTAAAATAAATTCAGTCTCACATTAGTGGAAGTAATACAAATAACGGAATCCTCATCTGCCCACTTTACGATTTGGATAATAGCATTCATGTGAAAAGTACATGTTTTTTTCCTCCCTAGATTCATGGACTGTGATTGATAGAATTCCATCTGATCTAGTTCCCTTTACTAAACTGGGTGTTGGCACAGCTGGTAAGTGCAATACATTTGTATTATTTCCCTCACCATTTGAGGGGGGGAAAAAAGCACGGGATTCATGGTGTGTTGTGTGTTTAGATCCGCAGCTGGTGGATAACGCATCATGGCTCAGTCAGCCAAAAGTAGATGATGAGTGGTCCGGATTCAGTAAGAATTTTCTTCCGAACATTACCCCGCCCCCAACGCATGCACACGCACTAACAACGATGTACTCTCTCTGCCTCATATTTACTCCAATTGTTTTTTTACTCCAATTCAGATGGTGGTTCAGCAGATCCCAGCTCTGATTGGAACGCCCCTTCTGAACTTTGGGGCAACTATGAGGAACCCACACCCCGCCCCATTCCTGTTCACGAGCAGCCTCGAAGTGAGCCCGCTAAACAAAATCTGCTGAGTGGAGCTCCTGTAAGTAAGACCTTTGAGAGCCCTAGTGCCATTTAAAACAATGATAGATGGCTCCCGAGGGCTTTGGACCCCCTGGTAGCTGCCCTCCTGGCTGAAAGCACCTAATGTCTCAATACATTATACAAATAATCAAATTTAAGAACTTAATCAAAATGTCAGCCTGTTTAAAGATAACACTTGCTTTTGATTGTTGCTGACAGGTATGAATTTAACAAGGCTTTCACATGATTATATTATAGTCGCACTACAACTACATAGGATGTGCAAAACACGAGGTGCACCTTTCTTACTGTAGTGTAAATGCAGTTGGGTGCAACACCACTTTAACCTACAACCATGATAATGAAACCTTAGTTTCTGTCAATCAAAAGTTAACATTTCCGCAAGGTTCCCCCATGTCCTGGAAAATGATTGTTCAATTTTCCAGTTAAAATGAGAAAAAAGTAAAATCTCCTGTAAAATCTGAGTTGAAAAATGTTCCTCCCTCTGCTTCTTTCTGCCTTGTGGGTGAATGCAAATGGTTTAAACGGACATGTAATGCGTGTTTGTTTTCAGCTGTTTTCAATGGGCAGTATTGAGATGTAGCGCTTTTCAGCTTCCAGCTTCTTGCCGGTACAGCGCCCCGTGTGAAGAACATAACACTTCTCGAAAGCTTGGGGGTGGATTTTATTAGTCGCTTGTGATAACTTGTCTCTTACTACAGCAGATGGTCCCATAAAATAATTTCAAGAGAAGAGTGGGAACCCTGTAAACCCCAATTATAGTGCATGATGAGTCTAAAACGCAGGCGAGCCTTAAGAGAGAGTCACCTCCAAAAGTATCGAAACGCAAGGTCAATCCCTCTATTTTTGTTGTGTACTAAAAACATTTCGGTTTCTGATCAAAAGATGAATACAAGACAAAACTTCAGTAATCCATATTTATTTCATGATATTTACATGTAGATGTGTTCACCAACTCAGGTCAGAGCCCGTTTTGTTTGAAACCACCCACTTTTCAAGTGAGCAAAAATATTGGAACACACGTTAATTTCAACTGAATAACATTTGATATTTGGTGGCATAGTTTGATTTGAAAAAAAAAAATCGAAATTGAACTGTTCAGATTGCCATAAAAAAAATCACATACAGGTCACAAAAGGGCAAAAAAAATCCAATTAGGGTCGCATTTGTCTGCAGTCCAAACTTAGTTTATGTCACAAGTAACTGCAACAGGTGTGAATGATGCTTATAAGAGGCAACCCATGATAAAAGCCTCACTGTATCAGATAAAAAAAATTGTGAATACACACCTGAGACTTATTACTGTGACTGCAGTTCAGCTCTTGTCGCAGGGGGTTTCTGTTACACTTCACAATGAGCTGAGCCCTCGCTGGCTGAGGGCTTGCTGGCATGTCACTAACTGAAATGGCGACTTGTTGCTCACTCGTCATCTGTCATTAAAGCGGTGAAAATCCAGAATTGGGCTTAAATGCTCGCTCCATTCTGTAAAATTGGTGTTTAACTTCAGCATAAAATGCACAGTTTGTCCACTGTTGTGAAAAGCACGGTGTTGTTCTCATACTGCTCGATATATCTAGACATAAAATACTCATATGGTCCTTTCCATGGTTTAAAATAAATTCAGTCTCACATTAGTGGAAGTAATACAAATAACAGAATCCCCATCTGCCCACTTTACTATTTGGATAATAGCATTCATATGAAAAGTACATGTTTTTTTCACCCCTAGATTCATGGACTGTGATTGATAGGATTCCATCTGATCTAGTTCCCTTTACTAAACTGGGTGTTGGCACAGCTGGTAAGTGCAATACATTTGTATTATTTCCCTCACCATTTGAGGGGGGGAAAAAAGCATGGCATTCATGGTGTGTTGTGTGTTTAGATCCGCAGCTGGTGGATAACGCATCATGGCTCAGTCAGCCAAAAGTAGATGATGAGTGGTCCGGATTCAGTAAGAATTTTCTTCCGAACATTACCCCGCCCCCAACGCATGCACACGCACTAAGAACGATGTACTCTCTCTGCCTCATATTTACTCCAATTGTTTTTTTACTCCAATTCAGATGGTGGTTCAGCAGATCCCAGCTCTGATTGGAACGCCCCTTCTGAACTTTGGGGCAACTATGAGGAACCCACACCCCGCCCCATTCCTGTTCACGAGCAGCCTCGAAGTGAGCCCGCTAAACAAAATCTGCTGAGTGGAGCTCCTGTAAGTAAGACCTTTGAGAGCCCTAGTGCCATTTAAAACAATGATAGATGGCTCCCGAGGGCTTTGGACCCCCTGGTAGCTGCCCTCCTGGCTGAAAGCACCTAATGTCTCAATACATTATACAAATAATCAAATTTAAGAACTTAATCAAAATGTCAGCCTGTTTAAAGATAACACTTGCTTTTGATTGTTGCTGACAGGTATGAATTTAACAAGGCTTTCACATGATTATATTATAGTCGCACTACAACTACATAGGATGTGCAAAACACGAGATGCACCTTTCTTACTGTAGTGTAAATGCAGTTGGGTGCAACACCACTTTAACCTACAACCATGATAATGAAACCTTAGTTTCTGTCAATCAAAAGTTAACATTTCCGCAAGGTTCCCCCATGTCCTGGAAAATGATTGTTCAATTTTCCAGTTAAAATGAGAAAAAAGTAAAATCTCCTGTAAAATCTGAGTTGAAAAATGTTCCTCCCTCTGCTTCTTTCTGCCTTGTGGGTGAATGCAAATGGTTTAAACGGACATGTAATGCGTGTTTGTTTTCAGCTGTTTTCAATGGGCAGTATTGAGATGTAGCGCTTTTCAGCTTCCAGCTTCTTGCCGGTACAGCGCCCCGTGTGAAGAACATAACACTTCTCGAAAGCTTGGGGGTGGATTTTATTAGTCGCTTGTGATAACTTGTCTCTTACTACAGCAGATGGTCCCATAAAATAATTTCAAGAGAAGAGTGGGAACCCTGTAAACCCCAATTATAGTGCATGATGAGTCTAAAACGCAGGCGAGCCTTAAGAGAGAGTCACCTCCAAAAGTATCGAAACGCAAGGTCAATCCCTCTATTTTTGTTGTGTACTAAAAACATTTCGGTTTCTGATCAAAAGATGAATACAAGACAAAACTTCAGTAATCCATATTTATTTCATGATATTTACATGTAGATGTGTTCACCAACTCAGGTCAGAGCCCGTTTTGTTTGAAACCACCCACTTTTCAAGTGAGCAAAAATATTGGAACACACGTTAAATTAATTTCAACTGAATAACATTTGATATTTGGTGGCATAACCCAGGGTTGCAACAACGACATCAAGCCTGTGGCCCATTGACTTCACCAGGCTCTTGCATTCCTAATATGAAATGTTTTTCCAGGCCTTTACTGCAGCCTCTTTCATTTCTTGTTTGCTTCAGTGAGTTTCTCCCTTGTTTCCTCTTCAGGAGGCAAAATGCATGCTCTATTGAGTTAAAGTCTGGTGATTGGCTTTGGCTAGTCTAAAGGCCTCTTTATACTCCCGCGTATGCATGGGAAACAATGGCCGCATTGCATCACATGGCCGACGCATTGGCTCCCCTACATGCGCACATGCCGCCAGTCTTGGGGAGGAATGGAATACATGTGAAAAATGGGTGGTTTCAAACGAAAGGCGCTCTCTGCTGAGTTGTTTTAACACATCTATGAAGTAAAAGCTATAATTTTGAACCCAGTATACTACAAATACAAAAAAATTGACCTTTCCGTTGCAATACTTTTGGATGGCACTTTATTACTGCAACACTTAAGCAATCTGTTACCATGCATGTCAATATAACTCCATCCATTTTCTGATCCGCTTATCCTCACAAGGGTTGCGGTGTGTGCCGGAGCCTATCGCAACTGTCTTCGGGCAGTAGGCAAAGGACACCCTGAACTTGTTGCCGGCTCATCGCAGGGCACACATAGATGAACAACCATCCGCGCTCACACTCAAACCTCGGAACAATTTAGCGTGTTCCATTAACCTGCAATGCATGTTTTGGGAATGTGGGAGGAAACCAGAGTACCCGGAGAAAACCCTCTCAGGCACGGTGAGAACATGCAAACTCCACACAGGAAAGCCAGAGCCGGGATCAAACCCTGCACCTCTGCGCTATGAGGCCGACGCGCTAACCAGTCGGCCACGAGGCCATTAATATAATTCTTAACCGTACAAATTGATTACCTGAATGTATTTATAAATTGGTGTCATTGCAACTCTTACCTGCTACGTTGTCTTTAACTTGACCACCAGCAGATGGCGCAATCTTTTTTTTTTGTGCTCCTTTGGACCTGTTGAGCAGCTCTTGCTCCGCTGGGGTAACGTCATCATCACGTTATGCTTGAGGGAGAGTTTTCTTTTTCTGCAGTTCAGTTCTCTGAGACTTCTCAGAAAAGTTTCCAAATATACTACTTCGTCGATAACCTTTTAAATAGTTTCAATATTAAGTGACAATCTGTCCTTGCTTTTCTTTAGTGTATGTCAGTCAACAGCCGAATGGACAAGGTTAGACCACTTACGATAATCATGTTTACTACCATAGCGCCATAAGAAAAAATCCTCCAAAGTTTCTTTTTAGTGTACTCAATGTACACATGGGTGGACTTGCATGTCTGATGGTTAGAATTTAAACCACTTCATATGTGCATGTTTTTGTCAGGAGGAAGATGATGAAGATGAAAAGGACAATGGAGAGACCGCTGCTGATGGAGGTGCCAAAAACAAAAAGAAGAGGAAGAAAAAGAAAAAGGTGGCTCAGGAGGAAGAAGCAAGCCAGGTAACCGCCAGTAAAAATGTCTCCACCCTTACGCATATGAATATTGATCGATGTGAGTGGTTATCAATGACAACTGTTTTCACACGAGCTACAATAAGCAGTTCAACCAAAATGTTCTGGAATAATATAGGTCAAATGTCAAGCAAAACTTGGCAAACTGTCAACACATTTTCTAAGATGCTCAGATTACCTTCATAAATGTGTTTTGCTTTTTTTTTTTGAGACAATAGATTTGCTTCTTTATGCATTTTGAGCAATTCACCGAACACATAAATATATGCACACATTCTTAGCAAGCAGATCTTTGTATGTATTGTATACTCAACTACACATTTAAATTCCATCAATAGCTTCAAAATCCATCTTAAATTGTGCAGTTTTCCTTTTGTTGTTTTGTCTCCCACTGGAATAAATCAAGGAATAGGTCATTTGTTGAACGTTTACGCTACATGCTGTATGATTGACATCTTAAGCCTGTTTGCTTTATTGTATTTTTCATTTATTGATATGCCGTGTTAAAATGTTAGCTGTAGAATATTGCCTGTAGCTTTGAAGCCTTTCATGAACGTGGCAGTTTGATGCTTTCATGTGTCATTTTTCATCGTGGGAACCTTCGACTTTGGACTTTGTCATTTTCAGGGATAGATTTCAGTTGATCACATTTTCATCACCAGCTCACAAAACATCTTCATTCTAACTCTGCCGGCACAATATCCCGCTTAGGTTGAAGTGCCAGAGAAGAAGTTAGAACCTACATCCCTATTAAAGGATGAGAAGGAAAAGAAGAAGAAAAAACCCAAGCAGCAGCCATCTGCTCAGGAGCATCCTGCTGCTCCTGTCGAGGTTGGTGGTACTGAGATATTAGATCATGCCACTTGATGTGTAGTGTACACACAACTTCCATGTTTTGCCGAGTTAAAGAATAACCAGTCCTTATTCAACTTTAAAACTCAACTTTGTAATTACGGTGTGCTTTTCCAAGCTGATATTTAGTCTCACTTGCGCTGTAGGTGCAGTTGGAGCGCCCAGTGAAAGACAGCACGTCTCAGAAACCTCTCGCCGCTCAAGTGCCACTGAAGCAACCCGAGGGACATAGCACTGCTCACATTAATCTTCCTGCTCCAACACAACAGCGTGAGTACAGTAGCCTGACCACTTTCCATTTACTCACAGCTGTATTATAATATTGTCATTGTTGAGTTTTTAATCTTCATCTGATTTAACTGCATGGTAGTGTTACGTAGCCGTTTTTTCTTGTGTGTTTTTTTAATAGATTGACATATAGACTTATGATGATTGAGGGGAAAAAGATGGTGACAATAATAATGTGCCCTTTTTTTTTTAATTTGTTGTCTTTATCATTTGATCTCATTTGCAAGATAAATTGGGTTTAAAATTAGCTGGATGCCATTTTTTCAAGCTATTTTTGTTGGTCAGAAGTAACTCATTTTGAAGAGTCCATTTTGTCATTCAAAAATATTAAATATGTAAGTAAGCTTTTCTCCGATTAGGTTTTTGTTTCTCCTTAATTTGGTATGGCTAACAGTTTTCCTCTGATTGGTTATTTCCCAATATGTTGGCGTCTTGTGACCACCAGTTTTGTGCGCCAGAACTGCATTGTTCGGCACATTTCATGGAGAATAGCTTAATCTAAGCAGTTTTAGTATTTTTGTACATTTGCAAAAAATTCAACATATATTTTTTTCACACTGTCGTATAGGGGGGTGTTGTTTAGTATTTTGTGGGAAAAAAATGAAATCATTCTATTTGGAAATGAAGCTATAACAAAATGTGGAAAAAGTGAAGCGCTGCGAATACTTTCCAGATGCACTGTAGATGTCAGACTTAAATCACGTCACAGACTCAGTTTGACATATGCATAAAACATTATGATGGAGGGGCCTCTTTAAGATGAGTTAAAATAAATGGAGAAAGACTGAATCCCATAACCCTTTTTTTTTTTTAAATAGAAAAACCTGAGGAAATCCAGGTCGTCAAACTGTCAAAGAAGAAGAAGGCAAGAAGGGAGACATGAGTCCGCTTTGCATTCAACCATATGCAAGACTTGTCATCCTGATTATGCAACAACTTTCAAACAACACGGACCTACGGTCAAGCGAATGGACTTACCTTAAATCCTGACTGAAAAAAAAACGCGAACATTTTACACAGAGGTCATGGAAACGTGACCCCTACAAGCAGCTTAATCTAATGTCATGCTTTGTGAATTAATTTTTAAACATGCTTTTGATACTGTCTTGTAATTCCATTGATTGAACTAAGTGAAGGAGCTAGTCATTAGAAATATAGATGTAAAGAAAATGTTGTGGTGACTATGAGGTTTCTCAGCATGTCAACATTTTGCTGAACTGGCCTTTCGTTTTGTCAGCTGTACAGTGAGCATCGAGTGACAAAAGGTCAGATGTTAATTTGGACATTTTGACTCAGCAGTGCTTGAATATGTCTAGTGTATTTTTCATGGTCTGTCAGATTTCAGCAGACTCTGTCCATCCTGTTTATTAACTTAGCTGTTGTACTGAGGCTTCCGATCCCTTCCGATTTTTACAACATACTGTATACGATCTGTTGCCGGAGACACGTTGGACCCTCTGAAGATGCTCTGTCTTCAACCTTGATTTTCCAGCTTTAGTTGATTATCAAGTCTAAATATTCTTTTGTAAAAAAAAATGTTTGTAATAAAAGTAAAGCTGAAGCCATATGTTAAAGACCAAAATTACTGTGAACTGTTTTTTTTCCCCCCCAATTTATTGTTCAGCTGGCTTTACGCGGAAACTTAGTACCTGCGACTGCCATTTTAATGCTATAACTTGGAGTCAGACAAATCCATGCTATTGACACTTTTAACGCTACTATAGTTCCTAGTTACATTCTGGGCTGACATTTTAGACACACTTAATCTGTAACAGGTTATATATAGCAGGCCAGACGTGATGTTGGACACTTCAGATTTATTTATTTATTTATTTTAAACTATCATGTTGGCGACTATTCAAAGACACTATATAATATGTAAAGACAAGTCACTTAATACAAAATACAGTTTCTAATCCATTTTATTAAAAGTAAAAGATTCAAACCTAACCGGTCCTATGTGAAAGAGCAATTGCCCCCCGAAGCGTATAACTGGTTGTGCCATCCTTGGCAACAGTAATGGAAATCAATTGGAATCTTTGATCATTATTTTTTTTCTTACTTCAATCTTGCATTTTCACTTCAAAACAATATGAGAATCAAAGTTATTATTTTTTTTTGTGTGCATTTTTTCCCAGTGTATTGTTCTGCATCCTGATGGCTAAGAGCCTGTAGACTAATGTCAACAATCTGTGCCTCATCACTGTACAGTTTGCCAAATTTACCCACATGGACGAAACATTCTGTACAGTATTTCTAAAAACACAGTCGTTTATAAGAAAACATTTTTTCTTTTTATGCTTGGGCCTAAAAATTGGTTAATCTTTGGTGTCATTCATGATTGTAGACGAAATAATTGTAAAAAATAAAGATGACTACTTCACTGATTTCACTTATCACGTTTTTTTTTTTTTTGGAATGTCATCCCTGCGATAAACGAGGGATGACTGTACATCAGGAGTATAGGTTAATGAAGGTGCACATGGTTCATTGCTTTCATTCATGCGGTCCATCAAGCATTACCAAGAGTCCTGTGCTATTCACAACATGAATTTAGCCCATTTTCCATAAAATTGGTAAATAAAAAATATATGGATAAATCTCTCTCTCTCTCGCTCTCTCTCTCTCTCTCTCTCTCTCTCTCTGCAGATTTGCCCCAATTTTCTCCGGTTTAAAAATCAAATGTGGCCCTTTAGGATGCTGTAGGAGTTAAAATAATTTATCAAGTTTGAGCGAAATTTTGTTTTATTTTGAAGGCCGGAAGTTGTGTTGAATATGTTCCGGAATTTTGACGGTGGCGCTCTGCACCGTTAATCTGCTCACAGAGATAAATAAGAAGCAGGGGCCAGGGGTGTTTTGTCGTTGCTTGGTGTGGACTGGGGAGGCACGCTGCGAGGGAGCGCCGACATTGTTTGAAAAGGTTGACATGATGACGACTTCCCCGTGGGACCTGTGGTACTCCGCAAGCTGCTGTCTTTGCTGTCATGTCCGCACAGGAACCATCATCCTGGGGGTTTGGTACATGGTGAGCACCGCTTATCAGCAATCATCCACTAGCTGTAGTATCGACGAGAGCACATTTACTTTCATTTTAGCCGTGTGTTTCATTTTGAATACATGATGTAAATGCCTATGTATAAACGTGCTCGATGTTACATTTCATTTTGAATACTGTACATGATGTAAATGCCTATGCATAATATGCTGGATGTTGCTGGTGTTCAAGGCAGATCAAATGTGAGAATTAAGACATGAGAATGTATTGTCTTTGAACTAAATGACAAGTAGTGATTATGTGCTGTTTCTTATTTAGATAACTTTCCATGGTGTGATTGTAAGGGAGAGGGGAAACCGTAGCACACGTGGAAAAATATTGTGACTCTGCCAATGAATAAATTAACTGTGGGCCTCCTCAGGTAGCGGCCTGCTTTTGTTACAGGCTGCCTATTGAATTTTCCGTGCATGAGTCATTTGCTGGAAGGCTGTGCTTGGCCAGACCAAAATCATCAACCTTATTCACTCCATTTAAATACTTTTACATCAATATTATGCACGCATTGGACACCTCGTGAGATGCACCTGCACATTGACTTGCTGTAACGGAGCTCTTTCAAATTCGGAATTGACTATTAGCGTTAGTTATTCATCCATTCATCAATCCGTTTTCTTGATCACTTGTCCTCATTAGGGTGGTGGTTGAGCTGTAGACTAAAGCAGCTGACTCTGGGTAAGAGGCGGGAAACAATCTAGACTGGTTGCTAGTCAATCGCAAAGATTAATTTTCCAGTATCTTTATTACTGTTCTGACGTTTTGGAGATTAGTTATTTGTTTCCGTAGTTCAGTTCAAGAAGTAAAACTCTAGTAGATACATTGAGCACAGAGGGAAATACTTTCCAGAAGGTCAATTTCTGCCTAATTTCTATATTCAATGCTGTATTCTGATTTCTTGAGAGGGCAAGTTTGGGTTTTCGTCATCGAACCAACATTGTCCACATTGTCGGTCTTATCTGCCCATATGTTGTGTGTCCCTAAGCTCATCAACGCTGTGGTGTTACTCATCCTCCTCACGGCGCTCAGTGATCCCGAGCAGTACCACCTGACCAGCGCTGAGTTGGCTAATGACTTGGATGTCATGGATGATGCCAGTAAGTTGTTCAAAGAACTTGGTTCCTTAGTCCCATCAGTGTCACAGAGAGTCCAAATGTGTGTACATGTCAACAGATGTACAGAGCACGTTTTTTTTTTTTTTTTTTTAAATACCAAGCACAGTGCACGGCATACAAGCTTAATGTCCAAGGTTCCAATCACTGGAAAAGCCTCCTTAACTGTTGGCGCAGGTGTGCACTCAACAATTTGACAGGCGGGACGCTGTGAGAGCCACCGTTAGCCTTTGGACTCCAGTGTCCTACTTTTGAGGGTTTAAGCTGCCTGCTGATACTTTTCTGTCATGTGAGTGCTTTGGGACCGTTTCGCTTCAATCAAAACGGCACAATTTGATACTGCGATAAATTAGAATGAAACCCTTGAAGGAATGAACAGGGTCATCTATTATGAATTGTACAACCTGACCCTTCTATGATAATGGCAGGAACTGTAAATGTTTGATGAAGTAGGGCAAAAGAAATGAAGGACCTTCTGTCCAAAGATGCTTTGCCATTCCGGGTCCCCTTGAATGTTACAGGCAAGATAGGAAGAGTCAATTCAAGATACACTAATAAAAACACAGTAACTCCATTTCAATTACAGTGAACACTAGAATATTCACAGTTTGTCATAATTTACCTCTTCATATTTTTTTTCCACCTATCATCCGGTATTCATTAAAAGACCACCTATTTGCTGTTTTTGTGACTCATCTGGTGGCAGCTTGGTGTCAAGTATATAAATGAATGTGAATTGAGGAGCTTCGTTTTGAGAAGAGTTGGCCTTTGCCACCATCATGTGGCAATTATAGGCCATTGGATTAATTAGTCACAGTTTTTGCTATTTGCAGCAGTGTTAGGTCCCTATCACTGCTCCTTTCCCGCCCCGTGGTGCTAGAATTTGTAATTATTACTATTAAATGAAACATATGATGCATTGTTCACATCAGTTTCCAGGCTATAACTGTGACATGCCATCTTTGAAATACCCCAATGTTTAAAGGTTATTGGTCACTTTGTGCACCATGTGTCTTGTCTCGCTGAAATGAGTCCATCCCACTCCCATTTACTTCTGGGCCAATGGAGAGAAAAATTTTGTTACCACAATGACTATGGTGAAAAAAAGAACAAGTGAACAGGTCTTTTACTTGCGAGAGCAGAGCCCCAACTGTCAAAAAAGTGACAACCCCGAAAGACAATAAAAGTATTTGAACTGGTGGCTACAACAGTTCATACTCATCACTAAGGCGACACTGTATGGACACAACACAAAACATTAATAGACCCTGCTGACAACTTCATCAAGAAATCACGTGTATGCTTTTCAAGAGCTAATGTGCTAATGCTAATCTGTGGATCTAACAAAACTCGGTGCAGCTCTGCTTACTTTTTGACTTTGATATGATCGCAGTGGCGTTGTACCTGTGGGGGATCTTGGTGACTGCATGGCACTTAGTTTGTGTGATGGTGCTACAAAAGCAAAGTCAATTTTCGATTAATGATAGTCTAAATAATAACATGCCCTTTTACCAGTGCACCTTTTGCGTTTTTGTTGTATATTGTCTTGCAGATTCAAAATGTTTGTCTTGTCTTTCTGCTTCAGACATGTGCATTGCCTCGGCCATCTCGTTGCTGATGATACTCATATGCGGGATGGCAACATATGGTGCATTCAAGGTAAAATTATACATTTGATTTTATACGTTTCCATTTATTTCCCTCGACATCTCAATCCTTGGTTAAAGCCCCCCGTATGTGACAGTGCTATAGGAGTATGCATCCTCGCAATGCTTTGTTCTGTCCCAAGAGACAATTCACAGTAGTTGGGTTTATTTGAGATGGTACCCACAGAGTAGCCTCTAAAGAAGAAATCTAAATTATTGTACACATATGTATATTCTCCTTGGAACAGAGGTTAAGTCGTGTTTGGCTTTTTAGGCCTCAGCAGCTCATGCAAACTCATCTTCAGTCTCCAACCAAATCTCTTTTTCAGTTGCGTGCTGCCTGGATCATCCCATTTTTTTGCTACCAGATCTTTGACTTTGCACTCAACACCCTAGTTGCTGTGAGCATTGTGGTTTATCCAAACACGATACAGGATTACCTGCAGCAACTGGTAAGACTCCTCATATATTGTAGGCTCAGTGACAACGTGAAAGGATGTCATCTGTGTATGCTCCTGAGATACACACTTTGCTCTTTCCTCTTTAGCCTGACAATTTCCCTTACAAAGAGGAGATTGCTGCACTGAGTAATGTGTGCTTGGTTCTCATTGTGCTGATATTCATCAGCTGTATCCTGGGCTTTAAGGTACGTTCTACTCATTGAAGTGCATTCTTCTTTTCAGCACACTTGAAAACAGAATCGATAAAAGCTCATTCATCCATGGATACGCATACTTTTGATGATGGAACACAAATGAAATCTCATTATGATTCCGACTCCACCTGTCTGCACCATTCCACTGTTATCGCAATATGTACATTACAATAAATACCGAAGCCAGAGTATTTAAACAGTTATGGTTCTAGAGTAACAATTGCATAATTCTTTTTATCCTTTTGCATACTACGCTGCAATAGGCGTTGCGCGGTAGTGTTCTTTTTGACAAAATGTACAAAATATGGAAATTCGGACAATTGCTATGGAAGTGTTGTAGGTTGGCAGCTCTTGTTGTAGGTTGGCAGCTCTGGAACTCAAATTTAAATCCATGAAGTTAGGGAACTGGGTTACGTGTACTACTAGCCAAGTGGTAGAATTTAGTGGACAAATGTAAACTTGTGCACAGTAGTGCTGCACTAGTAACACGTACAAGAGTTACTACGAGCTATTCTCGTCGTGTGCCTTAGTCATTCTACGAGTGCATAGAAATGTTCTAAAGAAGTGGGAAAACTTTTGCTAGTTAGAGGCCTCGTAATGTGCTGAATTTGAATTGTCTTACTAGAGAGGACAAAGAGTTTTCTAGTAATGTACTTGGACAATTCAACACCCGAGTAGGATATCAAATAAATGGAATGGCTTTCCATAGGACCTCGATCATGTTCATTCACTCCCACTTTATGCTGTACAGTGCACGAGGTAATTTTGATGTGCCCATTGTTGCACAAAGCTACATCACAACATGACCTAATTATATTTTGGAACACTAGAATTGACATTTTGTGGAAAAGTAGATCACGTATATTCTGGGTGCTACGGTTAAACTTATGTAAGTCTTAGCTCCGTGTATGTAATAGAATTGACATCATTCACTCCTGTATCATGAATTAACTCCAAAGTATTGGTTTTATATTTTTCACTGTTGTCATACTTTCTTTTTGTCTTCCACCAGGCTTACCTGATAGCCTGCGTGTGGAACTGCTACAGATATGTTTGCAGCCGCGGCACTGCTGAAATCCTGCTTTATGTCACAACCAATGACACAACGGTAAGTCACAAAATCACAAATAGTCCTCAGGATGATGCAGTATAGTTTTACATCACTTCAAAGTACAAGTGCAATAATAAACAGATTGTCAAATGAATGCCTACGAATTTAAACTGATCATCACAGTGTTCCAGAATCGACACAGCTCTTATCCTGATTCTCATCAGATTGTGCCAGTGACATGGAGTTGAGGCCAATGGGCGATTTATTCTATCCATGAGCATCGAAAAAAATATCCTTACGGAATACAGTGTATAAAACCAGTTAAACCAAGAATTGGAACTTTTGGGCTCATCTTATTCTCTGTTTAACTGTTTCACTTTAAAAACACGTGGGAAAAAAATCAAACCATATGCTGGTCAGGCCGCCTGTGTGAAACTTTATTTCTATTGCTCATATGTGATGGCCTCATACAGTTTGCACAGATTTGATGTCTCTTCCAGACATACTCTATACCATCACACATGTGCAGTCAGGTGTTTCATTTGGCCGTGAGTGATCTGTAAAAGACCACATTTTCACAAATTCTTTGTGTGAGGTGGGTCTTCATTTTCCAGTAGGCACCAGTCTTTGAAATGGTGTGCTCTCGACAGTGTTTGGCTTTTCTGTGGATTTGTCCGTCTGTCAAGTCAGCCAACTGGGAATAAAGCTGAGCCACACGTTGATTGTTTGAGGCAGAACTAATCACAGTTACAGGCTATCAAAGGATATTGATTACTGAGCGTGTGTTTACTCTTTATGAGATTAGAACGGTTTCGCTTGGCAATAAAAGTCTGCCCTGAGTGAAACCTGAGTGACTCATTGTTTACAATGTGGCCTCTGTAGGTCAGACATAATGCTGCAGTTGCCTTCCAAGGGTGAGCTTTATATGCATGTTGAGTCACAAAGAAGAGAAGCTTCCGTTCGCTTCTTGTTCAGAAGATGGACTGTATTATGATTATCGCGTAGCCAGCACAATACCACATGGGAATTGCATCAATCTCTTAAAGAGAATGTCTAATTTCATAAACCAACAAGTCACATTCATCAATCACAAAAGTACACCTTGACTTCACTTTTAAAAGAACTTCACAACTTCAAGTATGTACTTACCTTCCACAAAGTACAGTGCAGCTATTTCAGTTTGTTTATTTGACCATTGTGACCACCATTTGATCGGTGCTACTGTTATTTATTTATTTATACTGCTTTTGCGTAGTTCTGCCAAGTAACTAATTATGATGAATGAGATAATATACCCTGTTTTGGAACCCAAAGCGGTCTTACGGCAGTTTTAGTCCAGAGGCACCTTGTTGCTTTACCCTCCATTAGCAGTCACGCCACTTAGGGGGGGAGAAGGGAAAACACAGAAAGAGACAGAACTGGCGGGCAAAAACAAAAACAAAAACAAGATCCCAGCGACTCATGACAACCAAAGCAAGTCTACTAAAGCCGGTTCCAGGTTTTCCATTTCGATATTTTGTGCTTATTATTATTATTTATGGGGAAATGTTATTAATTTTGTATTTTCACAATTTGCCAGCATTTTGCGTTTAAATCCCGCATGTCATGGTAAAATGCCCCTACCTACTGATTTAGTCAATCACTCTGTTGTGTTATCTCAGTAAATGCAGGACGCACTCCTTGCACCGACGTATATATGAATTGGCCCATTGCGGCTTAAGTCAGAGGGCAGCCATCTTACGTTGCCACTACGAGTGACCACTTTGATTTGATTTTCATTGACAACACTGTTATCAGTGCGTGTTTTCTGCTAAGATCTCTGCATGGAGCAATGAGAACCTCTCAAAGAAAGAACAAGCTTCACTTCAACATCAGCCATTCAAAGTATATTATCTCAGTACCATGAATCCTGAGGTGAGCTTCACATTTTGCTGCATTTTTTTTTTTTTTCCCCTGTTGGCCTTGGCTTTCATTTTCATCAACACCGCTCTGATTGACCTAAAATTGAGATTTGGTGTTGTGCCATTACTATTAAGAAGTACACAGAGTTTCCTTAAAATGAAAATCTGCTTGGTCACACCCACCGAGTCACGTGGCATGGAACGACCTTGACGATGTTTCTTGCATCATTTATGTCTCATTTTGAATTGGTTGATGTTGTGAGAGGAGTAACATGAGAGTGGGAATGTAGTGGGAGCGCTAGAGTACCGTATTTTCCGCAGTATAAGGCGCACCTTCAGTGAATGGCCTATTTTAAAATTGTTTTCATATATAGGACGCACCGCATTATAAGGTGGATAGAATAGAAACTACAGTAGTGGCTGCGGTTCGTTATGCATCCACTAGATGGAGCTACGCCAAAGGAATACAACAAAAAAATACAGCTTTATTTTTATAGAGCTTTCACAACCGCTGTAGCTGTAACAAAGCGCTTTACAGAACATTTAAAATACTACATCCATCAAATCAGAATATTGGTCCATCAATAAGGTGCATCGGATTATTAGGCGCATTGTCAGCTTTTGAGAAAATTGAATGCTTTTAGCTGCGCACTATAGTGCGGAAGATATGGTAATCCCTCCTTTTTAATAGTGTGTGTTCTTGCCCTTTTTTTTACAGGTCCTGCTTCCTCCATATGATGACTGTGTCAATGTTCCTAGCAAACAGGGTGCCCATCTGTCCTTGTCCACAATGACAGCATGAGAACATCGCCCGGATCCCTCTGAGTGGAGCCTGATGTTAATTAATACAATCCATATGTGCACCACACTGCCTCTCCGATGTCCCTCAAACTCATGTTTTTTCTGCACACATTTTTTTATGAACAAAGTAATCACACACGCATACTGTAAAATGCACACACCATAACACCGGCGTGACCTAACCCTTACTTATGTATCTCATTAGTCCCATACACACTCTAATTCCATCCATTTGAGGAATTCCTGGAATATTGTATGCATTCAAGTTTGGTGATATTACCATTAAGAATGAACAAATTGTTTGATAGACGAGAGATTATATATATATTTTTATTATTGCTGTACTTTCTCTTTGTGTCATGCTCAAGCAATCAATGCCCAGAGCAGATGAGTAATGAGTTGACATGATTCCTGTCCGTTGCATCTCTGCTCATGACCAGGCTGGAATGCTTTTACTGTGTTTATACTGCACTGGTGTTCTCTTCGATGGACACCACCTCAGAATATAACATTGACAAAAACGTGTTTTGAGAGTGTCCTAATCTAATGCCGTGTGATTTGTTTTGTCTTTCTGCTGATGAGAAAGAAAAAAAAAAGATCTTTGTCTAAATTGTATAACTATGGTAGTTTTGAGTGAATGGAAATTGGTTCACACAGTCTTATTATAAAGTTACATATGGGAATGATGTGACGACGTCATCGGACTTCTATGTTACATGGGCAAAATTAATCCATTTGTGTTTTTTCAATGAAGAACGGGTTCTGTTATGTGAAAAAAAAACACACAAACGTGCTTTTGGGATAAATGTTTTCCAGAAGGCCAATCCCCCGCTGGGATGTGCAATCAAAGTGAAAAAAATGATGTTTTCTCATGCATTAAACTCAAATTGAGATTTCACATGCTTGTGTTTCATAGTTTTGTACACTATAAGAATCACACTATACTAACATTTACTTGTCACATCATTTGGATGTTTAGTTGTTATTGTTGATGGGACTTTCTCTGTATTCTTATCTGACAAGTTCCCTTGGAAAGAGTTTGTAAGATATGACAATTTCCCCAAAGTGCTAATTGTTTATCATCAGTGTTTGGAACTATGATGATGACCTCGTTTTTCCATCAACTATTACTCAACCGGGGATAAAATATTCCTCCAAAATAGTCTTCATAATGTTCACTGACTTTTCTCTTTGGTCTTTCAGGCCACATAAATCAACTGTTCCATATACAAGTACAGCATGTGGAACAGAAAGGCACAACAGCTTTATCAATTCAGTGCATTTCATACACAAGGTAACTCAGTGTGCCGCATAAACAAACACAAACAACATTTACAGGCAAAACAATTTTAAATATTACATGTATATTTTTAATAGAGCTTGTTGTTGTTTCATTGATACATAAGTCTTTGTACAGTTAAGTGACAATAAACTCTCCATATATTTAATGGCGATATATATACTGCTGTAGTTGCTAATAACGCGTGTAATATTTACACGTCTTTTTCAAAGCGACATTCTTTGCTCACATGCTACCATACATATGACCACAAGGTGGTTCCGTTCTGTCGGAAGGGGAGGAAACACACCGGTGAGGTGAGGAAGGAGAGGAGGCACTTTTCATACATGTTTGCCTCCTGGCCTCCTCCTCTTCCTCATTTTCCTCCTCCTCCTCCTCCTGTGTGAACAATGCGAGGGTGCGCATGAGGTAGACTGGGAAGAGTGAAGAACAGATGTTTGGGGGACATCAGGCCACGCATGATCACACAAGCACACAAGGAGCCGAGCTGTGCATGTGATCACAGCTACAAACTCTCCATCTTTGTCAAGTGGAATTCGTATTTACCGGTACGACAGTACTTTTAGTTAAAAGTTTTTTTTCTCCCCTCTCCCCGCATCATGGGTTGCTCGTCATCCAGTGCACAGACTGTAGATCAAGAAAAGAAACCAGGTACGAAGCCCGAAGAGAGCAATGGAGGCCCATTGGGTAGGTTGTCAGTTACTTTTCAATTTCACATCAACAGTAATGTGTGGCAAGCCTATGTAATGTGTGAGAAAGTGACTTTCATTCAGTGAAGCTTTGGTGAAGGGGGTGTGTCTGCTCCCCGCTGTTCTGGTACGCCGTGTGCTTGCTTGCTTGACTCAGTGGTGCAGTAAACACTAAATTCTAGGTAACTTTGTGGCTCATAAATGGCATTCTCGTGAAATTTCAACCACTATGTTATTGTTCAGACTGGTACTACCGGTAACAGAAACTGAGCATTTGTTGACCAAAATATTCACATTCCATCAATGTAGTGTACATTAATTCAACAAAATGTTATTTTGGTTTACAATGGCAATGCATCGAGGAAAAAAAAAGAGATGAGTTTCTGTTTGACTTCTGGAAAGCGATGATGGTATACCTGATCAAAGTGCACTTCCTTGGATTGGAATAACTTTCAATTTTGTATCTTAATATTTAGATATGTGTTTGACTGGAATCATGCCCTCACTGCCTCAGGTTTTTTTTTCACATGTGCAGGGCTGTGCGCGTGCCCGTCATGGGACTCGACACAAATCACGATTGTCCATTCATGTGTCAAGCCTTCAGACACATAGCTATGTCATGCTAGGCACAGCTTTGCACTCACAAAACATTCACACATACATGCATGACAGTCGCAGCTATTGTTAGTCAATGTTCCCTCTTTGTTTATAACACAGAAGTCAATTAAGCACTGTGCAAAAGCTGGATTTATATCTCTGTAGATTTAAGTGACCCATCCTTAAAAAAAAAAAAAAAAAAGGATCATGTGCTAATTCATGTGAAAACATTATGGAAACACTTAACAATTGGACATGTGCAACCAAGTACAGAGAAGGTCAGAACAGGTTCTCCTGGTACGCTTACGATCATTTTTAGGTTCATCGTGAAATTTTACCCAAAATCTGATTATCCCCAACTTTTTGTCAGGACTGTGGTGTAGTGACTCCCAACCAGAAGTGTTGAGTGAAAGATATTCGGGGGTGCTGCAAGAAATATTGAACTTCACTCGGTTTGTCTGAAAACAATAATTTATGAATATCAAATAAATCTTTATCTGTGTATGCTCGCCGGCAGGCAGTGCGCTTCCATAGAATGCAAATCGTACAACGGAATAATAGAAAGTAGATTGGTGATCAACTAAACAGGCACAGATGTCACACAGAATAACGGAAGGGTCACTTTGTGATGTTGGTGTGATTTATTCATTCATTCTTTTTTTTTTTTTTTTTTTTTTTAACCTGTAGTTTACTTCTTCGTAGGCTCGGACAATTCAAATGAGAGCAGTTGGCAGACTCTTTTCCCCAGTTGAGCTTGTTTCGTGTGACTTGTGCAAACACTTTGAGTGCTATCTCAGTCGCCAGTGGTCCCATCTACTCTCAGGAATCCCAGTCTGCCCCCTCCCAACCATGTCACTGTTTTGACTACCACCTCAGTCATCACTGGCAGACAAATCATGTTGACACGTGAGTCATCCATGTATGCAGGCACTCACTTTCAATACATATCTGAGTTCTGTTCAGACTTTCAGCCTCTTGTGGTACCCAGTAATGTACATTAAGATTTTATCTATCTATCTATCTATCTATCTATCTATCTATCTATCTATCTATCTATCTATCTATCTATCTATCTATCTATCTATCTAGGCAAAACTTGATAAAACCATCCTAAAGCAAAGCATATACTGTACAAAAAAAATAAAAGCTGTGGAAAAGATGTGGTGGAAGTTTAGACACAGTTAACATGATAAGTGAGGGACGGGCTAAATAAAAACAAAAACAATTACATGCTAATTCTTGCTCCCAAACACAATTGCTGAATTTATAACACATTTATTTCCACAGCCTGATATCTTGTTTGTGGGTGGACAAAAGGCCAAAATGCATGGCAAAATACACATTTTGGAAAATGTTTGTTCATGTGAAGTTGGTCTGACTTGATAAACCAGGCTATCTATCACATTCCTTTCCACCGATTAACTCTTGGCTCTTTCCAGCCATTTCAGACAGACAAATCAGGCAGCTGCTGAGTCGAAACTTTTCAACCATTCAGTGAGCAGATCCATTCTGATTTGTCCTATTTAGGGGCAATCTTTGAAATAATCAAACAGGCCAGGCTCTTATGAAAGCTGTTTGGATTTACTTTCGATTAATGCTTCTGACATTTGGCTTGAAAAACCCATGCCTACTTTGTTGGCACTTGCACTGCACTTCTCAGGTTTAACCCCAGGCTACCATTTTGTTGACACACAATTAATATCAGTAAATGTGATTTAAGGTGGGGTGTGCCTCAAAAAAGTTAGCGGTCACATGTGATTTATTTCCTCTGAGCGTGCCTCGCCGAGCCTCCGGGATTCAACTAAGAATTTGAGAAGTCTTACTTAAAACCAAGGAAATGAAAACTAGGACATTGTTCCTGCATTTTTGTTTACGTAACATTTGCTGTCGTCAGTTTAGCATTTAACTATAATCCCTGTGTATTTTTTAGTTTGTGTGTTTAATGAAAGCCAATGTCATTTTTCCAATAAAATGATGAGGCATGGTGAACGACTGGTTCGCATGTCCGCCTCACAATGCAGATGTCCAGGGTTCAATTCCTTCTTCTGCCTTTCTGTGTGGAGTTTGCATGTCCTCCCCGGGCCTGCGTGGGTTTTCTCTGGGTACTCCAGTTTCCTCCCACATTCCAAAAACATGCATGGCAGGTTGATTTGGCATTCCAAATTGTGAGTGTGAGAGCGAATGATTGTTTCTCTATATGATCCCTGATGCTGGCTGGCAACCAGTTCAGGGTGTGCCCCACCTACTGCCCAAAGACGGCTGGGATAGGCTCCAACACCCTCCGCGACCCTTGTGGGGATAAGCAGATCAGAAAATGGATGGATGGATGGAAGATGAGGCTGCATGGTGGCACATCTCCCTCATAGTCAAACGTGTTCTTTGTCTTTGCATGGGCTTTCTCCAAAAACAAACATTGTCAATAGGTGGTAATTTGACTAGAGAAGGGATCATCAACATGGTGCCTGTGCCAGGCAGTCCCCAAAAACTACACGAATATGGCCCGTGGGTCTCTTCTAAAAAATAGCTCACCAATGAGGGGACATTGTGATTTCCTTGGACTGTTGTAGAAGTTTCTTAGTCGGGATATAATCAACTTGATCAGTATCTATGCTTCACATTTGTGATTAGCATGAAATATTAATAATAGCATTCAATCATAACATTATTAAAGGTAATTTGAGCTACCGGTAATTTGTTCTTTCTACAAATTCAGCTCTGTTTTTTTCTAAAAGGTCAGTGACCTCAGGTCTCAAGTATGTTCCCTGTAATTTACCAGTTTCGGAAGTACCCTCCTCTCTTGCCAAAAGTCAATTGGGAAAGACCCCATCTCACCCGTGACCATGAAGTGTTTGGATGCAGGTAGTCTTAAACCACAATTCAGGGTCAGATTGCAGGATTTAAGTTTTGGTTGCTAAATAGGTTTGCACCATTCAACAATGTCCTTGCACCTCCCCCTTCAGCATTTATTTCCCCCCAAGTTATCATATAACATACAGTAAATGCTGTCTGATATGATGGATGGATTGATGTGTTGCCATGTTTTTGTCGAATTACATTTGACTTGGAACTATCTTTATTGCACACCTTCCGTAAATTGTCTTGACTTTGCTTGTCTGTTGGCAGCTGTTCGGAACGGCATCATCGCAGAGACCACTGAGGACAAAACACAGTTGTGTGAAAGTGCCTTAGCAGATGATTTTCAGCAGGCGGCTGACGATGGCACAGGGGCAGCGTTAGTGGTTGCGCAAGGCCAGGAGGACCTTCGCTCTGGTCAAGACCTAATGACCGAGCTTGAGCCACAACCAGATCCTTTCAGTGTTCAAGAGCCTGGTTCAGCTGCTGGCCCAGTAGAAGCCTCCAGTGACTCTGGATTTGCAGATGTTGCTGTAGAAGCCGTGGAACCTCAGATGGTCAAATCCCTTTCGGCGGAGGAGATCCCAACCATGGGAGAGGGTGCAATGGAACAAGCAGAAGTCCATTCCATAGAAGATGCTGAAACTTGTAAAACAGAGGTTCCTGTCCTGAAAGATGATGATGTGATAAAGGTTGAGGTACCTGCTCTTAAAGGAATACATGCTGAGAGCCCGACTACAGATATTGAACCTGTGCGGGCTGATGTTCCTGCTGTTGTTGAACTGGCATCCGTTGTCCCAGCCTGGGCCTCTCCTGAAGCTGCCAACACTGTTGCTGAGCCTGTGGGAGCAAATATGCAGGAGGCAGTACCTGAGGTCCCTAATGAAGTGGTCCCATTTTTAGAGACTGCAAGTGAAAATTCTCTATTGCCTCCAGCTTTAGTCATACCTGAATCTCCTGCTTCAACCGAGTCTGCGCCAAATGAAGTTGAACCGCCAGCTGGAGCAACAGCAGGAGATGCTTCAGTCGAAGATTCAACCACTGCTAAGTCCCCTGAGGCAAAAGAGGTGATTATAGATACAGGAATTGCAGTGGCGACCATTCCGGAGATGCCCCCTTTAGTTCAGGTTGGAGATGAGACAGAAGATGAGCAGCGACCTACTGCTGAAGAGTCCAATGAATCTGTTGTGATGCCTTCAGAAATTGCTCAACAATCAGAACCCTCAAGTCCTACAGAATCAACCGCACTTCAGGAACCTGCCTTGGTAGCTAAAGAACAAGTCCTCGAGATTCCAGTGTCTTCAACATTACCTTTGGAAAACTCATCAAAGGAAGCCTCGGAATTTTCATCAACTTTTGGAGCCTCTCCATCTTCAGTGACAAGTGATGCAGCGCAACCTACAGAAGTAGAAATTGAAGCCAATTCACCAGTCACTGCTGCTGATCAGGCCTCTGAAACCTCAACTGAAGGTATAAACTAAAAGAAGACCTTTTGGGTGCTCTTTTATTTAACTCTGACAAACACAAAGTTGAGATGTATTGTTCAGTTTACTCTTTGTTTGTTTGCTTGCTTGATAAACCAATATGCAGGAAATGGAGCGTTGGCATGTTTCAGGCAAGAACTCCTTAAATGTCAGTAAAAATCAATAGTAATACGGACAGATTTTCACTCTTGGCTGTTTGGGACCGTTTAACTCGGTCCCAGAATGTAAATATTAACGCTGGCCATCAGTTACAAATGTCTGAGGCCACTGTCATAAACCGGAAAGTAGCCTGCTAACTAATAAACGGCAGGGTGAACGGCTTTTCACTTTCGCTTACACAAGTTGATTCTTGATGGAATTATTATTGACATTCTTTACTGTATAGCAATCATTATGTGAAGCGTGTAATGAAGTCAAAGTCTTAGGTGAGAATGACAGCTACCGGAGCACTTGATTTTATGCAGTCTTAGTGTCTGTCAAACCTACCATGCTAACTTGGTTGTCAAGGTGTCATTCTCCATTTCAACCTGTTCAATGCCTGACAAAGTCTGGCAATCATTTTGGGAAGCGGTCCAAGCAGTACGATGTTATCACCGGCTTAAATCGGTGACTAACCTGTGCAAAGTTGGTAATTCAACACATGTCCAAACACATTTAGACTTGTAATGAAAAAGAGCGACAGATAAGATCATGTTTACAAGCGGAGAAACAAACAATGGGAAAAGACACTTCTCTAAGCGTGTAAACGTTGAGTAAGGTTGACATTCACTATGGCAAAAGTTTGATGATTGTTGCCATGCAGAAAACTAACACATGGTTGGCTAGTAACCCCAAACACACAATGAATTGTTCCACTGTCTTTGAAATGAAGAATCCAACAATCCCTTGCTCTCATACGGTCCTGTCTGAACTACATTGTTTGCAGCAGACAAGACATTGCTGGTCTGTTAACACACACACACACACACACACACACACGCACACACACACACACGCACACACGCCATGTAATTCTTGTCTTGAGTGAGTTTTCTGTGGCAGCATTTTGTCAGCGCAACAGACTCAGTCACGCAACTCTCACTGTGCACTGTTTAGGCCCTGCTGCTGCTTCTTATGTAAGACAAATATTCAGCAAGTCTAACCTGATCCCAACCAGCCAGCCATCCAGACACATTCTGAGAATCTTGGTGCGTTCGGGTATTCAGCTGATTCAACTGCAGTATATACCATGCAGTGCAGATGCTTTAAGCCGCCATTAGAAATGTAAAATATTGTTATATTTTGAAAAGGACATAATGGTTTGTCCCATTGAATTGTGGTAACGTCTAGCATATGAGCATTCAAATTAGTGATACATATCGAATATTGAATATGCCTGTGCTGAGAAAGGGCATGAATCATGTTGGGAAGTGAATTGAATGACTTTTACAGAGTGCTGAGTCCTCCTTATTGTTTGGAATGATTCTGCGTAGGCTTCCTTTTATTTCTTCAAATCCTTTCCTGACAAGTTTGATAAATGGTTGGCATGTATGAAATAATCAAAGTTGATATCAAATCAATGGAAAAGAAAAACAACCGACATAATCAAATATTTGGTGACCATAGTAACCCTTTAGCTTCATTTATAGATGAGTAACAAGCGGTCAGACACCTTAAATGAGAGAGACCAGAGTAGACACGGCTCCCTCTGCCACCTTGGCCCGGGAACATTCCTTAGCCTCACAATTTAGATGCTCATTCAAGCAACACATGGCAACACTTAACCAATTGCATCACTTTGCTGCTATGTGTTAACCGCTTAAATGAGTGCATTGTATTTGTGTTGTTAAAAAAAAAAGCAACCACTTCCTTCAACATAGAGAGCCAGAAAAGGATGTCTTGTAAATGAAAATATCAATTGACTTTTCCTGTGTGTGTGTGTGTGTGTGTGTGTGTGTGTGTGTGTGTGTGTGTGTGTGTGTGTGTGTGTGTGTGTGTGTGTGTGTGTGTTGTTGTAGTAGTAGTAGTGTCAGCAGCAGAGTGCCATCAGGGTATGGAGAAGGAAAGAGCCAAAAAGGAAGACTGAATTGGTAAGGAAAAAAACAAGTGGACTGTGACCCACGGTCTCCCGAACCAGAATAACAACTCTAACCATTAAACGCACATTACTCAGTCAAACTAACCTCATGTACAGTGATAGCCAGATGTTTGGGGCGGTAATGCAGTTACAATTACTAGTAGTCATAAACGTTCTTTTTTTGTCCTTAAATTATCTTTCAGACAGAGAAAAGAAGCTTTAAAAAAAAAAAAGGAAAAACACCCAAAGCTACAAATACAAAGGCAACTGAAGGAAAAAGGTGATGCGGCAACAAAACCAACTTACCTTTGTCAGTATCGTCTTACCAGTACTTATCAAGTGTATGTCTGATAAATTAATACTCATTGTTGCTTCATTTGTCATTTTGTAGAACAGGTTTTGGATACATTCTATAACTTTGTATTGGATGAAAAATACAAAAACAGGTGCCGGTGGTCCAAGTGTAGCCAACTGACAAACACGAATAATAAAACAATGAACATTCACAGATAAAAACAGGTTAATAGTGTCAGTAACATGATTTTTGCTTACAAAAACAAATAAAATAAAATCTGTTATAAAATGTTAGGTCACCTTTCAGAAGTATGGACAGAATTTGGTGTGTATGTAATATGTTTGTGCTATAACTTCTACTTTGCTTGGTGTTTTAATATGATAATGTCGGGATTTTTGTCTTGCCTGCCCCCAAACTTTTTTCTGACACCCCTCTCACTCATACCAGTTGATGATCCTCCCAAAGTAGACTGTAACACAACTCATTTTAAAATGAAAATCACTAAATCATTTTCCTGAAAAATAAAATACTTGTACATTGAGCGTTTTAGTGAAAAATGGACCAAACTGGCCCGAAGAACCTTTTTAAAAGTATTTTAATAGCGTTACTATTGCGGTGGGGGATCACAAACGGTTTCTGAAATTTAACTCACCTTTCTCAAATGTGTGGTGAGTCACAGTGACTTTGTGATTTAACAAGGGTGGGCAATTATGTTTTCACAGAGGGTCCGAAAGGTATGGATTTTTTTGTGCCTTAATAAATTGAATTGTCATTTGAAACTGCATTTTGTATTGCCTTGGGTTGTCTCTGTGTGACATTAAAATTGAAAAACCTTTGCGTGTGTGATATCCATCCATCCATTTTCTAATATGCTTTTCCTCACGAGGGTCGCGTGCGTGCTGGAACCTACCCCTGCATTTTTCGACAATTTAGAGTGCTCCTTTAATCTGCGTTGGATGATTTTTGGAATGTGGGAGGAAATCGGAAGGCCGGAGCCGGAATCGAACCCTGCACCTCTGCATTGTGAGGCAGACGTGCTAGCCAGTCGCCCACGTGCCGCCTTTTGTGTGATAAATATGCAAAAAAAAAAATAAAAAAACTGAGCCTCTTTATCAACCGTTTCTGCGGACCTGATGTCCTCTGGCAGGCTATTCCACAGCTGGGGACCAAAATGGTTGAATACAGCCTCACCACATATTCTGACACACCACCTCACCGCAGCAACTTCGTCCACCTCGTCAAGGGGAATGCCAGGCCAGCCGGGAGACACTGCCCCTCCACCTTGTTCTGGGTGGTCCCGGAACACCTCAACCAAGGAGGCGTCCAAGAGGCATCTCAAATGAGCCACATCATCTGGCTCTTCTTAATGCAGAGGAGCAACAGCTAGAGCCAGGAGGTCTGGTCACCCATACTCCAGGAGCACCATCCACAGCACTCCTCGAGGGACACCTTCTCTAAGTCCGTCATGTACTTTGTAAACTGGTTGGGCAAACTGCTGTCTTGACCAGGGAAACCAAGACAACAAGTATTATAAAAATGATGAGATTTATTTGAGAAAGAAAAAAAAAAACATGGAGCGACACCATTCAAAGATCTGTCAAGGGAGCCTCCCCCCGTGTCTTGTTCTCTCTTATTATCTCGCTTTCTTCTCTTTGGGAGGGGTGAAGGTCAGGCCGTGCAGCACAATCAGCATTTTGAGCAGCTGCAGAGAATGCAGTGTAGTGCATGAGCGAGCAACTTTGCATATCTGCAAAATAACTGGTCAGCATTCAACGGTACAAATAGTTAGTTATATTTTAGCACTGTTAGATGTCAAATTCCCATTACACTGCCATGCAGCCTCAAGGACTCTCTTGAGGCTGTAACGCTGGTTCACTGTGACATTGCCTGGATGAAAACTACACCGCTCCTTTTCAATCTGAGATTTGCCTTCTGGGAAGAGCCTCCTCTCCAGCAGTAGACCCTACCATGGAAGGTGAGGAGTGTGATCACCCCGGAGTTGGAACACGCCCCCTTCTCAAAAAGCAGGACCAAGCTTTGGAAATGCCAAATCATTTTCCATATTGAAACAAGCCAGCCAGGTATGGTGTTGGACGAACGATCCTCACGATATTCATTTTTTTTCTAAAAAAGTCTGCCTTAAAAATGAAATTGTAATTAAGTACAATATTCCTTCTCCTCCATAAACCAACGATTGCTGCACATCACAAAACTATTTAGCTCAACTAATCAGAGGGTGGAAAAATGCCAATGCTACTCTAAACCAGAAAACAGACCTTTTTTGGTGACACTCTGAAATCTGGTTTAAGAAAAAAAAGAAAAAAAAACTACAAGAGGCAGCCATCACTCACAATGTGTATGTGTTATGGGCCAGTGCTTGTGGCACTGAAGGCCCTGGTGAAATTACATTGACATGGCAGAACAGAGATGCTGAAATCTGATTGGAGAAAAAATAAAAAAAATTAAATGCACACGACTGGAAGTTGAATAGCCAAGTAAATGGCTATGAACTGCAGCTGAAGTACAGAAATTAAGTGAACAGAAATTAATATAATTTGATTAAATTTGCAAATGTAGGTCGGTGCTTCTGACAGTGCTCAGGCCAGAAGAGATGGCCTTGCAGACCCTGAATGCACTGTTACAATGGGTAACACCCTCCCTCTGTGATATTAACTTGTTCAGTGAAGTCGCCACACAAAGTGCGAATCAGTTCTTGTTGCTGTTGTGCAAATAGAACAGAAAACTGATGGAAACTAGAAGTAATTAGCAAGTATTAAAACATATTTTCAACTGGAATATTTCATTTATTGAGTTAAGTGTTTCCCTCATTTCTGAGCAGTATAGAGACAAAATTTTAAAGCGATTAACTGTTAGAGAAATCCTTCTCCAAAATAGTGGGTTTTCTATCATTAAACCCATGTTGGAGTAAAAATTCTTTTCACTAGTACAGCACAGTTGGCCACTTGTACTTGGGAATATATTCCGTCATGGAGAAACAGCGTCCTCAAGTGGTTGGAAGGTGCTCTCAGCAATATTGGGAGACTGCTGAAGAGTACGGTCTTCCTGTCCTATAACAATTTAGCTTTTGACATCTTGCATTTTCTACATTTGAATTGATTATGCAGCATTTCAGATACGCGTCAGTTCTTCTGATTTCCCACGCAATTTATACAGATATCGTATCCTGTCGTTGTCTTTCTAGTTGTCTTTACAGTATTATTATTTATCAATGACACCCGCTGGGACGTCGCACGAGTCACGGCAATTTTAGGCCATGGCCTAGATATACATCAGAAGTCCTTCCTTTTCATATTCACTGAACGATTTCGACACAAATGTATATATTAGTGGCAAGGATGTAAAACAATGTTTTTCATACAAAGAGGCTGGTCACGTGGGGAAAAATGTGGACTAAAACATCCGAAAATCAGACTGAAACAATTTACTACTCATAAATATTATATTTAGAAAATATGTTTTATACAATTAAACTGATATTCAGCCACCATTTAAACAATTTAAATGTTCCCAAATATTCTTGCACATATACACTACAACTCCCATGACCACCACATATCCGGAAGCAATTCGCACGTTCTGTGTTTCACACGCTGCCCCGCTAGCTTGTCAAGAGAACAAAACCACATTTGGAGCAGAATTCATCGGGTCCACCCAGGTAAATGTAGCAACATAACACTATTTTCTTACGCGTTTGCTTGAAAGCCTCACAATTGTTTAAGTCTACTTGAAATAACGATGCTGGCTTGGTGGAAATATGTTGTTTTTAAGTTAGCCGGGTGTCGTAGGAAAGAAGGGGACAGTCTAAACTAGGGGTATCTAACTCAACTTTTGTTGGGGGGCCCGCTGGAGAGTTTGGGTGTGTCTGGCCCTAGACTCTAAAAAAGTGTTCATGAAGTAATGTCCGCTCTAATTTTCCGTGCGTCTGAGCATTACCCGAACTTCCAGTGCATTCCTTGGACTCCCATTAGCCATGCGACCAAACCAGTATCATTCACGCCTGTCCAGAACCTGAGATCATAACAAGTTACATGATCTAGGTATGTTCCAAAAAAAGTAAAACCACCTACAGTATATATCCAAATGGATCGTGTCACTGACGGAGAGTGACATGAGTGACGCTTTTCGTCACAATATGTGGGTATAACATTGGTTGCAAAGGTAAAACTAAATTTTGACTAATGTTATGACTGAGGACCGTAAGTGTTGAGATGCTTAACTTGTTAGATAATAATCCCCGAGAGGAATTTTCAGGAAATTGTATCATTTTCTAGTACAGTATTCAAAGTGTGTCGTGCGTCGGTAATGAAAGCAGTTCGGGCTTCCAGAAATCGTGTGAATTGCAAGCACAAGACCATCGACATGCACCTGGTCCTCTCTGTCATCTCCCTGGTACTTTGCATATTCCTGAGCAAGTCAACCGTGGCTGAGTAATGACGTCTGATTTCTTGAGCACCGTTTCTCTGTATATTGAAGACACGACGACTAGAAAAAAAAATAGTCTCCTGTTTTTTCTTGACATTTGCTGTTCTCGTTGCCAACCTTAGTCTTCACAGAAGGTTTTGAATGAGACATGACTGGTACTGGATGAAAAGATGTCTTTTACTTCTACTTTTTTTACATTTTGCCTAAAGCCTTGAACTTTTTGAGCTTTTGCCACATTTCGTGCTTCAAGCATAATGAAATCAAATTGGATTTTTTTTGTAAAGAATCAACATCAAGTGGGACACATCCGCAAAATGGGTACAAAATTCATGCGATAAATTTTTGTTTTCTTTTTTATAGAAAGTGCGGTGTGCGATATTATTTGGCCCCCTCACTGTCAGCCAATTCAGTGCAGAAGTTATCAAAAAAAAGTTTAAAATATCATACAAATTCCATTCCAATTATGATTGAGGTGTCAATTTTTAACCCCCCCCCCCAAAAAAATATATATATATCGAATTCTATATCTTTGTTCAAAGCCTGAAATGTGGCAAAAAGGAAAAAAAAAAGGTTCAATTGAGCCGAATAATCTCGCAAGCCACTGTATGTTTAGTGTTTCAGACTGTTCTGGGATGAGAATGCCCAACATTTAGTGACGAAAAACCTTCTGCTTTTGAAGAAAATGTCTGCAGCTAAAGTCAAAATGCGACAGAAGAAACTGAGAAACCAACCCGCGAGTGTGCAGTGTCTGTCATCGTCTGTTCATGACGAGAGCAGCCCCCATCCCAATGGTAACACTTTGAACTTTTGACGTTTCACAATTAGCACATAATTATTATTGTTTGTCTATTGTTCTTCATGTTTCCCTGAGGCTCACTACATTTTTAGTTGTAACACAAAAATATGATTTAAGTAGTTCTACAGGCAGTCAAACCATTTTCACAACTGAATAGCATTTCAGCTACCATCTCATCTTCAGTATTGTCGTGTCTGTTAGAATGACGATCAAGACATTGTCATTCTTATTCAGTTGTCAATCCGCTGCTCAGGTGGCGGTGGTGATGGTCCATCTGGCAAAGATCCACTTTCACTCAGAAAGAAGAGCTCTCACCAAGAGACTGGGTGGGTCCGTGGGCACCAGAAAAGCGGCGAAGTCTATGCTGACAAGATGCCTCAGTTTATTACTGGTGAAGAAACCTCTCCTCTTGTACTCGAGCACAGTTAATTAATGAAGGGTTAACAATGATATACTGTACATCTTGCTATTAACATGAAAATACTGTCGTCAACTTGCAACTTAGTTGCATTTTGTCAGGGTTTACTGTATTTGAAACTTTGGGTAACTACAGTGAGCCCCCATTTATCGCAGCTTGCGCAGTTCTCCAAATAACAGGCGACGGGTGATTTCTTTAAGCAGTTGATTTCATACTTCAGGTAGTTGAACCAAGCCATGTAATTTCATCTAACAAAAGTCTGCTATCTTAATTCCCAACATATAATGGGAAGTGCCAGAGACGGCCTAATGGAAATCAGGATGGAATGTTTATGTAAACCTTCAATCAACTGTTATTTTAAAACACACAGAGCAGCAACACATGCAAACAGCGTACGGTGGCCGGAATGCAACGCTGACCTGCAACATTTCTGAATGCAGTATTTCACTTTGGATGCAAAGAATAGAGAAGGATGCCCAGATTTAGTCTATCTGCAAAGTAATGCTGCCTTATTGTTGTGAAAGAAAAGTCACATGACCCAACCTTCCAACCAGGTTCGCTGGCAATTTATTTATTTATTTTTTGATTGCAACATTTCGTATCTACATCAAATCTGATTTCAAATATGAGGTTTTGACTTTGGTCATCGATATAATCATACTCACAGACATACATTCCGTGTGTTGCAGCTCCGAAGCAAACAGAGCTGTCGTGTTGGTTTTTAGAATATGCACTTTATTAATTCGTTTCACACTGAAGCGAAAACAGACAGGTCGATGTTGGACTACTCGAGAGGCGTTCAAGGGCTGCCTCCGAAAAAATGTAAATTAATGATCACTTCACTGACGCTCAGAAAAGTGAAAATAATGCAACAAAACAGAAAATCAATTGAATAACATAAACAGTCTCCAACACTTGGGAACAATGACTATGAAAAACCATGGTTTTATATGGAAGAGGCATCCTTTTCTTCTTCCTCACAATTACTGGATGCTACATATCTTCCAGTACGGCCCGGCACGTTGTGATTCAATGTGGTACTTACTACACTGAAGGTGCACGATTCTAAAGTCTACTGTATGCTGTAAAAACCCATTCAAAAACAAAACAAAACGGTGGCTTAAAAATCCACAACATGTGCGAGTTTGTGAGCAATGAGCTGCGATATAGTTGGGGTTCACTGTACACATGAAATGTTTCTTGCATCATTTGAAAAACTATTGTTAAAATTCCTCTCGCCTTTGCAAAATTGCATTCGTAGCTGGAGTTTTTGCCAGGGCCAGGGCAGCAGAGGTAAGTGCCATGCTGAGAGCTGTTACCAAGACAACAGGCAGCTGTCATGTCTTTGGAGCGTTGCCGAGGCACATGAGGAGAAGAGCGATGAGCCACAACACCAAGCGTCTTCCTTGCCGGCTGAGAGAGATGGCCAACAGAATGGTCGTATTCACAAAGCATTTTTTTTCCTTGCTGTTTTCCGTTTCAAACAATCTTCCATACACGCATTACTTTCTGACTTGAGTAACACTTATTTTGGCCCACCGCAGAGAGAGAAATGCCTGCAGGGCGGCGTGAAAAAAAAGGAGCAGGCTAAGAACAAGAGCCGCAAAGCTCGCCGCCGCCACGGAAACATGCTGCTGGAGTTCAACCGACGGCAGAGAAAAAATGTGTGGCTGGAGACACACATTTGGCACGCCAAGCGTTTCCACATGGTCAAAAAGTGGGGCTACTGCCTTGGGGACAGACCCACCTTGAAATGCTACCGCCCCAGCTACAGAGCCATGAGCACTCATTGTCTGCTGCAGGTATGGACCTTC
Organism: Hippocampus comes; assembly: GCF_001891065.2. Lineage (NCBI taxonomy): Eukaryota > Metazoa > Chordata > Actinopteri > Syngnathiformes > Syngnathidae > Hippocampus > Hippocampus comes. Next base: position 1,479,431 of record NW_017806221.1, read on the forward strand.
GCACAAAGCAGGAAAGAATGGCCCGTTTTTAGGTCATAAGCAGTGAACGGCCATTTATTGCAGGGGAGACCTTTCAGACCTACCAGTGATGGGTGAAAATCTGCAATATAAAGAGACTACCAAAAAAATAAATCACATGCATTCAATATATTCAAATTTATTCAAACACTCAGTTCCTTCGTGCCCGTTCTCACTTTGTTGCTCTCACCAAATTGGAGACGATTATAGAACATCACTAGAAAGAAAACAAAAAGGCTCTCTCTTGTACAGATCTTCAAAGCTGCAACCCCTGCTTGATTTTAGCCATTTGTCACTCCCAGTTGAAATTTACAATAAAAGCGAAACACAAAATGGAAACGTCTATTTATTAAACCCTGAAGTATAAAGCAATCTAAATAATGAAATCTTAAACTTTATGCTAAAAGAAAGAGAACACCACAGACTAGCTAAGAGAAATTTACATTGATGTTTAACACTTTCATGCACCAGTAATAATAACCTACATCAGTATTGTATTAGTCTTTAGCCATTGAAAAAAAAATAATGGCAGTGGATGGCAACACACATAAGGGTCCATTGTAGTGGTTGATGCACAACTGTGACATTAAGATTAATTAATATAAGAGAAACCAACATGTGAATAGATGTCCACTCTAGTAACCGATGTCCCTGAAAGAGTTAATGCAATTATAAAGCTACAAAAAAAAAAAAAAAAAATTTAAACACTTTGAATAGACAAAGCGGCAATACATAGAAACAGAGCATCCGACAATACAGGCGTATAGTCTCTTTGCTCTGTGGGAACAAAGAACATTAAAACGGCGAAACATTGTACTGTTTTTTTACTGAAGGTGTCTGTGAATTATGCTGCATCTCTTTCGGTATACTTCAGTGCTGTCCAGCATGTTGTGGCTCAACGTAATACTGCACTAAAGGTGCACAACTCTAAATTAGGGCAAGCCTGTATCATGTAAAAACCTATTAAAAAAAAAAAAGGATTGTTTGAAAGTCGTGATGTTGCGAAGTAACAAATCATTACTTGTGATATAGTGGAGGTTTGCCAAGATAAAAATAGATTGATGGTACTGTCTAAAAGAGATTTCTTTTTGTCCAAACAGGACCTGTCGTACTACTGCTGCCTCGAGCTCCAGGGAGAGGAAGACAAGCTCCTTGATTGTCTGTCCCAGCTAACCAGCAAGGAGGCTGGTGAGCGTGTGCACCGCTTCAACCACAAATACAGCGTTTGTTTTGTCATATGGAGCCAGTTCGCAGAGCATGTACTGCTTTTCTCATTCGACAGGCCCGACGTTTGCTCAACGGTTGTGTCTGTCTGGACAAAGACAAGGTAGCTTAGTGTTGTACAGGGCTGGACAGTTCCCCTCACAGCCTTTGGGCTCGGTCACATTCCTCTGGAGACCCCGCACGCCGGGCTCGGTTCACAGACATCTGTGGACCTGGGTTCATCCCACTCTAAAACAGGTAAGATATTTTTTTGTTGTGGCTTTTTCAATGCAACCCTTTTCTTTTACTCACATAGTTTGTGTTTCCAGGATGTCCTTACTGAGTTCCAAAGTGTGTGCCAGTGTCAGTCTGTGGTCCCACCGCATGTGCCATTGGTTATGGATGCAAAGGTCGTCTCCACCACAGATTTGGAACCAAAGCCTGAGAGAAAGCACACGCCTGGAACGAAAAGGAAGCAAAGCGAAAAGGATGCCGGTGGCCCTCTTGCCAAGAAAATCCTGGGTGATGGAACCAGATCACCCGAGACCCCTGTTACCTGGAAATCTAGCTCAACTGGAATATTGATCAAGTTTGTCTCATTTCCAGATGGGGTTCGTTCGAAAAATCTGCAAAAGGTGACATGAATTATTTTGTTTATCTTTTGCAGTGATCTCACAATGGAGATTGTACGATATCGCCTGATTGGACCACAGTCCCATTCAGTGCTGACAGAAGCTTTGGAAGCTGCTACAGACTGCGATGTAAGAGCTGTGAATTTTATCAGCATGGCGGAAAACGGAATCTTTTGTAGGCCAGGCCAGTGACATAGTGTTGCATTTTTTTTTTTTTTTTAAATAATCAGGAATCGATCAAATCACAGCCTTCATGCCTCTGGTGGCCCAATCACTGCAAGGAAGAAAGCAAGATGAAGCTCCATCAGCAGCAAACGGATCTCTTTCACACACTGAAAGGTTTACAATTTCCGACTCGGTGGGAATCGGCCGGTTTGATTGTTTGTCATCTAATCATTGATTTGTAATTCAACCAGGTGTCTACTCAACTGCAGAGCTCCCCCCAGGCATTGTGCTGGGGCTGACAGTTGATGACCCTCGGCTCAGTATACCGCCAAAGAGGGTGAAAGCTTTGTCCTGTGTAAAGGAGGCGCAAGGTAAAATCTGTCCTATGGCAACTCAGATGGTGGAAATACTGGCAGCCAATTGCACTAGAACTAAGAATCTCATTTTCTAGCTACAGTATATTGAGACTTCCTTCGCAAATCGGAGTCTACCACTTGGTAGACCTAAGCCAATCTACCAAAAATAGACCATGTGAATCTCACAATTTAACACTTTTTAGAGGTGTTTAGGTGAGATTTTATTGCTAGGATTTCATCAAAAATCACCCCAGGATCAGTACAACACATGACACACCGTATTTATTGTCTGTCTGAAATTAGCCAGTTTTCAGGGGCTCGAGGCACCATATACTGCTTGCCCAATGGTAGATCTGTGACTACCATGGCTTCTACTTGCAATGTGCAACAAAAATCAAGAGCCCGTTACAACAATAAAAGCATTTTCCCCTCTCGAGGCTGCACTTTAGACAATACACTGTGTATATGGCGCATTACCAAACACAAATACCACAGCATTGACAACTTCACCGAACAATAAATGATGTTGCCCTTATCAAAAGCTAACACTGTTAGCTAATGCTAATCTGCCTCCAACAAAACTCAATGCAGCTCTGCTTACCGTTAGGCTTTAAAATGGTGGCAGAGATGTTTCACCTGTGGGTGATGATCGCGTTTCTGCATCAGAGTATCGCTGCACGATGGTGCATCTGGTTGTTGCTTGAAAGCGAGTTGGAGGCACCATATACTCAGTTTGGCTAGTCATGTCATGACCAGACAAATGAGTGTGTGTGGTGGGCTGCCGTCATGTCAATCAGTTGGGCAGATGTGCAGAATAGCTCCTCACAGACACAACTTCACAACATGGCAGCGAAAGCCCCTATACCACTGAACGGCGAACAATTGATAATATTTCTGAAGGTAGCCGATTTTGCGTTCTCGTCAAGATTGCTAATGTTTACAAAAAGATTGCGAGATGTTTGGCAGACAGTCTGCAACTTTTTTTTTTATTATTATTATTTTTTTTTTTAGTCGCATCTCTTGCGACAAGAAAAGTACATGCAGTGGGCTGAAGAAAATATTGACTGGTACTTGGTTGTTTAATTTCACTTTGGATGGGTTGGCAGGCGCTCCAGATAACCAAGTATTTGTAGAGAAGCGTACGTATGTCCTCCTGAAAGTCTTTTTGGCTCAGTTTCATGAGTCCACCTACATGGGAGGCAAAGAGGTGTTGAGAAGAGCAGGTCCAAATAAGTCTCTGTCCTGACGCCGTTCCACAGAGTGCACCTCTGGTCCTGTGCTCCTGGGGGGCCTCTGCTCAGCCATGCAGATGCTCCAGGTTCGAATCCTGGCAGGGCCCTGCACTCCAAAAACGGCATCAATGACAAATGGCGGCTTATGCTCTGCCTTTTCAAATTGTATTGTCATTGCTTTGAACAGAATGACACACTTTCCATTTCTGTAAATAATAGAAATGTTGCACAGCAGCAAGAAGAGTGTGCCCCAGTTTTCTCCCGAGCTCCGTCACAACCCAGAAATGGATAAGCAGCGTAGAATATGCGCAATCAATACAGGAAGACACTTGGTTTCTTCTTATCTGCTTCAAATGAGTCTCATTATGGAGGAGATGGATTCTCTTGTCGCGAGCATGAAACCAGATAAGATAATTGCCAAGTGAAATGGCTTTCATTTAGAATCCCGTCTTCGCCGATTTCAAAATTCTGGAGGTTCAACTCGTTGAATATTCTGTGTGTTGTCATTAGGAGGTGGGTTAACACAATTATGTATGTATTAGATGAAAAGATTTCATAAATTGGCAGGTTGCCACTCTTAGAAGACGACCAAGCGAAGCGACAAATTTCCGCAGAATGGCACGATATGCAAGAAGCCTCGAGTGACTCTCCCATCTGTTGAAGTGTAGGATTACACAGGGGCATGCTCGTGTGTGTGCGTGTGTGTGTGATGTTTCTTCCAGAGGTGGGTGACGAGAAGAGAAAGGAGCTGTCTTTGCGCGGTGTACCAGAACACTGTTGTGAGAGTTTCCTGTGGGAACAGTCTGTGCGCAACAATGTCACAGAGAATAAAATTTCAGAGCAGGTATCAGAAAATGGGATGTTTTCTTAGTTTGTGTCCAGTCCAGTACTTGATTTTCCTGACTTATGCCTTAACATCTCACAGGACTTGAACCGTATGAGGAGCGAGGTGCTTGTGCCCGGGTCCAGGCTTAGCCCTGTTCCCCTGCAGGGTCGTGTTCCCATCCTTCTGGTTCACCAGCCTGGCAAGCAGGTGGGACATGAGATGAATTCCTGGGGTGCCGGATGGGACCTGTTGCTTCCTAAAGGCTGGGGCATGGCTTTTTGGATCCCACTGGTCAGTACTGGGAGCCACACTTCTCTTTTTTGTGTGTGTGTGTGTGTGTGTGTGTGTGCGTGTGTGTGTGTGTGTGTGTGTTTGTGTGTTTTTTTCCATTTCCCCCTTTTGAGAAGGGGATAGAAAGCCAAGCAAGGAACAACAGTTTGCTTTCTTAAACCTGTTGTTTTTCTTGGGAGCTTAATCCCCCACTTTGATAGCTTTATCAGAATGTTCTTGACTTGGCATGTCCGTATTTCAAGAGTTTTGCTCATTTGGCCTGTGAAAATGTGAAATGTACCTTGAAATGAAAGGCAAACCGGAAGCCCCCGTGCTTTAGTTTGTTTTTCCGTCCCAAAGCCCCAAATGCAGCGCTTACTTTTTCTCTCTTGCCTCTGTCCCTCTGCCAGGTTTACAGAGATGTTCGCATTGGTGGACTAAAAATGAGTCTGACACACTCTCAAAATAAAGGCGTTCCTCACTTCCCCCACGATTACCCCGACTGTCCTGCAGGGGCCCGGTTTCAGGGGGAGCAAGAGTCCGAGCTGCTGGAAAAGTTCAAAAGGTCACTTAAAGAATGAAATTGCAATTTTTCGCCATGTGGATAGTTCCCCGATGTATATGAGCGTGTGGTAATAAAGTGGGATTGTCATCCTCTGCTAGCTGCTGCTCAGCACTCACACTTTGTCTCATAAATTGGGGGATTTGTGGTTTGACTAGGGTTTGACCATTTGCCCTCCATTCTAGACGGCCGCCTGCCAAAAGAACCAATTACATTAAACATGGCTGCCTGGCTCCATTCAGTTGCCCTTGGCAACAGCTGGCTGAGGAGTGGGATGTTATTGGAAGTGAAGGAGGCATCCAGGCTCAAAGCACATCACTGGGTGACATCGCAATGCGGGCCGAGAGAACGTCACATCACCAAGTCCCTGGGACCAAGCAGCAAACACACTTCACTGTCCTGAGGTATTTGGTGTTTTTCATGACAATTTGTTATGTAATGTTCACCCTGGTTCCCGTGTCATGCCGGTCAAACAAGCAAGCTCGGTTTTACTCGAAGTACACAGCGGTTGTCTTTGCTGACATTTATCATGCCACACCTTTGAATCACACCATTGCAGTGTTCATGTGTGAATGTCCCTTGACTCGAATTTAGCTCCGAGACCAACTTAGTGATGAGTTGTGCGTGTGCGTCTCTTTTTATCTGAACATCCTTGTTGACGCAACACATAACACATTCTGACTGTTTCGTATGTGGAAAAGGCTGTTTGAAAAGATGATGCAAAGTTTGCTTCCTATTGTGTTCGAGACCAGAGCAAATTCATTTTGAGGGTTTCTAAAGTGCCAAATGCAATTTCTATTCTGTTGAGGTTTAATATGAACGTACAAGGCATTTCTATGCTTGAATAACTCAGTTTATTAGGTTTGTTGATCGATATAATGCGTTTGGAGTCTTTAGTAATGACATTGCCTTTGGGAAGCATTTACAGTGATGAATGTCTGCCTTCGCACAGACCCTTAAGGGACTCGTTTAACTTTGCATGTTATTTGGATATTTACAAACTCACTGTAATCTAATGAACATGACTTGAACCAATATGGCACACTTTCGTTAATGCTGATTACATGTGCCCATCTCGTGAAGATGTTCTGATAGTCAATGGTGTAAGAAGCTACACGAAGCTCTAACAAGATTAGTGCTGTATCTTATTTCTTTATTCATTTATTTAGAAAGTTGTGCAACCATTTTCTCAGCGACAGTAGAAGTCAAGAGTTTCAGTGGTTGGACAGTTTGGAATTTGACCAAAATTTATTGCGTGCTGGCTCTCACTCTCCATCGATCCTTGCCCATCCCTCCCTTATACAGAGAGAAAAGGTTAGAAAAAAAAAGTAGTTGTTTTCTCTCTGCATGAGGGTTATTTTTGGCCAGCAAAACATCTCATAGCCCTACTTTGCCAGGCACTCCCTTGTTTCAGTGAGCATCTAATGGATTAACATGTTTTTGTTTCTGTTATGCTTCCAAATGCCACCAGATAGAAAGGCAAGAAGGGCATCAGTAATGGCAAAGAGTACAAATGTGACCAATGAACCGGAAACGCACAGAAAAGTGTCTTGCAACAAAATGGTTATCCAGTACAATATGGTTGAAGCGACAATTTGTTTTGGTGATTGTAAAATGCAAAGGATAACAGTTACAACAGAGTGCCCTTTTAAATTTTATTCCGATCATTTTGTTTCCAAGGACCAGGAAGTCATTGAGGCTTCTCTCTAGTTGGTGCGGACCCACTTCGTCTCAAGGTCAGAGGTCGTACTGTGTCAGGGAAATGCCACCTCTGGACCATACAGCAAAGAAATCATTCCTCGCAAGTCATGGGATGAGCTTGGTTTGGGTACGTCTGTCGCTGTTGTTGAAAGGCAAACCAGACCTCCATGCCATGGTGTCCGTGCCAACCGCAGATGACCTCAAGCTGCTGAGCAGAGGAGGGCCTGGCAGTAGCGCCCCTCAGGAGCCACCCCACAGGGATCACTTGAAAAGCACGCTCAAGCGTGGTAAGAAGGGTACCAAGAAAGTGGCTTCTGACACTCCCTCAACCTCCGGACAAATAACCACCACGTCGAATGACCCCCAGCTATCTTGTCCCGCCTCTGATGTTGTTTTGGGAGTGTGGCCAAATCCCTTACCGAGCGTCACCTCTCACTGCTCCCGAGTAACACTCGGATGGGTGACTCAAGCCGACTTCTCCCTGTCGGCAGGCTGTGGGGAGGCTCTGGGCTTTGTGAGTGTCACTGGCCTGGTTCACACACTCATTAGTCAGCCTCTGGAACACAGGGGAACGGTGCTGCTACGCAACCCCATGTCTCTGCAGTACCGCTTTGCGAAAATTAACATCGAAGTTTGAGTGGAACACATGCAGAACTTGCTTGATTTGAGGCCTTTTTTTTTTTCTTCTAGGTTTATGGGGAACGGCTAGACAAGAAAGTTGCATGATACTTTCTTTGTACAATGATCGAACTCAAACCATATGCCATGTTTAATTTGTGCTGTAAAATAAACTGATAAAAAAATATATTTTTTTTACATAAGGCAAATCTACAGAATCAAGAAAATTGGCCTTAACAAAATGAAGACTAAAACCGTTTTCATTTAGTGTATTGAAATACATTTGTTGTCATCCAGTATATGGATTTCTATGGACTCTGTTTTTGATGTAAACATTTGTTGACACTAAAATGCCACTCTCTGGAGATCATTTTTGAATTTAGTTTAAAGAGACCCCCTCTGTAGATGACTGTATGGACGATTACAATATACGTATGGTACAGTATATAGTTTGTTCCTCTCTATTAAAGAAATGAATGGAAAAGCACATGTGGGACCATGATTTGTGATGGAGACTGACCTCTCATATACCGCGGTGTCAGCACAGAATGCTTGGGCAAATGTTGGGATTTGTCATATTCCGTACGTGACAGTTGTAACACAGCAGCCACACAACATAACTGAGCCTCCATGTTTCACAGGATACATATTGGTCTTTCTTGTTTGTATGCTGCTTTTTTTTGGGAGGGGGGGGGCGCCTAGAAACGCAGATATGATGTGACCTGCCAGAAAGTTCCAGTTTACTCATCTATTGTGGGGCTTGTAGGTATGTGTTTTTCAAATTTCAAGTTTGTGTGCCTATTGTTGAGTTTTCCTTTATTTCACCAAAAAGTCACAAAAAAAAAGTACCTACTGTGAGACATGGAGCAGACTTTGTTACGCTCTAGCGTTGCATGGGCACAAGATGTCTTGAATCTGTGCAGGGTACAACAAAGACTATCAAAACATTCTGGGGAAATGTGCTGTCTAGTGTCAGAAAGCTCGGTCTCAGTCGCAGGTCATGGCTCCTCCAACAGGAGAATGACCTCCAAAACACGTCTCGAAAAACGCACTAATGATGAAAGCAGAACATCAGACTCGCAAATCATTGATTGCGGGGACTGCTTCAAAACATTGCGCAACAAAGTAAGGGTACCATCGTTTTAATCCAGGTCAGGTTTTTATCATTCTGTTGGATCATAAACCAATGCCCAACTTTAATTTATTTACAGTAAAATTGTCCTCGATAACACCCCCAAACAGCCCCCAGAAGTGACAGTATTTCAGTTACCACCGTTGTGTTTTCTTTCTTCAGCGATGGGTACCAACAATTTAGCCTACGTGTATCACATCCACCAGTGGGAACAAAAACTTACCACTAACATTATATGACACAACAGAGGCAATTTTGAGAGAAGGCAGACTCCTACTTGAACAGCAAATCTTGTATACCCATCCCATAATGTGTGGGTGGCAGGAGGGAAGTAAGGGTTTGGTTGCCTAGCAACCCTTAACTTTAGATTCAGGTCTTAATGTGGTTTGAGGTTTATTTGAGGTCAAATGTATGTTTTACATATGGTACAAGTTTTCATTAGCGTGTTTAGTCAAACCACAGACAGTGAGACATGCGTTCGACACATAGCACACCTCTTTACATTTTGTTTTGATGTACCAGTCATCGCACATTGATGAACCCTCTTTGTTTCAGTTCTGGGCATAGTTTCTATCTTGACAAGTTGACATCAGGTCACATGAAGTTGCACTATTGGGAGTTGCTAAGTGTGTAATAGCTCCAGGTCACTTGGGAGCAGTGGACTATTGATCTTACTTACAGATAAACCGAGCCCAGAGAATGTCTTCAAACGTGCTGCCCCCTTCACGTTTGGCCCAGCAGGAGGCAAGTGTTGACACACTTGATCATCACATCAACAGATGGAAGGGCTCTTAAGACTCTTCTATTTGGTCACCTGTGTTACACATGAACTTGGCTGCCAGCGATCCATATTTTGGACTTTTGGTCTCAGGCTGCACTCTGTCTGTGCATCTCTTTCCTGCCAACACAAACAGGAGAGCTCATTAGATGTAGCCTCGACTGCAGATGGCAGGGCTACTGCACTCAGCCGTCATAGAAATCGTGGGTCACTTGCAGCTAATGCTCTGCTTACTTAAAAGGGATTATTCACATATGTATGCCATTTGGTCTCGAAATCATTTCATGTACATTTAATAACTTTAAAAATATTTGAAACATAATATAGCTGCCCACCATGTTTACTATACACGTCACTAGATAACTGTCACGTGTGTCAACTTCACTATCATATATATACACACACTATGCCGAATGGAATGAATCGATAGCAGGGGTGCCCAAAACGTTGATTGCCATCGACCAGTACATATCTGTGTGTTATTAATGTTATAGATTTTTTGTTCGTGCAAACTGTACCCTAAATATCCTAATCAGCTTCACTTTCTCATAAATAAATAAAAACAATTTAAAAGTAGGTGACCTTTAACCTACGGTGGTGCAGGATCTGCATCACCGGAAGTTAGCAGTGTGCAATTGCCTCAGCGTCAGGGAGACACTGACTTCCCTTTTCACAAACTCTTGTAACTACTTTGTTTTTCGGTTTCGTTCATGTTAGGGGCCATCAGATCTTCCCTCGGGCAATTAAACTCATCTCCCACCTCCTGCTCGTTAAAAATACTCGGCATGGCGTTGGTTTTTAATGTCACCCGTGTGGCATGTCCCATCTCAAATTGGAAACAACTCCTCTTCTGCTGAAATGGACACTGCACACGCGCGCCCGCCTTTTCTTTCGCACCCCGGAGGCTCACCAAAACATTTTTTTTTTGTACAAATTTTGAAATAACATGCCAGTGTGCACCTTTTTTGCCATTTCTGGTCAACCTCTTGCAATTTTTTGATACGCATTATGGAATTGTTTTTGTTTCTGTCCTCGTTGTTGTCCAATGTGCGTCTGTGGCCCAAGCAGTAAATTACACGTTATGTCTCGTAGCAGTGAGTTGAAAATGTTGCCATAAAAGTGAAAAATATCAACAAAGAGGTATATTTTTCAGCTCTTCTGCGTATTCTAAGCTAAACTTATTAATTACTACCAATTCAGGCTCACATAAACTTAAATCATAAAATTAAAGAAACCTTCATTTAAATGTTGGATGGCTTACCAGGGACCATTTCCATTGCTATAAAGTTGCAATCCTGTTTCTTTGCTTTTGGCCGGTTTCTGGCTATCAGGAAAACTCCCAGAAAAGAAAGCAGACATCTGCAAACAATGTAGAAACGGTTACTCCTTTGTAAGCTAAAATGTGTGATGTTTTACTGAGAATGCTCACCCAAAAAGGAACATGAAAATATTCAGTAATGCCAAGCCTTCAAATTCCTGGTAAAAGATTATCCCTGTAAAACAAAATATCCCATATCAACTCCTAGAGGAACGAGTCTAAAGCTGAGAGGTGGTTGCCAGCCAATCACATGTAGACAAATGACCATTCTCACACATTCACACTTCATGTTCATGGACAATATCTTCAATGAACCTAACATGCGTGTCTTTGGAAGGTGGGTGGAAGTTGGAATTCCAAGTTTCCTGAGCTGAGATTTCACCCTTGAACCCCTTGATCATGAGGTCAATGTGCGAACCACCATTGCACCACACTACCCTCATTTGTGTGATACCGTCCGCCTGTCTCGTTAGGTGTTGAAAAAATGTGTTGAAAATATTTTTGAATGTCAATTCTTTCATTTTATTTGAATTTTACCGGTACTACCATAATAGCAAATATATACAGTATGTATATGCACACACAATTACATTCATTTAATTTGTGTCATGATTCTGTTTGTGACCAACAGGTGGCACTGTAGGGCTCTCCCTGCAGCTGCACACCTGTTGGTCGTTATGTAATTAGCAGTATAAAAGGACTCCCGCCCGACCACTCATGGTCAGGTCGTTGTTTGTGTGTTGCTGTTTGTTGGCTGCTGTCATGTTTGTTTCAGTCATGTTTAGGTCAATATGTTTTGAGCTTCTGCCATGGTTTTTGTTTGTTACTTTGGACTTTGTTTGTTTTGGATTTAGTTTTCTCTGTTTTAATACAATTGGTCAAGTACACCCTGCTCCTCCCTCTTGCCTGCTTTTTGGGGTCCACCACCACCTCGCTACGTGACAATTTGTAAACGCCGACTATTTCTTAAAGCTGTTTGAGATCGCAATTGATTGCACAAATACAATATAATCCTGTGGAGGGCGGTACATAAACGCAGCGACCGGCAGAGTGATGCGCTTGTGATGAACACACCTACCTGCAACAATGGCACTTGCAGTGAAAAACACAAAGTTGATTGGTACCACCTCTGTGGCATCAAACATTTTCATTGCTTGATTGAGGAACCTGTGGATGAGCCCAAGAATTATACTGGACATGTGTAGGGAATCCTCGAAAAAAATAAAGATAAAACACATCGGTGGATTGACGTAATTGTTTTGTAGGATTTATCCGAGTTGTTGTGACCAAGAGAAAAGTTTGAGAAAGGAAATCCCACAAAGAAAGGCAGCACTGACTTGATCTGGAAGGCACAGGAGACCACCATGACGACGAGCATAACGTAGAAGATGGGATAGATGAATTGCAGATCGCCTTTTATCGACTCTGTGATCATTCCCGACACGGCTTTTACTGAGATGACTGTAAGAGAGGCTGCAGAAAGACAATAACACTTTACGAAGATGTCGTTGCACGGCTAATATGAACCTCGCGTGTTTGTGTTGAATATTGAGCACAGACATCTTCTTTGCATCAATGACGAGTGACCATAAATCCATTTTTTGGTAACGAAGCAACGCACTACCCATATTGGTTCAATTCATGATCCCTGCGCCCTCAATCAAGCAAGTGTGCACATGTCCATACCAAGCAGTGCCACCAGCAGCATCACAATGACGATTTTCTTCATATTCTTCTTCTTGTACAGAAAGAGCAGGATGCAAAAGGCGATGACCTCTATCATCTATTGAGAAAGGAGAGTGGGGGGGGGGATTAATTTATGCAGTGCATTTTCTCAAACTTCACACAGAAAATGAAAGTTCCAATTGCTTTCCATCTTTCCCTGACCACCTTACCTCTATGACAAAGAGCGGCACGCTTTAATTGAAACAAATCTCCATGACTGTGGGGGGCTGGGCGAATGAATTGCTGTTTTTGAATGAGAAGAGCTGTGTCCTTGTGAAGCCAATAGCTTTCAGCTGTTCAAGGGCTGCGAGAAAACACCACAAGGTGGTGAAAAATGGAGTATAAGAGGGGAATACAAAAGTGGGGTGTGGAAAAAGGGCAACCTGACCTTTAGATCAATCCAAACCACCCCTATGCCTCTGGGTGTGTGTGTGTGTGTGTGTGTGTGTCTGTATTCATTGCAGGATTTTTTTCAATGCAGTTCATTTCGGCTTCAATCAGTATGACACTAATTTCTGAAACATTTCCTTGCATATTTCCTTGCATCAGTTAAGCAAAGCGGAGCAGATTCGAGTGAATTAGAATCATGTGGTGCTGGCTGAATAATGCTGCTTTTGCTACACAGGGCACACACACCCAGCACCGACTGAAATACGTGGAGCGCTGCTTGCTTTTATGTTTTACGGCATATTCTTGGCCTGCTTTGAAGAACTACGTGCATGTAAATAGATTGTCCCGCAGGAATAAAAGGAGAATTTGGAATGTAAATGGAGATTTGGCAGGGTAGAATTGATCTGTGTCTGTTAAGAGGATGAGATAGACGGTTGCTTGTGTCAGAAGCGCATTCATCCCTATGGTAACAGCTACAGTGTGTTTACGACATCCATGCCTAAGGTTGAACTGGGAAGACCGCCGTGCGAGTGTGAATGGCTTGCATCCATCCATCCATTTTCTCTCCCGCTTGTCCTTGTCATTCGGGTCGCAGGTAATGGATGTGTAGATCAACACGTATCAGGTGTGTTTTTATCCTTTACTGTACCTTTTAGAAGGCGGGCAGAAAAGATAGAGACTCAAAAAGCTACTGTGTACATATGCCAGTAATAACAGGTCAGAATCTCTCTTATGTATGTTCAACTTCAAAATCACAATAATGATTGGTTATTCATATTCCATATACCAATACAAATTGGCCTTCCCATTTTTTTTTCTGAATGCAGGATAAAATGACTGGCATCAACACTGTGGATTCAATCATGAAAGTAGAACTCCTTTTACACGTTCTTATAAGATTGCATTATATATATATATATATATATGGAAAAGGTTACATACAAGGTATAGCAGGAAGTGCCAGCTGATGACACAGAACTGGACCAGATGGGCTGTAATGTGAGTGGACGTGTGGGGGGCAAAGGTCACCAAGACGTAGGTTCCTGTTATTGCCAGCGTGCCACCTAAAGACAGAGACAAGCTGACAGCTTGACAGCCTTCAACCCCCCCAGGCAACCCCCC
>NW_017806221.1:1493504-1498553 GCF_001891065.2 Hippocampus comes
CACACACACGCACACACACACACACACACACACACACACACACACACACACACACGCACACACATGCACACTCTCAAGAAACAAATGGGAATGGTATTTAAGATACAAGACAGACCAAACACACATTGACTACAGACAATTGAACGAAATAGTCAATAGAGAACTTGTTGGATTGTAAGTTTGTGATAAGGATTCAATATGTATCATCCAATCTTGACCTAAAGAGCAAAAAGAGAAACATTTGAACAAAATGGTGTAGTGCTGTACTTTTTGTCTCCATGTTGCTAAGATGGCTACTTTCGAGGGCATGGGTAATTACGTCATTATTAGACAGATGGGACTTGACCATTTGCATTGTGGGGTGGAGGCAATATTTTACTGTCACTCAATGGAGGAAAAAAAACGGGAACAACTTCATTTGTTAACATTTCTATCAGGATGAGCATCCACATATAACGGGCTCTTCTTGTGAGTGTGGTACGTTTTGTTTCATTTAGCCCTCTTGCTTTTGCACCGGCAGAGCCACAATATTAGATAGCTACTTAACCTACTTTATCACATCAATACGTTTTTATGTTGCTCGTCTGAGTGCTAGATGTTGTCAAAATATGTATTGATTGCGATGAAAAATAAATAAAATCCACATATAAAAGTCCTTGTTTACATGGATATTGTTATGTTTCGGTCTGGTTACGTTTGGTTTTGATTCCTCATGTGCCCTTTTTTCGCCACCTGTTCTCGTTATCAGTGTCCCTTGTGTGTAACCAATTAGCTCCCTCAACCCTTTGTGTCTTGTCCAGGTGTTTCTCGTTGTCTCGTCACTTTGCTTCTATTTAGTTCCCTGAGTTTCTGTCAGTCTTTGTTGGGTCATTGTGAGCTGTGAGTATGTGAGCATATGTGTGCTCCTGTCATGTTTTGTTTCCTGTCTTAGTTTTGTTTGTGCCTTGTGATTTCCAGGCATTTTTTTTTTTTGAGTACTTAGACTTAGTGTTTTTTCCGTTGTACTCCTGTGTGTATTTTTTGTTAAATACATTTTGGTCAACCACTCTGCTCCTCCCTGCTTTTTGGGGTCCTCCAACTCCCACCTTGCAAAACGTGACAGATATGTCACAACAATATTCAGTTTCTTGATAAATCTCCATAATTCTTCACTCTGACAAATAGCGCAAAAGCAAATGTGATCAAATTTAACTTAAGGAAATTATTTCTTCATCTTATCAAGCAATCTGTCAGCAGGATCCATGTTGTGTTTATGTTGCTGAGTGTTTGCTTACCGACAACGTCAGAGACGCGCAAGGTCTCCTTGAGGAAAATCACAGAGATGAAAGCGCTTGCTGGAGAGACAAATAGAAATACAGTATATTCCCATTAGTTTCACATTGAAGCACGACGATGAACATCGATGCTTGGAAATTATTTTACAATCCTCTGGATTGACTTAAAGTTGATTGATGGAATACAAACAGGATTTGGATGTATTTGGTTGGATGAGGCGAGAGGAGAGTTGAGATTCTATTGTTAGACCGATGAAACTAATTCCATGCCCAGTGCAAGTCAAGAATGGGTTTTGGTATTTTTGGCGCAGTTAGAAACGGGTAATTTGCGTTGTTGTGGGCGTTGACGCAGACAATTTTTTGGGGGGGGGCACCAGTCACAGCGGCTCCTTTCATTCCCATTAAAATCGATGCATGAGAGGCGCAGTCCTTGAGATGGCACATGATGCAACGGATTTGCTGGAGTACATGCAGGAAGTCAATGCATGCAAAGTATGCTTATAATGAATTACAGTAATGACGGGGTCAATGAAGTGATTTCTCCAATGATTTAGAGCATAGGTGTCAAACTCAGGTCCTGGAGGGCCGCTGTCCTGCATGTTTTCCAAGTTTCCCTGTTGCAACACACCTGATTCAAATGATCATATCATCAGCAAGCTCTGCGGAAGCCTGACATTGAATCTGTTCATTTGAATCAGGTGTGCTGCAACAGGGAGACTTGGAAAACATGCAGGACAGCGGCCCTCCAGGACCTGAGTTTGACACCTATGATTTAGAGGGTCGGATGCCTGTGAATGCACTAGATGACATCCCTGTGGGCTGATCAAATTGACCAAAATCACATTAAACTCCATGCACCAATAGATAGACGTGGTTGCAGCAGGTGTAAAGTTTAGATGACTTTCAGACACCGAATTCTCAGGTATGCTGGGCAGTGGTCTGATCAGTTGATGTCTGATCGATTAGGTTTTTCTCTATTCAATCGATATACAGCCGCTTTTATGACCAATTTATGCAGAATACACCAAAGGTGGAAAATTGTACAAACCAAATTGGCAGCTTGAGCTGCCTGTGAAATTTGTCAGAATGCTGAGATGGATGGAGCTTATTACACTTGATAAGAACACCAGCATGATATTCTATGCAGCATGTTTAATGAACCCATTCATCAATATCGGTGTCAAAAAATGAGATATTGAATCGTGTTGCCTCAGGATATGCAGCGAACTGGGACTGACGAGTAGTAACGATTAGTGTTGGGGTGTGACAGAGATTGATTGCAATGCAGGACCACAGACAGGCATCAATAAGGATGCACACAGATGGATGGCCACACGCATACACAAACTGCATAGGACAATCAAAACTAAATTAAGAGGGAAACAGACAAACACAGACAATTATTGAAGCAAAGTGGTGAAATGTGTCATGCTGGGGGGCCTTCTAAATGTCATCTTCCTACTGAGTAAATGACTTTTATCTCAGTCCCGGTGCTATGATGTACGGTAGTAGAAAATAATGACAAACACCAACCAAAAAGACAGACGGGCAGACTGTCACCTTTACAGTTGAATCAGTGACACTAGATAAACACATCAATATGACACACACATATGTGCGATCAAACGTGGTGAAAAAAAAAAGGACACCATTTCTTCACACATCGATTGCCACGTCATAGCAGTTGATCTTAAAAGGCTCCACAAGAAGTGATTGGTCTGCAACTGAAACTAAACCCAAACCACTTTTAATACACAATACATGTCCGTTCAAGCAATAATGTCTATACGACTGAAATGGTGCAACTGTCTCGGAGGCTGGCATGCGCATAATGCTATAAAAGACATTAGTGACTAATTGGAGGGTTCCAAAGAGTCTCTTTTACTGTCACTCGTTAAATATTTCATACAGTGAGTATTAAGGGCACAGATTAGACACACATTAAGGAATACTGTCTGTGCCTCTGGGAGCAGTTGGCTTTTGCCAGGTCACCATAGCAACACCGTATAAATTGAAATTCACACAGCTTGATAAAAAAAGAAGAACGTGACAAAAGGAACCATTGAGGTAAACAGTCCTGTGTGTGTGTGTGTATGTGTGGGTGTGTGCGTGCGTGCGTTTGTGTGGACACCATCAGACCCACATCACACATTGTGTATTAAATCATGGTAGACCACACCTCGGATTGATTGCCAGTCAATTACAGAGTACATTGAGATAAGACAGCTGTCTGGTGTTGCTCCAATGATATCCCTTAGCCTAAATACTTATGAGAGCCCCCAAATTAACTTCAAGTCTACATTTTAGTCTCATCTTCATGATTTTATTCAATATTGGGTTAATTCGAATTCAGTTTGTGTTACGGTGACATAATCGTTCCGCCGCATTGTAAAGTGACCTTCAGTAGAGAATGCCAGCCTCATTCCTCCAAGTGAAGAATTGACATCTATGTCAAGGAGAGGTGAAGCGTAGCTCCGCACAACAATATTTGAAAGGATGCGGTCATACCTAATTGTTACAAGCGGTCTCAGAGGAAAAGGACGATAGTCGCTGGGATATCAGAGTGTCACTTTCGACAGGTGTAGAACAGCCTCATCAATGCTCTTACTCTTGTCGCTTGCGTTTCATTTCCCTGCTTGGAACATTTTTCAGAACTCATCCTTTTTCTTAGTCTTCTCTCACACGTCTTTTCACCTAAACCCACCTCAAGCGCTTGATTTCCTCTTGCTTACTCAGCCAAGGACTCCTGCTATCTGTGCACCCTCCTCACCAAGCCTTCACTCACATGCAAGTGTGTTAGCTTGTGAAGCATATCTAGAGGAAAAAAAACAAACTAAAACTAAAACCCTCCACACACCCTGGATGTCAACACACTGTTTGCTCTTTAGTGTAGAGTGTAACTCGGTGAGTAAGGTGCTCACTGTGTAATTTTTGGCAATGTCAAAGGGCTGAGGTGCTCTTTCAAGACTCAATCATCCTGCAATGGAAATGAGCAGAGTAATTGTTCACAGCTGCGATTTCCTTGCGATATAATTTTTACCTACAGGAATGATCATCAAAATGTGTGCGTTAAAGGTATTGCATAAAGCACTCTGGTAAAGCTAAATTGAGTAGAGCACTGCGGTTAGCCCACCACAAGATTGTGGTTTACTTGAGTGTGTTATTTAAACCACTCAGCCATTTGCAACGCGGCAACACATGGCCATAGGAAAACTGTTTGAAGCATTTGGGTAATTGATATCATTAATAATCATGAGCAGCCGTCACCTCCGTTGTGGTGACTGATGAGTTGCGTGACGTGGAAAAAAAAATGAAGCTGTTTAATGTTTAACCTGTGTTTGGAATGTGCTCAGAGCAGCTGCCAGCTGCATCCAGCAGTTCACACTGCAGACACTGTCAAATGAGCAAGTGCGAAAGTGGAGACAAAAGGAGGAACGGAAACAATATTGTCGTAAAGGAAATCAGTCCAGAACATCACCCTGCCGCGAAAATTCTGTTACAATCACAAGGTCTAACAATAATACGGTTTTACAGTATATGATGGGTGTCATGAAGTAGACAAGGAGCCATTGCCCTCTTATCTTTATCCTAATCGCCGCCGGATGAACCAAGTATTCGAATTCACAAACGGTGTAAGGTCAAAAGTTACATTTGGTAAAAGTAGTAGTTTGGATTCAACTTTTCAGATACAAGGTAAAGTTGCATAAGCATTCATTCATTCATTTTCTGATCCCCTTATACTCACAAGGGTCGCGGTGGGGGGGGGGGGGGGGGG
>NW_017806221.1:1498619-1518226 GCF_001891065.2 Hippocampus comes
CAGGGCACACAGAGACGAACAACCATCCACGCTCACACTCACACCTAGGGACAATTTAGAGTGTTCAATCAGCCTGCCATGCATATTTTTGGAATGTGGCAGGAAACCGGAGTACCCGGAGAAAACCCACGCAGGCCTGGGGAGAACATGCAAACTCCACACAGGGAGGAGGAGCTGGAATTGAACCCGGTACCTCTGCACTGTGAGGTCGACGCACTAACCACTGGATCACCAGGCCGCTTAGTTGCATAAGCAGTACAATATATTATTGAACAAATAAGATGCATCGAGGTAAAGCTAAAAGCGCATCAAAGGATTAACCGCACTTGCTTTGATTTCTCTTAGTGTCTTTTTGGCAACATTTATCCGAAAAGAAGGACCAGCCTTAACAACTGGAGAAGAAAATCCACGCAGGTACTGTGAAATAAGCCGGCTCACATTTCAAAGCAGCCATGTGTGACTCAGAGTTATCATATACTTGTTATCATAGTTGTGGCACAGATTTATGTGTTTTCATGCGTTCCTCTTAATAGAGGTTATCTTGTTTTTACATTTGTGTGACAGTTAAAAATGCTTCCGGGCTGCTTACCTAAAACATCCATCCATCCATCCATCCATCCATTTTCCGATCCGCTTTATCCTCACAAGGGCCGCGCGGGATGCTGGAGCCTATCCCAGCCATCTTTGGGCAGTAGGGCACACAGACGAACAACCATCCGCGCTCACACTCACACCTAGGGACAATTTACAGTGTTCAATTAGCCTGTCATGAATGTTTTTGGAATGTGGGAGGAAACCGGATTACCCGGAGAAAACCCACACAGGCACGGAGAGAACATGCAAACTCCACACAGGAAGGCCGGAGGCGGGATCGAACCCACCACCTCTGCACTGTGAGGTCGACGTGCTAATCACTTGACCACCAGGCTGCCCACCTAAAACATTGGTTATTTATTTCATGAAGTCTTTATGATGGCAACAGTTTTGACACTATTACAAATTATTACCATTTCCTTTTTTTTTTTTTGATAAAGTAAATGTGAACATCGACCCATGCATTCATTTTCTATGTCCTCATTAGAGTTGCAGGGGAGCCTATCTCAGCTGATTTTGACTGACTGGGCAAAAACAGTATAGACAAACAACCATACACCCTGACATTCACACTTCATTTAGGGTCTTCAATTAACCTCATGTGCAAGACTTTGGAATGTGGGATGAAGCTGGAGTACCCAAAGAAAACGCACAAGCAAACTTCACATAGGGAGGCCTGTACTGACATTCGACCTCGAACCTCAGGACTGTGAGGCTGATGTGTCAACCACGATTCCACTGTGCTGCCCAGTCCATATAATATACAAAATGTCATTGAATTTTGAAAATCAGCATTTTCAAGTACTGTACAGTCAAACCTCGGTTTTGAACGTCTCTGGTCTCGACCAAATCGGTTTTCGACCAAAAATTTAGAGTTTTTTATGCCTCGGATTATGACCGAAAATCGGTTCTCGACCAAACTGAGCGCACTTGACTTCGCCACTTGACTCCTCTCGCCTTCCTTACACGAGGAAGTGACGCTTTCTCGGGTAGACGAGGAAGTGACGCTTCCTCGTGTCGCGTTCCATTGTGGGCAGACGTGTTCAATAAAGATTTTTTTTTAAAGAGTGTGGTTTCGGTTTTCGAACAGCCTTCTGGAACGGATTATGGTCGAAAACCGAGGTATGACTGTATTCCAATGGCTGTTAATACAATGAATAGAGAGCATAGATCATCTTTTGTGTCTCCGCTCTAGCAAACATTTTTAATAAGCAGTTGTTTTTTTAATGACTTTTGACATCATCAAGGTAAGTGGTCTGAAGTTAAAGTTGCGCGCCTTCACTGCTACATGTCAGACAGCAATGAGCTCGACTGATTTCAGATAAGATAAGGAAACTTTTATTTGTCTCACAATGGAGAAATTCCCAATTTACAGCAGAAAAAATATGAAAGGGAGAAAGTAGAAGACAAAAAGTATATCAATAAATAGAAATTAAAAATATAAAATATCAATATAAGCATCTTAAACATGGGTGAGTGGGGGTGACTCCAGGTTTTCAGGACTGTCTCTTCAATTCAAGATGCCGTGAATTTCAGAGCAAGAAGTGGAGAAGGTCTCCAACTAAGATGCAGGAATAGTTATTATTATCACCACAGAGTAGAGAGAATATATACTCGTGAGCAATGTTGCCCTCGTTTAATATTTTGTTGCTTGAATAAACAATGGTTTGGTCTCTTCTGTCGTATGTGATGTTGCTGCATGCCAGTTGTGTTTCCAAATAAAAATGCCGTTACCATCCAAACGGATCCGTCATTGGAATGGTTTACAAGGCATACTGCATGATGAATGGCAATGGTAGAAGTTGAAACACAGCCTTTCGAGCTACCTTTGACAAAATGGAAAATGAGTGTGTAAGAAGGTCACGGTTTACCTATGACAGACACACATCCCAGTGGGGCTATGAGGGATGCTGGAGCAAAGCCGTAGGCCGCAAAATTCCCCAGTTCACCAACACCCATGAGAAGCAGACCGCACCACCACAGCACAGAGGTGTAGTAAGGCTTGGAGCCTCGCTGGGACAGACAGACGTGGGCATATTTCTGTTCGGAGGAGAGGGAAAATGGGTTTGCGGCAGCTCCAGATCCATGTAGTAAACACTTGTATCAAACACACTTGCACATCACACTGTTGGCAATAAATCACAGTGTACACTTTCAGGAATATGTCAGCACAGGGTTGCTGCGCAGCTGTTAATATTAACACAAAACTTTCAGCTGATTAGCATTTAATCAAAGAGGTGGCATGACACCAATTAAGCAAATCAATGAGTTGTGAAGCTCTTCAAGCCGAATAAGGACGCGTTCCTCAAGAAATCAGCTTACAGTGCCCAAACAATGGAAAACTGCATTTGCATAGCATTTTATATTTTTAATTGTTGTTTCGACCTCAGTTAGTTACACCTGTTGAAAAGATTTTTCAGTCACTTTACATCAATTTTAACTTCAACTTTATTTTGATAAGCTGGTCGGCAGACCTCTAAAATATTTATGGATTTGTAAATAAGGAGAGCCGAGGGCACTGCTGTAGATTGGCACTTGGGGTAGCCATCTCATACTCAACAAGGTGTTAAAAAAAAAAAAAGCTTGTGTCGCTTTAATATGTCAGTCACCAAAATGTATGCCTATATCAACATCTAAAAATATTGCTCCAATATTTTGGATTTGATGGGCGTGAGGGCCTCTATAGAGAGGAAAACGCCATCTGTATCAAAAATCTGTAATACTTGGGCCATCATTCAAATATTTTCAGAGGTTGTTGTATGAGCATAGTAGAGATGTCAACATACATGTTGGTGACAATTGATCGCAGTTTTCGGACAGGCGATGTTTAGTCTCCTACATTACGCATTAAAACTGTCGGGGCGCATCACAGTACGGCAAGTGAGGACAGACATATTACATTGGTGTTGGCAACTAAAAGGCCATTTGAACCCGTTTCATAAAAGAAACCATGGGAGCCACAAACCCTTTGGACATCTACAATGAAGGTTGATTTCCTTTTTTTTTTCCCCCTTTTAATTTCTGCTGCAGACACCTGTTGAACCGGGTGACCTATTAGAAGCGATATGTCAGCACATCCACCATATTTGAAGTGGCCATTGTATCCGCCATAAAATCGGCAAATAAAATTCATAAAATGGAGTTAGAATGACTTAATAGCAAAAGCAATGGTTTGGTATTAATCCGGTGAGTTCTTGCATGATGATAGATCTCCAAGGACCAAGTGAATGAGGCATCTTCACAATTAGCTTGACTTTACCACACCCAATTCAACTGCGGCATCAACATACCCAAGATGGCATCGATGTAGATGTATTGCAAATAACGTCTATGATAATATATGTCAGCGGTTGTCAGAAATGGTGCCATTCAAGAGTATTGACTAGAAGTGGCAGTGCTACGCAAATACTGTATATCCAAATGGTTGGAGCAAAGCAAGTGCTGTCTTTAGGGTATACTTGGAGATCAAAATTGCCCCCCATGCATTTCAAGGATGGGGTCTGGCGACGGGTCTGGTGATCAGGTATGCATTTGAGGCATTGAAGCGGATTCGAGGAAACAACAATTGCCAAAACAATACAGTTCAAATAAATATCGTAATCTTGATAATAAACTGAAATATCTATTTTCAGAGTACCTTTTTGTTCACCTATTCAAATTTTGCCAAGAACCAACTTCCAGACAATGTTTTTTTGGTCAGATCTGTTAGGGAGGGGCCAGCCAGGCAGCCTCCTGAGCCAGGGTGCTCTGCACTTCACACCTGATACTCGTCAGCTCATCACCCACCTGTAGCCAATCTGCTCCTTTGGACTGGTATAAGTTGGCTCCCAAACCAGTCCTCGGTGCAAGTTTGTGCCGTTACCACCTGTAGTGAGCTCTGTTAGCATCTCTTGAAGTTTTCGTTTCCTGTACAGACATTTCCTTGTGGACTCCTTGTGCTTCTTCCTGAACTTTTGAGAAAGTCCCTGTTTTTTCCCTGAGTGAGGGTTTCGCATCCTGTACAAGACTAATAAACAACGCCAAATGTTGGCTTGCACCATACCTGCCTGTTGTTGTGCAATTGGGGTCACATACAAACCTTAACAAGATCGTCATAATTAGTTAAATTATTTCTCCTTAACAATCAATAACTAAAATACCATTTATATGAAGGCCTCAATTATTTGTCCAGCATATTGCAAATACAAACAAGAGATTGTTACGTCTACTGTACCTATGACAGTGTTCAACTAAAGTCAAGCTATGATGGTTAAGGCTTCTTCTTGAAACGCCCTCGCTCGCACTTGTAACACATCAGTAGGCCACACGTTTGCTCCATAATTTTGTGGAACTCAGGCTACGCTGTCGGAGATTTGCACCAAACTGTTAAAACAAATTGAATTTTAGTCATTTCATGTGCCGGATAGCAGGATTGCGGAGCATCCTACCTGTATATTGAGGGAAATGCTGATGAGGACGTTCCCACATATGGAGATGATGATTCCTAGGAGATATTCCTGTGGAGACAAACCGTAAACAGCCAGGAGATTAGGTCACGCTCTACTAGTCACACAACAACTCCCACAATACTGAAACTCTTGCCGTGCCAGCTGTCACTTTTGTGGAAGTCACATAGAAGATTGTGAAAATCCTGTTCAAAAGCACGAGTGCTTGCATATGTGCCTCACTTGACAGTTGATACTTTGGGAATATCAAAGTCTCTCTTCCTTTACATTAATATGCAACAAACAGACGGGAAGCACTCACATGGAACAGTGCCATACATGCCTCTCTCAGAAGTTACTCACACATAAACAAGACACAGTATCACACACACCCACACACCAAAAAAAGGGTACAGTCAAAGTCCATTTCTGTCACACACACACACACAAAAGGGTACAGTCAAAGTCCATTTCTGTCCCTCAAGTTAAAATCTACACTAATGCACACTTGGGGCTAATTATTGAACTCAGAATTAACAGTTTAGCCAATATTACGCATGTTCAATTATTCTCTCTGTTCTACTTCCTTCACGCTCTCTTCTAGACATTCACCTTGACTTCATAATGTACGTTTGTTGACTTATTACCACACACCAAAAAAAGGGTACAGTCAAAGTCCATTTCTGTCCCTCAAGTTAAAATCTACACTAATACACACTGGGGGCTAATTATTGAACTCCGAATTAACAATTTAGCCAATATTACGCATGTTCAGTTATTCTCTCTATTCTACTTCCTTTGCGCTCTCTGCTAGACATTTACCTTGACTTCATAATGTACGTTTGTTGACTTATTAAACACATAAAGCAAGGATGAGCCACGCCAGAAGCAAACAGGATTATGACTTGTGTTTATGGCTTTGTCTAAAAGTGGGAAGATGTTTGATGATCATAGTGTATCAGTGGTATAACAGGATTTGCGAGAAGGAGGGGGTAGAATGCAGCTTGCCGGGTGGCTGGGTAGTGCGCTTCTAGGACTGAGTTTAGTTAAACAGTGTGTGTGTGTGTGTGTGTGTGTGTGTGTGTGTGTGTGTGTGTGTGTGTGTGTGTGTGTGTGTGTGCAGCATTGATTAAATTTGATAGTCTTACTTTGAAGCGACATTGTGTAGCATCTCACATCAACTCACATCTTAAAATCATTCTAATGGTCAGATGTATCAAAAGTACAGTATTCCCATTCACTACTCAAGTAGAAGTGTACTATAGACCTGAAGGTGAAGTTGAAACTCAACCTTTTGTAGAGTAACGTGTAAAATAAATGGTTTCAAAATTACTTTAAGTATAAAAGTAACAATAATGCAAAGGGGGTGAAAACACTTTACTTCCAGTTTTTGCATCGAACAATAATAAAACCTCAGATATGGCGAAAGTCCAATAGCAAGTCTCACACCCTCTCAACCCCCCCTGATAATAAAACCTTCATCTTACTGCAATTTGTTTTTGAAAACCATTAGCTGGCGGTAATTGGGTTCACATTGTTTGCAGCGGATTCCAATGGAGTTGCATTGGCATCCAACCATTTGGAAACATTCTTTCAGGTACAGCCAGGTACGGGATATATTTCTGCTCAAGAGGTACTACACAATTATGAACGTTTTAAGGGGGGTGTCAATAACACATTGATTTTTCACTGTTCGCAACAACGCTCAGTCTTTATGCGCAGGGGAACACTGTTGCTTTTCTTGAGATTCTTTCATTTCAGTCAGTAAAGATGCCCTTAGATGGGCAGGTGAACGGTTTGTATGTAGTCTGGAAATTTAAAATCAAATGCCCACCCGACCCGTTATTAATTTTGGCCATATACTCTAAATGCGGACGAATGCCAACACTTGCACAACAAGACCAAAATGTAATTGCCAAATCAAATCTCCCCCCCCCCCCACCCCCGCTAAGACACATTTAAAGCCAAGAGATATAAAAAGATGAAGGAAGCAAAATGGGCTTGGAAGCTAACGGTATGACCGAGTGCACGGATCCTCCTCCGCGGAAGGGCACAACATGGCCCTTTGTGTGCAACTCACAATAGCAATCTGTGCAAGTCAAGGATTAGGTGACCTCTGCATGAAGCCATCCACATCCTGTTTGGAGGTGCTGGGGAGCGACAGCAGAATTGACAATAATGAGGAAGGGCCATTTCATTTTCTTCACCTCCTATGCTGTTCAGGGTCACGGTGAACTCAAGTCTGGCTCAGCGGACGTCGGAAGAAAGGCAGAACATACCCTGGATTAGTCGCCAGTCAATCACAGGGCACATACTGACAACCATTTGACACTCACATTCGCACCGTCCATGTGTGGAAACTGAACCCACGTTGCCTGCATGGAAGTCAAGCGAGTGAACTGAAACATCGTCACTGAGGATTCAGTTTGGTAATTAATCTAGTCTGATGCTGATACGCCATGCCGATGGTTGGTATCTTCATTTTAAATTATTTAGGAATAAGCAGCACACTATTTACATTCCTCCACCTTGGCAAAAGTCCATATTGCAGCTGAAGAAAAGCATTACGCTGCCACCACTATACTAGTTGGATATTCATTTGTGTGTTTCACTTACAGTTGAATTGTGCATGCTATAGATCTTGTTATTATTATTATTACAATACATGATAAATTTTTGAATTTTACAGCAGCTGACTGGCTGTCATCCTTACCTGCCTCTTGCACCTTATAAACAGCGGTGTGCACATTTTCTGCAATGCACCGCAAATTATTTTAAGCATATCAACAAAATGTTTGAAACATTGCATCGACCTTGATGTACTCACTTATGGGCTCGTCATTTTGAGGTGTTTTCAGAGTGTGGAATTGCGAGAATGTGACGTGTTTATTTACTAAGAAAACACACAGTTTGAAAAATTAAGTCACAACAAATTCCTTACCACAATTTCATTCCATGTAAAAGAAGTTGATCTACACTTCCTCTGATAACCGCTGCACATTTTGCATCCCAACCTTTGTGTACAGCGGCTCAAATCAGTAAATCCATCGCTCCCTGCATTCTGTCAGTGACACAGTTCAACGTGGCACTGTGCGAGCAGGCAATCTGCTACTGTTGGTTTGCTTCACTTCCGTTCTGCGACTGAGAATGATTTAGAACATGGCGTTCACCTTACAATTATTCATTATTCTGTTTGAAGCACACGCACTGTATCCTTGATTTAAAAACGTTTGTTTTAGCTTCCCTTTAAAGCACTTTTCCTCAGAACTCAATGAAATGCTCCTCCTGCTGTCAAACCAACATCACAATTAGCTTTCACAAAGGTTGAATGAAAGGCAACCAGTTATAGTGTAAATCCTTTGGGAACATACATTTGACCCGTTGATTTAAAAAGATTTTTTTTTTCTATTTTTTGGCTTAGTCATTGTTGGTGTAACAGTTCACTGGCCTGACTTCCATACAGGTAGCACGGGTTCAATTCCCCCTCAGTGGCAGTGTGAATGTGAGTCTGAAAGGTTTTCTGTTTGTACACGTGCCCATTGACTGACTGGCGACTAGTCCGGGGCATAGTTTGTTTTTTGCTCTAAGCCATCTGGGATGGGCTCCAGCTCTCTATGACCGTGAAGAGGATAAGCGGTACAGAAAATGGATGGCTATTTTTGTCGATGCCCTACAGGAATACATCATCTGTTGTTCAGTGAAGCGGTGAACAGCAATAACACTAAGCACCATTACCCTCATTATCGAGATACGTTAATGCGACTCGACTAATGAAACCAACTGGATAAGCTCTTTGACTGGGGTGCGTTGCACTTAATTTCATGCACGCGACTGCAAACCGGTCTAACTCCAGATGCTAGCTGAGGTGGTAAGACAGAATGATATTGTTAAGATGTTCACTGGCATAGTGGGTAGCTTGGGACAAAGGAGGCTGGGACCATTATCCAGCTCTTCAGGGTTCTTACAGTAGATCCATTCTCTAACGCCCACCCGTGAGTCATTACTCACTATTTGTGCCTCTCTTGCCTCCTCTGTTACTCTCCTCTCTGCCACCCCAAAATGTCACACACGACAAGACAGAGGAACACACAATTAGACGAGAAGATAAGCACGAGAAGAATGTGAACATAAAGGTGGGAAGACAGACGACTGACAAAACAATGACACGCATGTACCAACTGTTAAAGGCATCAACTATCTGTATTCGGACAGTAAGTTACGGAGTAAAGTCTAAAGAGAGGGACATTCTATACAACAGTGTAGCCGTGATCACTTTAGAAAATAGTGACAGAAGTCAGGATTAATATATCTTTGTGCTGGCTGGCTTCCAATATTCATTCCATAAAAAGCTTTAGAGACAACACTGAGCATTCTGGAGAGATTAATTTATTTTACGAGCATAAGTGCTCCATATGGCTTGCAGTGAGGCGACATCTTGAAAAATGAAAAAAGATCCCCTAACTTTCCTTTTACCTCTACGGTAGGCCTAATTTGAAACAGAGGTCATTGGATCATTGTCACTACACTCATCAATTTACAACCACTGTAGACACAGTAGGTATAAAAAAACAAACAAAAAAATTATATAAACACCTCTTAAAAAGGCCGTCTTTTCCTATGAAAATATTAGACCAAGATGAATCATTCATGTCCCTGTTTCATCCAATATTTTGGAGAGAGGGAGAATAAAAGCAAGAACACAGAGCAAAAGCCACCAGCCTGGCTAAATCTTGTAGAAACATGCATCAAGTCTCCTAAAAGCAGGAGGGCAAATGTTCTATGGTCTGATGAAACCAAGGCTGAACCTTTGGACTATAATTTGCCAAAATACGTTTGGTGCGAAAACAATGCACATGACCAAAAGAACACCGTCTTCACAAAGGAGCTTTGTTATCGCAATATCGAGTTTTGGCCTGTTATTTCTCTATGTGGAAGTGTCGGAATTAACAGCATCAAACATCAGTCGCTTTTCGGCACAACACCGCCAGGCTTAATTAAGAGGACATGCTGCACCTTTCAGCATGATGACGACCCAAAAGCCTTAAATCAGCAAAGGAATTTACAAGAAAAATATGAAAGGTGTCAAATGCCCATCCGCAGCACAAATTAGAATCAAATTGGAAATCTATGGTGCTGTGCACACAGGAGAATATTTTGCAGTAACTAAAAACGAGAGCGACCAAAAACTAAGTCAAGTGTGCCATGCTGATCGACTCTCATCCCAAGCACTGAAATATGCTGGTTAGATAAACATCCACAAAAATGTGTTCTTCGCACTTTTCTTTTTCGACATCAAAACCCTCGACACACCTGTTTCGTGTGTTCGCTGACTACTGTATTACTCCACGGGTTAATGCATAAGTATAATGTTCATTGTTATCTTTTTGTAAATCATGGTTAATGTTTTACATAAAGCAACATTTACGGTACCTGAAGTGGATTTTCCATTACTTCAGCCCGGTGAGCCAGAGCGATACTCAAATTAAGAGCGTCCCACGAAACACTTAAATTTGCCATCATATTGTACAACAGTTTAGATATTTTTGTCTTGCACAGTTTTCCTCTCTACATTTTTGGCCGCCCCTTTTCAGCCCGTTCCATGCCGTGCATCCTCTGCCCACGCCGCAGCGCAACACTACAAGGGACACATTTATTCAAACTTAACTTTTTGTTGACACATCTGATTGCTTTGCGGCCGTAGGAAATATGAACACCTTCACCAACTGGCGCTAATTACCATACATTTTGAGCGGAGAATACATTTAGAGAGAATAAAGTATTTAAACGCTAGTGCCATCATGACGAGGCACAGTAATTTGGTTACAAGTCCCACGTTTCTATGATGCGCACAAATACGGGTGTCATTGAACGCAACATATTCTAAAATATGCTTTTCAGAATTGATGCATTTGTTAATCCTTTTAGACAATTCGCATATAAGAGTGAGAAAACAGACGCTGGAGCTCGTGAATTACATCATTTATTGACATGAGACATATATACATTTTATTAAAATCAGATCATTATCTTAAAGTTCAAAGCGTTTACTATTGTTTACATTAAAAAAATAAATTTAACAATAATAATAAATATTGTAATACGGTTAATTGAACCTTATTACAATATTTTTTATTTGTTATTGGATGAAGTTGGAGATCAGGTGCATGTGTTCTGGCATAGCAAAATGTTTAAAAGTTTGGAAAAATAAAAAAATAAATCAAAATGGTTGTTCATATTTACAGTTCATAGTTCATAATTACAGTAAGATACTGTATGTTGCCACCTCGTGGGCACCTCCAGGATGGCAAAGTGATGTGAGGGACCGTTTGTCACGTTTACAAAGGTAGACTATAAACTGTCTCTGAAGGGGACATATGAAATATGATTTGGGTTTGTGTTTGACCAGTGGGTCTCAAACGTTTCACACCCAGATACCACCTCAAAAAATAGTGACTCTTCAAGTACCACCAAAATGGCAAACATTAAAAAATAGGAGCGGCCGAATTGGTCATCAAAAATGAGGCAGAGATTTTATTCCTCGATATTTTAAATATTTAATTTTAAGCCACTTTTGTATGGTCTGTAATTGATTGGTTTTGAATTGAAATCTGCCAGTTGGCAAACTGGCAGATTTCAATTCAACGGCGTTCGACTGGTTAGCACGTCCGCCTTACAGTACAGAGGTCGTAGGTTTGAATCCTGGCTCCAGCTTTCCTGGGTGTAGTTCAGATGTCCTCCCCATGCTTGCATGGGTTTTCTCTGGTTTCCTCCCACATTCCAAAAACAGGCATGGTAGATTGATTGAATGCTCTAAAATTTCCCCAGGTGTGAATGTTTGTTTTTTCATTGTGTGCCTTGCGATTGGCTGGCAACTAGTTCAGACTGTACCCAACCTACTGCACAGAGTCACCTGGTATAGACTCCAACACACTCGCGATCCTCATGAGGATAAGCAAATCAAGAAATGGTTGAATGGATGAAATCCTCTAATGGTTTGGCGTGATTTCCCCCCACGCTGTGTAGTGTTTTCATGAACACATTAGTGTTACTTTAAACACTCAATTGTGTCATTATCCCTGCACAGTCAACACTACATTTTGTTGCTGTGACACACTTGAGTAAACGTTACTTTAACACCAGGCAATGTGGATGCATATAGACAACTTTGCCCGTGTTAAAATGAACACCCATCGGTGTTGGATTAACATCAGCAGATTTGCAGAGCAGTCCCTGATACAAGTCACTGGAAGTTCAATATGGCACCTCATGGGAACTAACTCTGAGGATCTGCCCAAAAATAAATACATAAATAAAATGCTGCTCCACATGAAGATGGGCAAGGCGATTAGAAAAATGCAAATAAAATAAATGAAATATGAATTAGGGTACAGTTTTCACATTTTCACTTAAGGGCTTGCTAAGGGTTGTTGCCAGTGGTTTAGATTTATTTTGAGGGAAAATCAAACTCTATGCTGACCTTTAAATTGTAGCAAAGCGTCATTCCTTCACTGTTGTCCCATGAAAACCTTTCATAAAATATATTTACACTTGTGAGCAACAAATAACTTTGGGTTTTATCTCGTTCGCGAGTGTGTCTGTACATTTGGCTGGATCTTTCCAGCTCTTGTCCAAATGCAGGTTGGATATGGTTTTCAGGTACCAAAATGTAATTAGATTGGTGTGTTTACATACAGTAAATGTCCGAGAGCATAATTGACATTTTCAGCAATGCTTTGAAAACATTTTACTTCTTTTTGATACATAACAAATATACCTGTACATTTATAGTATAAAGGAAATGAGGGAAATGCTAAACACATTTGGTTTAATTGTGATGCATTTCCAATGTTTCTGACAAGACTCCAAACAGCCACCTGATATCTTTGAACGGGCTTCTCATGCTCCCGTCAACAGTCAACAGGTGTGTCTGAATCCTCAATGGTCCTTCCCCTTTTGGGAAGCTCATCTGTACCTGAAAAGTAGAAAGAGCAAGGCTCGTCTCGACAAATGTTGCACATGAAGCCAAGACATGTCTTCTCCGTATGGGTCCAGGTGCAGATCTGCTTGCTGGTGGTCAAAGAGATAGAATGAGAAAATATGGAGGAGTGCCCTTTCATATCAACTAACTGAGTGATGCTGCTTTATTTCTGTGAGGAACATTTGTTTTCTGCTGTTAGCCATGCCGGTATTATGGCAGATTTATCTTTTCATATTAACAATAACAGCTCCCAGAGGCTTGCAACCAGAGCATGCGTTACATACATTACTATGATCAGAGCTACAGTATACCTGTAGATGCAGACTATATTTTGCTCCCGCAACGTGCACTTATGATACTCGCTACCCTGTGAAGTCAATGTGAATCGGTGGCACGTCTCAACGTGCACTTATGACACTCTACCCTGTGAAGTCAATGTGAATCGGTGGCACGTCATATTTTTATTTCTTTTCACAAAATGTATTCTTTGTGCTCTGTTTTGAGTCTGCCAGCTCGCTTTACTCCAGTAACGACAGCCATTTGACGGGATTGCTGCGGCGTGAAAGGGAAATGGGACAATAGAGGAAAACATACTTTATTTGAATTGACAAACTTTACATGACTGAACCACTTCCCCTTTTGAATGACAATGTCGTAAAATTTCTCAAGACACTGCAGGTTTCTAAACATGTGCTGATGGACAATCAGCGTGAGCTTTAAATGGCAGATTATCTCATGCATTTGGTCGGTGCCATTTTGCCCTGTGGCTATGGAGAGAGCTTCACATCACACCAAATGAGGAGTGCAAAATATCGCTGTTCATTGACCTTCCTGATTGAGAACAATGTCAGAGGGTAAACATGAGGAAAAGCCGAGTGGGGAACAACAGATGCGGCAGCGATCAAAAGGTAGTGATAACAGAGGCTGAATACTGTGTTCGTTGAAAAAAAGCAAGCCAAGGAAGGAGTGAGGTTTTTGTTGAGAAAAAGCTCAGGAGCAGCAAATGTAGTCGACATAAAAAGACTCCTACGCACTCTTTGTCGAGCCTACGCCTCTGATTTTGAAGGAGTGGAAAACTTCATTTTCTTTCTTCCTCTTGGTCTCATCCTCAACTGACATCTTTATCTCCTAATCTTTCCCTACACCATCCTTTTATACTATACTGCTCCAATGTGTTCAGGACACTGTGAAAGGCACACAATACATGGATGATTGTTTTCTCTTCACGTGTGTTATGTAAATGAAAACATTGTTAATAAACCCGATTTCAATAACCAACCTTCAAAATCACCCGAACACGCATATACTGTATGAAGGAGTTAAAAATGTAATAACACGTTTTATTTTATGCACCGACAGGATTAAAAGAACAATAGAAAATGACACAGTGAATAAGAAAATACAGCAACGCAGAATGAAACACAAAAGCTGGGGGGGAGGAGTAGGAGTGATCAGACTTCAATCACAGTAATCATTATTGATTGAAGAAAAAGTGGACTGAAAACTAGAATCCGATGGTAATATGAATGCCCTACACTGGTCTGACCCACATTTAAGTATATGATTGCAACTCAATGGTGGATGAGGCACAATTCATGTATAATCACGAAAAAATTTAATCCTTTGTAATGATGTTACTATGCTCATCACAAACCCCCTCCGGCATTGAAAAACAAGTGATTGATAGAGAGTGAGAGTTGTGATGTCATGGAGCAACCAGTCCAGTTCAGGGCAGGCTTTGGCAGTTTGACAATCAGATGGAGTCACTTTATTAGCCCTTATATGAATGCAGTGGAACCTTGATTTAATGGATTTTGGACTTAACAGACAGAAAATAGTGTCCAGTTCACTCCAAAAGCCCCTTTTTACAGTCACTGTCAAAATCTGTCATCTCCAGAATAGAGTGCTGGCATTTACTGGGACTATGGTGCAATCAACAGAATAACATGTTTCCATTTTGTCCCACTGCTGTTTTATATATATATATATATATATATATATATCATAATCCGAGGCGTAAAAATCTTGAATTTTTCTGGTCGAAATCCGATTTGGTTAATAACAGACATTCGAAAACCGAGGTTTGACTGTATAGTAATTCAACAATACTTCCTGTGACATCTATTGTGGTACTCTTTGTGTGCCGCCAGGAGATGCACAATACAGACATCCCCAATTATATATATATATCCCACACAGACTAGATCGGCTAATAAATGTGTTTACGTGGTGGCCATGATGGCAGGGTAAATATATCCGTCAAAGGCAATGGAAAGCATGGACATTAGCTTAGCATCATGAAGGGCGAATCTACCTGTTCATATCTATGGCTGTTGCTGATTTGGGACCAGGCTATCCTGATTTTTGTAGAGTATACAATTGATAATTTTTTTGTTGTTAGTTTTGTTTTCAAGCCTTTCTCTATGGCGTCCAATCATAACAGAGGTGAAAACAAGGAAGCGCACTAAAGTCACGGTTCATGAATGCAACCATATCTCTCCCAGCACCAGTTAGGTCAGTTTGAATAAACCTGAAAACATTTCAAACAGTTTCAAGCTTTTTTTTAATATGAATTTGCAATGAGTTTATCTTCTACTCTGCGTTTTCTATGCAATGAAAAAAGTACAGTTATTTTGTACTGCATCAGGCGTTTCTAGGCTGCAAAAATGTACTTCAATTTTAAAAGAATACATAATCGACTTTATTGGACCACCCCTCCAGCCTTTTAATGGGTTAAATCAAGGTTCCAATGCAGTAAAAGACTCCCGCAAGAGGTTATTGTTGGAACACATCACATTTTATTCTAAATTTAATTGACCGATCATACTATATATCAAACTGCCACAACACATTATAAAGGCCGGCAAGCGAAGACAATCCAATAAAAATTCGAGCCTTCAATATTTCAAGCCAAATGTTGTCCATGCCCAGAGTTCATAAGCAATGACAACTGAGATTCCCCAAACTGACAATGTTCTGAGTTAAGGCAAACTCCCATCTAATCCAACTTTATTTATGTCGCACTTTAAAAAAACAACACAGTCAACCAAATGGCTGTATGTTGATCGAAAAAAAAGGCACAAAGACACAACAAACAAGAAAAAGCCACAGAAGACTACAGTAAGCCTAAAAATAGTCCAAAAAGTCAACTCACAAACTGAGTTAAATAGCAATGAGAATGAATGAGTTTTTAGCAACAACTTCAAAAGTGAATTGGCAAGTCCGATCTTCAGAGGGAGACCGTCTTTGCGCAGCTACTGAAAAGTCCCGATTACCTTTCAGCAGTTTGTTTTTGGAACCACAAGAAGAGCCAGATCCGCCGACCTCGGTTTGATTTTCAGAGGGAGACCATCTTTGCGCAGCTACTGAAAAGTCCCAATTACCTTTCAGCACTTTTTTTTTGTTTTTCGAACCACAAGAAGAGCCAGATCCGCCGACCTCGGTTAACGAGATGGGGAGTATGGCACCAGCAAATTACACAGACACTGAGGGGCCAAACTATGAAGACATTTAAACGCAGCCACAAGAATTTTAGAATCAATACGAAGGTGCACAGTGAGCCAGTCGAGGGGCCGGAAGTTGAGAATTATCTGGTCAAATTTACTTGATCTAGTTAGAAGGCGAACTAATAGACAATTTGAAGTCGTGAAAGTGACGTTTTGCTGTGTAAGGTGTACAGTCCATTACATTCATCTAAACGAGTGATAAAAGCAGGTATTAAATGGTGTTTCTCATGTGTATGCAGAACCGCGATGTTCAGAAAGGGTGACGTTTATGACTGTTGACTGAGGTGTACATCAAGTTCACGACAAGGCATATTATTTATGTTTTGGGTTGATGGAATTCATATTATTTGGAGAGAAATTCTCGAATACCAATAAAATATTTTCAATATCACAATTAATACATTCAT
The DNA here is from genome assembly GCF_001891065.2 of Hippocampus comes. Classification (NCBI taxonomy): domain Eukaryota; kingdom Metazoa; phylum Chordata; class Actinopteri; order Syngnathiformes; family Syngnathidae; genus Hippocampus; species Hippocampus comes. Next base: position 1,515,529 of record NW_017806221.1, read on the forward strand.
TTAGTTCTTTGTTTTTAAAGTCAATTTATTCTTTATTTGATTCAGGAAACTTCAATGACCTAATCACTATCGAGGGTATGCCTCCTCACTAAAGATGTGTATTATGCTTTGAATTGTTTTATATTTACTGGGGAAGATGATTGGAAACCTGCCAAGAGAGTTTATTCAAACTGAGCAGATCGATACAAATTAGGTCAGAACAAATGAATCTAAAACCGGCCCTAAGATTGGTATGTGATCCAAATCTGACATGACAATCTGTACATGTTTGAGGCAAAATAATAAGACCGTGCACTTTCCACTGTGTGCTGTCAGAACTTGGGTTAAGAGGGAAAACCCAATTAAAAAATCTCGGCCGGCTATCACTTAGGAGTCAAATCCTAAATGTTGTGACCTTTTAACAGCATCCAGGAATGTAGCAGTAAAGAGATGTTGGTGCCGACATGGGATTAGGTTGCATCGCCAAGCATAGCGATGAAATATACAGTCGTGAACATATAAGCAGCGCCGTATAGAACATGAGGTAAACACTGTGCAAGGATGATGATACCCAAACAAGCAAGAAGAAACATTCCCACACAAGCGGCGAAGAATCCCATGAGCGAAGGGGATTCATAGAGAAAATCTGATATGCTTCGACATTGTAGTTGTGCGTGGTTTCGAGGCTATCGTTGAGCTTGCAAATACCTCCAAACTGTGAGTGAGAGGATAAGGTTATTCTCTTGAGGCTCGCAATAGCATAATAACACCATGTTGTGTAAGTTCTGCCAGTGGTAGATATTCAAGCTCCTTCTAACAGAGGACTCTGCCAGATGTTCCAAGCAGACCCACACAATACATCCGCCAGGCCAGACCGCCATCTTCCCTCACCATTGGCACAAACACACCCCAGCCTCGCTTCACTTGACAGTCCAAGGCATGCGGCTGCAAGTCCGAGCACATCACAACGTTCACCATCTACCTGCGCCCAAGAGTTTCCTGCTGCCAGGTGCACTTGGGACACCATGACGTTTGAGGATGATATTCCACATGAGGGCGCTGGTGATGTTCCCGGTCTCACTGTGCTATGCCTACATGAGTGTTGAATTCTCCCAGCAGGGCGAGAGAAATGCCCCGCAGGAGCACTCAGTAGCACCCACCCCAAGGACTCGCAAAAGGGAGGGCCTTCTGAGCTAATGTTTGGAGAATAGGCACAAACAACAGTCAGGGCCCGTATCCTCACCTCAAGGCAGAGGGAGGTTAGCATCTAGTCTACTTGGGTGAACCCCAGTGTACAAGCACCGAGCCCGCTGTTGCCTAATTTGGGTAGAAATCAACACATCTGAAGCAACAAGAAACACCCGTAGCACTTGTTGAGTGGGTGAACTCAAGCCGATCTCAGCTGACTTTGGACGAGAAGCACAATGCACGCCAGACTTGTCGCCTGCCAGTCACAAGACCAACAACAAACTTTTTTTTTTTGTTATACACGACCAAAATTATAAATGCAACACTTTTGTTTTAACTACCATTTTATTGAGCTGAACTTGAAGATCCACACCTTTTTTCTATGTACAGTACATAAAAAGGCATAGTTCCCTCTAATACTGGAAACAACCCTGTGTTGGTGTGCGCTTCACCTTTGCAAAAATAATCCGAATACCTCATAAGTGTGGCATAGATGCCGATGAGTTATGAATTAATTTACAAGCTTGGGAATGAATTAAATCCGTAAGTCAAGGCACCACTGTAATTGTTGTCATAAATGCACGAAAAGCGGGCTGTACGTTTTAAACCCAGTTCCATCGACTGTGCTCATTGCACGTGACAAACGGGGTCGTCTGCTCTGCCTGCGCGCTTTTATTATTTTTCGACAATGCTCTTATATATTTACTGACACCTGTTTGCCCAATGTCTATATGCGTGCTACCGGGTCAGTGGTGACTCCTCTTAAAAGAACTGTCGTCCTCTCATCACCCTGATTTTTAAAAGTGGAGGGAGGTGGGTGGTGCAGTGGTAGAGCTACGTGTTGCTGCGCAGCAACAGATAGAAGAGAGATGTTAGAGAGAGAGAGAGAGAGAGAGAGAGAGAGAGAGAGAGAGAGAGCGAGAGAGAGGGGGGAGGAATAGAGCGAGCCAGCGAGAGGAATCCCCCTGTTCAAACAAAAGCAGTTGTCAGGGCGTGTGTCTGCCTGGCGGCTCTCTCAGCTCAGACTTATCCGTGGCTGTGATGCTGTAAACACAGCGGACTATATTCTTGCATATTTGAGAAAGGAGTGTCAATTATTTTTGTATGGCTGCTTTTTCACATTCGGCATCACTCCAATTGGAGGAGTTCATCCCAATCAACGTGATTGAAACGCGCTTGCAGTTTTCCAGGAAATACATGTTCATTTGTCCATTCTAGTGGGGACAACTTGGCCACAAATTGCCAAGATGCTATCAATGGAATCATCTGCGGGGATTTGGTGACGCGTTTGCAGTAAGTTCTTTGTTTGCATGTTTGCTCGCTAATTCATGTGAATACGTCTGAGGGGAACACGTGGATGTGCCGTAAAAAGACGCCGTGGTGATTAAAAAGCACAAGTGTGGAAATAGTTCGCTTCCATCAATGTTTCAATAGAGCCCTTTTTCTTTCATTTTTCTTTGTGTGTGTGTGTGTGTGTGTGTGTGTGTGTGTGTGTGTGTGTGTGTGTGTGTGTGTGTGTGTGTGTGTGTGT
>NW_017806221.1:1518562-1521328 GCF_001891065.2 Hippocampus comes
TGTGTGTGTGTGTGTGTGTGTGTGTGTGTGTGTGTGTGCGTGCGTGTGCGTGCGTGCGGATGTGCTCAGATATGACAGGTCAGGCCCTGAGGAAACCTGGCGACAGGGCTCCTGTGGAGGACAATGCCGCCATCCGCATCAACGTGGGTGGCTTTAAGAAGCGTCTCCACACAGACACGCTGTCTAGGTTTCCAGAGACACGGCTGGCGCGCCTTCTCCAATGCCGGTCCAAGGAGTCCATACTAGAGCTGTGCGACGATTACGATGATGCAGAAAAAGAGTTTTACTTTGACAGGAATCCCGCACTTTTCCCCTACGTGTTGAATTTTTACAACACGGGCCGGCTGCATGTCATGGCCGAGCTGTGCATCTTCTCTTTCAGCCAGGAGATCGAGTACTGGGGCATTAACGAGTTTTTTCTCGACTCCTGCTGCAGCGGCGCCTACCACTGTCGGAAAATGGACCAGGACCGAGAGGAGTGGGAGGACAAGAGTGACGAAGGAAGCACCACATCCTCATTCGACGAGCTGTTGGAGTTTTACAATGATGCCACAAAATTTGACAAGCAGCCACTGGGGAGCACCCGCAGGCGCGTTTGGTTGATGCTGGACAACCCAGGCTACTCGGTGGCCAGCCGCGTTATCAGTGTCTTCTCGATCCTGGTGGTGCTCGGCTCCATTGCCACTATGTGCATGAACAGCATGAGCGAGTTCAGCCTCTTGGACGCTCAGGGGCAGCCCACGGAGGACCCCCGCTTTGAGATTGTGGAACATTTGGGCATCGCTTGGTTCACACTCGAGCTGGTGGCCAGGTTCGCGGCGGCCCCGGACGTTGTGCACTTCTTCGAGCTCCCGTTGAACCTGATCGACTTGGTGTCCATACTTCCCTTTTACTTGACACTCGTCATCAACCTGGTGGTGGAGAGCAGTCCGGCGCTGGCCAACCTGGGCCGCGTCGCTCAAGTGTTGAGGCTCATGAGGATTTTCCGCATCCTGAAGCTAGCGCGCCACTCGACCGGGCTGCGCTCCCTGGGGGCCACCTTGAGAAACAGCTACAAGGAGGTTGGCCTGCTGCTTCTCTATCTTGCGGTTGGGGTGTCGTTCTTCTCTGTCATGGCGTACACGGTTGAGAACGAAGACAGCGAGGACCTGTCCACCATTCCGGCGTGCTGGTGGTGGGCCACGGTCAGCATGACCACTGTGGGTTACGGGGACGTGGTGCCCTTGTCGATAGCGGGCAAGCTGACAGCCTCAGCCTGCATCCTGGCGGGGATTTTAGTCGTAGTGCTTCCGATCACACTCATTTTTAATAAATTCTCCCTGTTTTACAAGAGACAAAAACAGCTGGAGATCGCAATGCGAAGCTGCGACTTCGACGAAGGCATCAAAGAGGTGCCTTCAGTCAACCTGAGGAACTATTATGCGCACAAAGTCAAGTCTCTTATGGCCAGCTTGTCAAACATGAGCCGGAGTTCACCCAGTGAGCACAGTCTGAATGAGTCAATACACTGAGGGTGGTCCTTCGGATGCCTGCGTGAGGACCTGGACCAGGAACCGAAGCATTTGGTGTCAAAGCCCCATTAACTTCCATCTTGTAACTCAAGGGTTGTGGGAAATTAGAAACACTCTCCATGGGGAATTGGATGCGTTTTGAAATTATAATCTGGATAATATGGAATTTTGAGATCATTTAAAAATGATGAATTTCATGCAATAATAACAATGAACATTTGTTTTAGATGTTTTTATTATCAGTCTTTTCCAGGACATTGCTTTGTTTCCTCAGCTCAAATTCTAAAAAAAAAAAAAATACAGTGAACTCGGTGTGAGCAGATCTGCCCTGGAGTTCTGAGGTTCTGGGTCTGAATCTTGGCTTCGGTCTTTCTGTGTGGAGTCTGCATGTTTTACGTGTGCTTGTGTGGCTTCTCTCTGGGTACTCCAGCTTCCACATTCCCAAAATATTAAGGGCAGGGTAGGTTAAAATTTAAATTGTCCGTAGGTGTCAATATGAGTCTCAGTGGTCATTTGTCTATACATTATGTGCCTTGTGATTGGCTGGCGATCATTTAACTCAAAGCCAGCTGGGATGAGCTCAAAATCACCAGTAACCTTAGGAGAAAACTAATGCATTTCAAATAATCATTTTGATTTTTTTGGATATCTTTTATTTTTCAGTCCTTTGTAGGAAATTGCTGTGTTGCACCAGATACACCATAGTAAGCATAAAAGTAGAAGTGTCAGTTAAAACATGCTTAAATATTTTACATACAATCACATAACTGATGACTGAAAATAACCTGTAGTTGTACAACATCGGGCCAGAGTAAGTGTGCGTAATGATCAAAAAAATGTAGTGCACTGTCACCTTCCGAAAACAAGTCATGTTTAGTCCTGAATATATTTGAACAACATATTTAAAGGGGTAGAATTGCATGATCTGTTTAAGTGAGGATGAGCGAGGTGGCCAGCAACATGCTTGCATGATTTATCCAAGAAAATCATTTTTATCAAAAAAATGACAAAGGGTCTTATTTTGGGAGGGGGAAGATATCAACACATATCCGGTATACTGTATTCATAGAAATATACAGTAGATACTCTCATAATACATGCTGTTTTCTCAGAAGCATGAATAGAAAAATATACCTTTTAAGTGGCTTTAAGACATCAAAATTACATTATTTGTATGAATAAGAACAGCAATCTCTCTCTCTCTCTCTCTCTCTCTCTCTCTCTCTCACTCTCTCTCTCTCTCTCTCTCTCTCTC
>NW_017806221.1:1528342-1604875 GCF_001891065.2 Hippocampus comes
TCTCTCTCTCTCTCTCTCTCTCTCTCTCTCTCTCTCTCTCTCTCTCTCTATATATATATATATATATATATATTTCTCCATTAAAAATATCCAACTTAAATTTTTTTTTTTACCCTACCTATGCCTCTCTGTAGCTGCGTGCAATAATCTTTGTGTCAGATCTGAGTGGAAATAACAGCAAATTTAGTGGCGTCAGAGCATGTCATCCCATCGTGCATAAACAGCATTTAACAAAAACATGAAATGAAAAAGACAGAGGATGCCACAGTCATTTTTGGTCTTAGACGGTGTATGTAGTCCAGCCTCTACCTGCTTGTTGTTAAATCTGAAGTAAGCTCTAAAAGGTGTGATTTTAGGAAGAGACAAATGTGAACTTGTGATTTTGCAACATCATTACTTCACATGTGTGTGTCATGCAAAGTGAATTAAACAAGAAATACATTTAAGAGTTTTTCATTTTTCTTCAGGAAGATGATGCTTTACTGTTTCCCTTTCATGCTGATTCATCCATCCATTCATTATCTGATCCGCTTATCCTCATGAGGGTCGCAGGCTGCTGGATCCTATCCCAGCTGACTTCGGGGGAGTAGACAGGGTACACCCTGAAATGGTTGATGCTGATTCATTGACTACAAAATAATCAGAAGACAGACAGACATATGCAATGACTGGCATCATATCTAAATTACAATAATTTGTTTCAAACTTTAAAATAGTCAAACTCATCTCAGTCTGACATGTATAAGATGAGCATCTAAAGTAGATTCACTGTCATCATATAGTTTCATGTAATAAATGGAATGTTTCTTCTTAGCTGCAGTTGCACACTATTCTCATCCCCTCAGCACACAGCAAATGTATCCACTTTAGTCCAGGAGGTATACATAGGCCCCTACATTTAAAGTTTGTAAGTAGTGCAACTAGTGATTGTTTTTACAGCGTTTTTATTCTATTGATCAATTTCATGTCAATTTTGTTTTTTTGTTTACTGTGTTTGCATTTGTGGAGATAGAATGTAGCTCGAATGAGAAACACATTTATGATGAAAAATACTCTAAATGTTCTTTTCGTTGCCTTCTAAAGTAACAAAATTAATATTTTCCCATTTTAAAATCAAGTCCTTGTAGAGTTGTCCAGTACAGTATAACGTCCCTTTTGAACTTTGTCAGATAATGGTTTGCAGGATCATATATTTGTGAAGAATTTCATTATACTTCTTCTAACCTTAACTGTTCCGAGAAATTTGTTAGAAATTGACCATCCTTTCTTTCTAGTTGATATAATTGACCAAAAAAAAAAAAAAATTGAATAAGAAATCCCATATGGAACACATCTCTGGAATACTTTGCACGGACCTCGATCAGCCTCTTTGGCCACTGCTGCGAATATGGCGGAGAAGAAGGAGAACTCGCAAAAGAAGAACGTCTTCCGGATCAAGGAAGAAAAAGAGCTTGATGGTGAACGATGTATTTTGTTTCCTCTCTTGTGTTTTATAAACACATAATACAATTTCGGATAAAGGTTCGTTTTCTATTTTTTAAATTTCCAACTTTTAAACAATAAACAGGTGATGGTCCCGTTCAGTGAGACAGCAGCAGTGCCTCCTCGCGGACAGAAAAGGTATGGCCTCTCAACACGTGAACATGTGAGACCGATGTGTGTGGACATCTTGAAATGGCGTGTCTGCTGATCAATATAGTAACAGTATAGTTGAGTATCTCTGAAACACGTGAAAATCACAAATATATGTTTGGATCTGAAAAACGCGTGAAAATTGTGGACATGTCTGTGTGAATATCCATCCATCCATCCATTTTCGGATCCGCTTTATCCTCACAAGGGTCGCGGGGGGTGCTGGAGCCTATCCCAGCTGTCTTCAGGCACCCTGAACCGGTTGCCAGCCAATCACAGGGCACATAAAGACGAACAACCATCCACGGTCACAATCACACCAAGGGACAATTTAAAGTGTTCAATCAGCCTGCCATGCATGTTTTTGGAATGTGGGAGGAAACCGGAGTACCCGGAGTCAACTAATGAAGGTTTTAATCTCAGTTCAGATATTGTCAGCTACAACTGCTTGTTTGGGTCATGTTAGTTTAAAAGTCAGTTCAGGCAGATAGTATATAGAGTACAGGTATGTATCACTAGACTTCACAATAGAAATAATGAGAGATTAAAGCATGAGATTTTGAAGATGATATTTAAAGTAGTTGCGTAAAATAATCTGATGACTGGTACACGGAGGACCATTCGTAGTTTATTGGACTTTGTTGCAGCTGGCACAGGCTCGATTCCCCATTATTGGTTCAGGAAAAGGACAGGATCTGCCAGTGTCATCCAAATATAAGTGTATGTAGGTCACTGAGACTCCTGAGGAGGAAGATGGAAATGTCTCACCCCTCCCTTCTCCCATTTGGTTTGTCTGCAGGATGATTCTCTGACTATGGCAACAGTTAAGAGGAGAGTTTTTTGACGGTTGACTTACAGCTAAAGAAGGCTACACACATATCGGGTTATAATTGGGCCAAATTTGAGCAATTCCCCTTTCCGATCGAAGCCAGCAAAGGCCCTATTATCAGATGTCTATCAAAGATTATCGTGACCACCTATGCTGTGGTATTAACGATCACAAATCCTTATGCATGTGGGTGATACCAACGGCCACAAAACAACAGCTAATTAAGGAGAGCCTTGAAGGTCGCGCTGTTGCCATACACCAAAAGAGGAAAAATGTGCGTGTTGAATGTCTGTCCATCCATCCATTTTCCGATCCGCTCTATCCTCACAAGGGTCGCAGGGGGTGCTGGAGATTATCCCAGCCGTCTTCGGGCAGTAGACGGGAGACACCCTGAACCAGTTGACAGCCAATCGCAGGGCATACAGAGACGAACAACCATCCGCGCTCACAATCACACCTAGGGACAATTTAGATTGTTCAATGAGCCTGCCATGCATGGTTTTGGAATGTGGGAGGAAACCGGAGTATCCGGAAAAAACCCACGCAGGCTCGGGGAGAACCCTGTACCTCTGCACTGCGAGGTCGACGCACTGACCACTGACCCACCGGGCTGCCCTTGAATGTCTGTGTATCATGGACTTCATATGTGACATTTCAGTCATTCAGCACAATAAAAATGACAAGAGAGGAGCTTTCAACTGCAATGTTATTCGACATTAACAGCTAGCCTCGTTTTTTTGGAGAGTGGTGCCTTTGATTCCTGACAGCGTAGCGTGGAGACACCAGCTGCTCAGTTCCTGCTTTTACTACTTGCATTCTTACAGTTGATAATTGCTTTTTTTCTTTCTCTGCACTTTCTCTACTCCTGGATAGTTTTTATGCCAGTAGGGCTGTATTACTTTTTTAATATGTTGTCAAACTTCGGTCATTCGGGGAAGGAACTCCGAGTCGAGTCAAATGAGTCTGGTTAGGACGTCTCCCTCCTGGATATCCCCCACCTTGGTGAGGTGTTCCACTCACATCTCACCGGGACGAGGCCCCGAAGACGACACAGGACATGCTGAAGAGACTATCATGTCTTGCGGCTGGCCTGGGAACGCCTTGGAATTCCCCTGGAAAAGCTGGGCAAAGTGTCTGGGGAGGGGGAGTCTCCCTGCAAAAGGAGCTGCCCACGTGACCCGATGGATTGAGGATGGATGGATAGAAATTGCCAAAAAAATGAGTGACAGATAGAACAACGGATTGACAAACAATCCAAAAGATAAGCAAACAGGAAGTGGATGTTATGTGAGTCTATTGATCATATGGGAGATATTGCCTTTGTTTATTATGAGCCCATTGACTGGAGCCAACATTGCTGGTAATTTGGTTAATTAAAGCAATAACAACAACAACAACTATAATCATATGTATATATGATCTTGCTCGCAGGTGACAAAAACATGTGTTAATTAATATGAGAATGGAGGAGAGCCATGTTCTCTCATCGTTCTTCATTTCGATGAGGGTGATTGGAGACAAAGACTCAAATGTACATCTGTATTGTCTTACAAACATGACCAAATTATTGTTTATTATTGCGTCCTTGTGAAGTCCCGCTGTCCCCATCTTCAAATGCAAACCATTTGAAGACTGTCTCTTTTCCTGAAATAGAAAAATGGAGGAATAGTCCGAGCAAGTGACTGAGGCAAAAGGGTGATAGACTGGCTTACATCTGACACTTCTTGTCTGGGTAGCCTGTCAGCTTCAACGCCATTCAAGCAGAAGGCTCAAAATAACACTCGTGGTTGTGGCGTGTCGCCGCTTATGGCTCATGCCTGAATATGTGTGAAGAAGGGTTTGGATTTTGACCTTTGTGGTGCCATTGACAAGGCACCTTCCGGGTGAGTCCGCTGATACTCTCACCAACTGTCATTGACTGAGGAGGCGACTCTCCCTCTTCTTGTGAAATATCAATATCAACAATATGCCTTGCGTAAAAGACCGGTTTTCCCTCTTTCATCACGCGAGACAACTAAATCATTGATAGCACCTCATTACCTTTTCATGCTCTTAATACTCAAATTAAACACACATTTTCACACGCACACACGTTTGCTCCGAAGGGCACCATTAATTAAGCTTCTCACAGTTGCAGCGATAGTGTAGTGATGAATGCGTGGTATTTCCTCAGGAAGCCCACACTACTTTGAATGCCAGGGCAAGCCTTTACTCCACCAATCAGCGAAGAATCAGGTTTTCCTTTATCTGGATGCAGGAATCTATTAGTTCCTGTCTGGTGGTGCCACTAGGACCGAGAAACACCAGAGAGAATGACATCTGGGGGGGAAATAAACTAAATGATATTTTGTCTTTGCTGATCTTGTGACCTGACTCCACCAAGGACAGTCACTCTGTCGTTCAGACAAGAAAAAAAATGGCAAAGGTCATATAAATAAATATGGTACATATCAAAATTGCTTTTTAGAAGAACATATTGCTCCTTTTATAACACACACAAAACACGAAAATGGTGGAGAGCAGTGGTTCTTAACCTTGTTGGAGGTACTGAACCTAACCAGTTCAAATGCACATTCACCGAACCCTTCATTAGTGAAAAATAAAAATATGATTGGCCAAGGAATGTAATGTGATCATCTGCAGCCAGTGATGGCCAAAGGAGCGTGTCATAACGAATTGACATCTTGAGTCGGGTGTGTCTTAACCTCCATGGCAGAGGCTCCGTCGAACCCCTGAGACCGATTCACCGAACCCCTGGGGTTCCATCGAACCACTGGTGTAGACTGAAGAGCTTAATGTAATCAGAGGCAATGCTGTAATGTCAAGATGCCAAATACAAAGAGTCATACTAGATGCGGCCAATTTCTTCATGGATGTAGAATGAGTTCAACAAGATGGCCACATGCATGAGAAATATCACAACTTATTACTCTTAGGTGACTGCACTTACCTTCCTTGATAGTCAGTCAGTGTTCAATAGATTATTTCCTGGCATTCTTTTTTTATGGCCTTAGGTCACCTCCTTCCTTAGAATCACATAATAATACTTGCCCCATGTTCATAATTACTATTATCCAGGAGCCGAGTAATCACAGCCATGAGTACATGTAAAAAAACGGAAACATACCGAAAGACATTTCCAGAGCTTCAACAAAGCTGTTCATTACGGGAAGCGGTCCGTCATCAGATTTGTAATGGACTGACAACCGCTTACACGCTTCATGTAGAACAAATTGTTATTCAGAGTTATTACATGAAGAATACAAAACAAATAAACCATCACTTTCATTCCTCAGAAGAGCAACATTAAAGATTTCATCCGTCCATTTTATATACCGAAGGGTCCCGGGAGAGCAAGAGTGTTATCGTGATCCATTATTCACACTGACATTCACACTTTTGGACAATTTACTCGTTAATCAACTGAACTTGCATGTTTTTGAAATGTGGGAGGAAGCTAGACTCGCCGTAGAAACCCGAAGGAGCCAGAAACCACCACCTAAACTCTGTCGTATTGTCACCGAAGTGATGATTCCTGAAATCTGTGGGAGTCTCCAGTTACACTAATGTGATCATACAATTGCATGATACTGCGGCTTTCGTCCAAGTTGATTGCGCAAGAATTCTTGATAATGACAGAAATGGAAACAGAAAATAGACATTTACTTTGAGAAACCATGCCACCAAATCTGGGCCATTGCCATTATTTAGAGCACTTCAACAAATGAATGGCATGGATTGCAGAAAACAAACAATACACAGTTTTCTTATTGTAAAAAAATAACAAAAGCACAGTTTTTTTTTCATTTTCAACTCGTTCTAATGGATACTGGAGCATGACGGGGTAGGGCACTTGAAGAAAATGCCCAATTTCCATTACTTGTGTGGATGTCCTCCAATGGAATGCTACTGGAACATCGACTAAACAACAACCACATCCCGTTCGCTCCCAGCACATATACCTGTTGGCTCATTAAGGAAGAAACATAGCACAGTTGCCTGCACAGCTTCCAGCCTGTTATAAAGAATTATTGATTTCAAAATGGCACAGTCTGTCAGTGTTACGCTGTGGCTATCGACACGCTATCTAGCGCGAGATCTATCTGCCTACACTACCTTTAATGGGCTGCTCACATTTACACAGAAACACCTTCTGGAAATTGATTAGTTCGCTACATTCAGCTGTTTTCCAGCCAATCATTTTCAGCATGAACCCAAGATATCTTTTAATATAATATCTTCTCCACAAGCTATAATCCAAAAAAAAAAAAAAAAAACATGGCAAAATCACCACACATCCTCAGAGTGGAGTACATAACATTTTTGTAGTTCACATGTACAGTATATTCATATTTAAATCCTTCATTCTTTCACATCTACTGTAAAGTTCTGTTCCTCTAGTTCAAATCAAACAAAATAATGTTTCCCCATTCTCTTGGTTCATGTTTATGCAAAAATCCAAGTGAACCCAATTGGATCACAAACACACCAGTGGCATGCATTGAAGGGCTTCAAGGCCTTCTCTGCTGACCCAGAGATCAGCAGAGAAGACGTCCATTTAGAACATATATGAAATTGAAATCATTTATGTCTATTATCTTGCGGCATGTGGATGACCGATTAGGACATCTACCTGTGCAGAGGTTGTGGGTTCAAATCTGGGCTCTGCCCATCCTGTGTGGAGTTTACATGTTCTCTCCATTCCTGTGTGGGTTTTCTCTGGGTACTCCACTTTCCTTGAAAACTATTTCAAACTACATTGACAAAACTAACTAACTACTTATAGCAAAAATGTCCTTTGTTTTCACCTTTGGCAATTGAATACTGCATGTGATCATTTGGGGTTGATTTTGAATGTAATTTTAAGTGCATTTATTTTGGTATTTTTTGTGACTGGTTGTTCCTCGATGTTTGAGTTGCGATCGAGTTGCTGCGGCCCTTTGTCCCTTGGTCCTACTGTTATGTCATCTTTATTCTGTCATATAGGCCTGATGTCTCACATTATATAAGCACGAGTCACGTTGTCAGTACGTCAAGCTTTCTTGCAGTGGGAATGTCAGCTCATGACTTCTGCATTCATCCCCGTTCTCTGTAGTTACTTTGAATTTTGACAGAGAAAGACTTGGACTTTTTAACGTCCATGTCATCATGTCTGCTTCTGGGTCCAAATTCTGCTTCTCCCGTGACAGTATAAGCCGGAAGAAGACGTTCAAAGAGTCGTCTGGCAGTGGGAGTCCTGTTAATGTGTGACACACAGAAGCAACGTCATCTCTCAGCAGCAAATAAAAAAAACGCCATCAGATGACGGTGACGAGTTTGCGTGTTTGACAGGCTCCACTGCTGGGTAAGAATTGCTTTTGTTTTTTGGTTTAGATATGAAAAAAAATGCAATATATAAAAAAATAGTACACTGTACAACTGGGTTTAACACGTCTGATTCTTGAAGGGTATTTTACCCTTCAAGAATCAAATGGTTACCTCGAGGGGAGGCGAGTGAAGTAAATACCATCCTTTCTATTGTATCATTTCCTCTCTTTTTCGGGTGGGGGGGGTGTATTTTTTGTGTGCATGTTCATACAGTGTATGGTTGATGCCAAGATTGGTAAGGAAGAACGAGGCTTTTTTTTTCGAACGTGACAGTGGAAAATAACTGCATGGTGATGACATATTATTCAGCCTCTGGGATACAGCTCGGTGTAATGCATAACTGTGTGTTGGGATGTTCCATCCAAGGTTTTATCTTTTGAATCACATGATGTAACCAGGCAATTCATCAGCCACCTTTCTCCTCTCACAATTTCTCCTCATGCCGAGAGGAAACGACTGGGAGGGAGAGATAGCATCTTGATTGTTTTTAATCAAAACAATAGGCTCTCTCCAGAATCCCGCAGCAGCCCAACCGTATAATTGAGTAGAATTGGATTGCCAGGTAGAGAGACCTCTTGCATGCTCGGGGGGCATGGAAGGACAATTTTCATGCACAAATGATGGTGCCTACTTCTTGACTGCTCTTGGAACATGTTTCTATTTTTTCGGCTCCAACAAACTTGATGTGCAGAGAATAGTAGTGCTCATCTCTACATGAATACGTATTTCAGTTGTGTGGGTTTTTTTTTTTTTGCTTTTAAAAGTTCACGACCAATGCAATCATCAAAGAAAGAAGATGCAGCAGTCACAAAAACAGGTACTGTATAATACCAATGAACAAGCAGGAAAAAGTAGAACTATTTTCAACATTTTAACAGCCCGCTATACTATTTCTAGAAGTATAAAATAGAATGGACTATAATAGTGTACAACTGGCTCAAAAACTGCCCTTCATAGACAGCTGTCCCATTTCTATAGGTTGAATTAAAAACATTAACTCACAACAATGTACACTGAGCATCAAGAAGACTACATGCGCATCCTAATGACGTCTGATACAAGAAGTGTATCAGATATTGTACCTTAACAAAATTAAATTTCACAATGTCAAAAGAAAGAATCTGATTCTAAAATGTTTATTATTGTGGTACCTTTCGAAAGGTGAATAACTGCACTGCAGCATTTTACATGAGAGGGTGAAAAAAATCTATGGATATTCTTTTCACTCTCTCATGTAAAATTGATTTTCAATACGTTTTTACAGTGTCAATCAAAAAGGATCATTATCGCCTTTGTCAAGGTTGAATATTTGATGCAGCTCTTGTACCGCCACCGTGGCTTGATATCATGCAAGTTGTCATAGTGGTGGGAGCCGGTCAGAGCATAGGCTCACACAAGCTCTGTTGATGACTATAACATTTCATGCATGAATAAACACAAATGATGTCACTGAAACAAGTAATTTCTTAAAAATAGATATTGGCAAGAAATGAGACTGGATTATACACACGGACTATATTACAGGGAAAATATTTTTTTTTCCCACAGATCAAAGACATGTATGCAGACATTATATGGTATCTTTCATTACAATTTAAAAAAAAAGAAGAAAAAAGAAATGTTGATGTGTAGGAGGGTCTCCAATTAATGTCGGCATTATCTACCTGTCACAGGGAATTGTCACGCTCTTCTCTAATCTGGAAGACAAGACCTCACCAACTAGTTATGTGAGAAGGGGAGTCCAACTCTGGTCCTCAAGGGCCCCTATTCCAGCATGCTTTAAAATTCTCCCACTTCCAACACACCAGATTCAAAAACCAGCTCATCAGCAAGCTCTGAGAAGCCAAATAATGATCCTGATCATTTGAATCAGGTTTGTTGGAGGAGGGCGATATCTAAAACCCGTTGGATAGGGGTCCTCGAGGACCAGGCTTGCACACCCCTGTACTAGTGTTTTCTTATTTGGCAATGTAGTCCAACAGGAAAGGCCTTGAGTTTGTAATATTATTTGTTTTATGTCTATTTTGTTTCTGTTTTGTTGCCATTTAATTTTGAAGGTGACCCAAAGACAACCACGGGAGAATTTGAATGTCACATCAATTGCCTTATTTTGATTGGTGATTATCCAGAGGCAGTTGCGACATTTATCTGCCGCGGTGCCTTGAAGATATTCATTTTAGAGACAATTCATTCCATCAAAACAGAAATTCTTTATCATAAAGGGCCTCTTTTCCACAGTCCGTCGGAGCAATTGCATACTTGTGCCTTCGCAATATGCAAGATAAGTAGACATCATTACGATGTGTCAGAACCAGGCTTGGACACAGGACACAGTTGCAGGGTCCAAAGTTCAAAAGATATTTATTTGAGGATCGGCGACTCACAACTCAAAATGTCAAGGCTGTGGAAACAAGGTGAGGACTGGTCAGATCTCTGGCGAGAGGCTGGAGTGCACGCACAAGGATGAAACACACTTGCACAGGACAAAGTGAGACAAGGATCATTTAAACACAAGGGAATGGGCAACGGGTGCAAACAATCAGGGCGGGGCTGACAAATCATAGGAGGAAAGGTAAGTGACCTGAAACGAGAGGAGATTCTTTCCTTCAACAGAAACAGGAATTGACCAGACAAATGCAAACTATCCTCACCGCGTTGTGATGGTCACAGTTCCGAAAGGAAACAGCTTCCCCGCACCCCAGAATGACGTTTTTTTTTTACATTTTTTTTACTCTTTCCAGATAAGAATTCTGTTTCATCATCTCCTATTTTGCTAGCACATCTTGTAACAGGGATACCTTAAAACATTTGTGGGAGCCAGTAAGAGAGACATGAACAAAATAAATGAGACAGAGAAAAGGAGAGACTTTACATGCATCAGACCAGAAAAAAAATATGCATATATATTAAAATCAAATTCCTCTTAGATCTTTTTGATGAACTGTGGTTGATTTACAAAGTACAATGATTCCACTCCAAAAAGGCATTGCAGAATTGAATTTGGTCCACCTAAAATGATGCAAGGGGATGCAAAAGGAGGTGGAAGAAGACCGGGTACAATGCAATACTTTAAATGCTTTGCTGTTTTCCCATGATTTTTGACTCAAAACATCTTTATCTCTTTTTCCTTTTATCCTTTTAGTTATTTTAGAAACCTACTTTTATTTATTTTATATTTTTTTCACTTAATGTGTTTAAATGTTGTCAATGTATATACTTAAAGTGATTTTTTTTTTTTTAGCTACTTTTGTTTTCTCTGCATTACTACTCAATGTCATTAGCTGTTGTGTTTGCAAATGTTTGTGATGTTTTTTTTTTTATTTTCCTTGTGCAAAGCACATAGCCTTGCCTTGCTCCTGTGCTTGTCAACTGAGCCTGTTTCAAGTTGGGCTGTGGCCTCCCTGTGCAGAGTTCGCATGTTCTTCCCATGCCGGTTTTCGCCTGCTGTTTCCCAAATTACAAAAAGCACTTTGTGACTCTTCTCTGTCAAAAGTGCTCAATCATGGAATTGAACTTTCATTCTGTTGGGTAGAACCCAGCTTTCATAGAGTGACAACTGGATGTCACATGTTGTCTCCTCTCCCGCCTCGCTCGGTGGCAGGTGTTCCCGACAGCTGGCTGCTTGCTTCTATTAGCGGAAGCAGAGCCAGTGTGGGGGGAAAAAAGTGAGGACCTTTAGTTAAAAGGGCACATCTTATGGAAAATTGACTTAATGTAGCATAGAGATATGGATAGATAATAGTTTTCACAAGCCAGTTAGCTTTATGCAAACCTAATGTTGTTAACCCATCATTGTGGATATTCATGCCAAAAAGAGGATTTATTCCATTTAAAAATCCCATTATACTGTCACCACATTCACGCCTTAATGAGAGACTTTGGCTCGCCACCCACAGAGCGCTTTCATAATGTCTCAGAGTGAACTCTTGGCCACACACATCTCATCTTAAACTCAACTTCTCCACATATTTGAAAGGAACAACAATGCCCTCTGAGTGCTGCTCACGATTTCAAAAATCACCGTGTTGAATGTGGAGTGACGATCATCGTCTCCACCGGCTAAAATACGACTTCTGCCCATATTACTACATTCTACAATGATAATAATTCAAATGCATGTACGATGGATCTGTGTATTGTGAAACATGTCTTCTGCAGTGGTTCTTAACCTGTGTTCGATCGAACCCGAGGGGTTCGGTGAATCGGTCTCAGGGGTTCGACGGAGCCTCTGCCATGGAGGTTAAGACACACCCGACTCAAGATGTCAATTAGTTATGACACGCCCGCTTGGCCATCGCTGGCTGCAGATGACCATGTTAGATTGCTTGTCCCAATCAGTGCTACAGGAAATCAGTAGTCACCGTGTGACTGTCGTGATAGTACATACAATTTAAAAAAACTATACTTATGCCATGTAATTTTATTTACTTTTTTCTTTTTTTAATCTTTTTTTTTATGTCTTGAATTTGTAAAAAAAAAAAAAAATCATATTTATTTTTCACTAATGAAGGGTTTGATGCACGTGCATATGAACTGGTTGGGTTCGGTACCTCCAACAAGGTTAAGAACCACTGGTCGAGTGTTACTGTCTGTTTGTTGCGCAAATCCTGTTACTTGTCCAATAGTCACTTTTATTTCACCTCATATGTATGCGGTCTCGTCATGAAAGTCATGAAAACGCATCACTTTAGTGTCGACTGAAGACAGAATGTCTCGGAAGACCCAAGCAGAACGATAATGGGCGGGACAGCAGATAAAAGAGGGCTCTTTCGTCAGATGCATCGCAAACCGTCTTGCGTTGTTGATATTTTCTTTGTCAATTCGAGCTTGTTTCACCGTAAGTCCTTCTGCATGGCTCATCCCGAGCTGCTTCTTGTTGCCAACACTTTCATTTTTTCAACAAAATTCATTCCCCCCAGGTGCGTCTTAGCCAATTTCTCCTCGAAACTTGTTTCCCCCCATGGCTTTGCTCATGAAGATGAGATGGTAATTATCTGGGAGATGTGTGAGAGGTTCAACGAAGCCTTCAAGAGAGAGAGGGTACTTACCAGACGGCCAAAGATAATGAACAGATCCGAGGTAAGAACCCTTGGCAGCGAGTCTTCTGAACTCACTCCCGCCACCGTGGAGAGGACACCTTTGACTTTGAACAGCCACTTCACTGCTCCCAATTCATTTCAAATGTGATTTTCCATTAAACGCAACATAGCTCAGAACACTTTAAACCTAAATTAGACATCTGTTGTTCAGGACAAAAACAAATGTCTCATGAGCAATTTTTAATACCGTTTTTAATACAAATGACTTCTGAAGTAGGTCAGTAATAAGTAGCCACTTGTAAGGCACATAGTCATTTTAGACAGACCCACTCAGAACTTCCATTACACTTTCCCAACATTTGTCTCCATTGCCACTGTGGCCCAGTGAGTAGAAAAGCTATGTCCATGCACTACTGTATATGAAGACGAAAGAAATATAGAAATGCAGAGGCAGACTTTCTAGTACTTTATCAATATTTTCTAGCATTGTCTTCTAACCATGAAGCACAGACAAAGTGTGATTAAACTACAATTTTCGATGTAAATATTGGCCAGTGAGCATGCGCCTCAATTTAAGCCTGATGTAGGTCAATTAAACCAGCTTAAGTGGTTGTTTCATGATGCAAATCCGTGGCTCTGAATCCCTACATTCCCCACATGACATGCTGCAATTTTCTGTTCTACCATTAGCTGTGTCACCATTGTGCTACTGCTCAAATTCAATTGAAAATTGGATTACAGGAGTGGAATGGGAATTTGACATCCCAACAAGATAAAAAGAGAGCGCGAGACGCGTGGGAGGGGGCCGGGGTGGGGGAAGAAGGCTCCCTTGACAGATCTGTGAACGGTGTCTCTCCATGTTTTGTTTTTTCTTTCTCGAATAAATCTCATCATTTTTTTATAATACTTGTCTTGATTTCCCTGGACAAGACAGGAGTCTCTTCAAATAACTCAAAATGGACACAAATGTTTGTACAATGTAGAATTGTACACTTACTTTTCTTTACAGCAGTTTTTTTCACAGCGACAAAAAAAAAATATGAGTTAAAAAAAATTCATTACACTTCAGAGGGCGAACCCGTGAAATTCTGGTGAGGATCGGGTATGGTCAAGGGATAATGCTCATCCCCACAAACAAATCTACACACAAAATGTGTCAAGAAATGCATTTTAACCTCCTAAGGCCTGAATTCTTGCAAGGGATGCATTTTTTTCCACACGTGGACGCCAAATCGTAGGAGGTTAAGGTAATATTACAGTAGAATCATATGACAAGATGGCCCAGGACATGTGGGAGGAAAACAAGTCAATACGTACTCATGACATTAACCATTAAATAAATCATTCTAAAGTACACATTTCCCCATTTGTGTATCATACGATGGCTCTCATTTGAGAGAATTATTCATCGTTATGAAAAGTAGTACACAGTGCAGCTTTCTGTCTGTACAAGGAAGTGTCTGCAGTTGAGTATTCTGTGGTGATAAATCCTCCGGAGAGGAAAGGATCAAAAGATGATCACTGGCAGCAGCATGAATGAGGAGGCCGTTGTGACTCTGCCCAGTGAGTGCCCACAAACAGACGCATCAATGCTGTGACTGCCCACCAAGCCCACATTAACTCTCTACTCTCCACCACCTCCCACTTAAACTTCTCAACAACAGGATGACCATGGTCAGGACAAACAAGACGACACATGACCGAAATTCAGCCAGAGGTGGCTTGAGGTCTACGAATATGGAAAACTGGCGTGCAGGATGTTACTATGAACGTTGTCTATTTTGCCAGAACTAACTAATTGTCACACTTTCCTCTCATTATGATACAGCAGGTGTCCACGAACTCTCCTTTAGATTAGGCATTTGGCAAATGACTAGGCATTCTGTCCTATAACTGTGCACTATTTGAACACGGTTAAAATAAGCTATGGCTCCACAAGTTCAAAATTTGGAATTTGACGATCACCACATTACTACATCGTACAATGTTGCCCATAGAGTGCAGCCCTTTGCCAAGGCTTTCTCGTACTCAAAAGTGTCAAATTTGAATTTGTTCGTTGGAATGTCACCGGCTGGTAACAATCATGTTCCCCTGTTTTCAGGACTTGATCATGTGACGTTGGTTTCCAAGCTGAGCCATGAGGCCTTGTGATGTCATTTTCAGGCAACAGCAAGTGGCAAAACCCCTTGAGATGGATAAAAACGGGTGGATTTTTCTGCTTGATTCATATTCCATCCTTCCATGATGTCATGGTTGATCTGTTTGGGGTAGGCTCCTCCTACAGCGGCACACCTGTTGGTCATCATGTCATTAATAGGTTCTCTGTTAAAAGGACGCCCGGCCCGACTACTCTGTATCTGGTCATTGTTTCTGTTCATGTCACTGTTTCTGTTAGTGTTTCTGCCATGGGTTTTTGTTTGTAGTGCTTTCATCTTGTCTTTGCGTCAGCCATGGGTTTTTGTTTGTACTTTGGATTCTTGTTGTTTTCAGGGCTTTGTTTTTGTCTGGATTTCTGGAAGTGTTTTATTCATACACTTTGTCAAGTTCACCCTGCTCTCCCTCCTGCCTGCTTTTTGCGGTCCCCCACCACCGTTCATGACACATTATCCGAGTGGCTTATGCTCACGAGGGTCGCGGCCGTTCTAGAGCCTATCCCAGCCTTTTTCGGGGCGGGGTATACCCCTGAACAGGTTACCAGACAATCGCAGGGTAAAACTGCTGTGCGTGTGGCATGCCATTTTCAGCACCACTTATCCTTAAAAGGGTCGCGGGGGGGGCTGGAGCCTGTCCCAGCTGACTTTGGGTGAAAGGCGGACGGCACCCTGAACTGGTCGCCAGCCAGTGGCAGGCTACACAGAGATGAACAACCAACCATACCATCACTGAATGGGAATTGATCTGTACACATAAGTCAGACAAGAATACTGTACCGCTACACCTTCAGCGACTCATATTCCACAAATGGAATATTAATCAAGATACAGTGGTGAGACAAGTGGGGTCGCACAGAACATTATTGGAAGGAAAATATTTGACTCTACCTCCTTTTTGATTTTAAATAATCGCATACTGTAGAATGACATTACTCTGACCAGGGAGAATCTTCTGTAGATTATTACTTGGATCAGGTTTTTTCCCAAAGAAGCACCACTTATGGCATTTTTATCATTTCATGTATATTCAGTTTGAAGCCAATGGCACAGTCTCAGTAGAGTGCGATTGCTACAGTCTTCTCTCTTTTCCTTCCACCAATCGGTCTAAGTCCTATGTAGTTCTCTCATCACGCGACCCTCTTTGAATCCCTGAGTTATGTTCCTGGGCTCAAGACATTCAAGTAAATCTCTAGTGATTGCTGTATTGTGTTGTCTCTTGGTGGTCAGGGAGTTGCTAGGGGCTGGAGATCAGCTTTTTCAAAAGCTGTTTGTTCTGCAAGCCACCCAATGGCACCGTCAGAAATGTTGACATCATTTATTTCCACAGCCATTTAGCACAGGCTCCTCTTAACAATGACTCACACAGGAGCAGAGGCTCGACGCCCCTCATGAGGCTTAGCACAAATCAACACACGACTGCATTAAAAAAACACATTCAGAGAAAAACATGCATCCATTTTGTAATCCGCTTATCCTCACAAGGGTCGCAGGCATGCTGGAGCCTATCCCAGCGGTCTTTGGGCAGTAAGCGGGGTAGACCCTGAACTGGTTGCCAGCCAATCGCAAGGCACACATGGACAAACAAAGGACAATATGTAGTGTCCAATTAACCTGCCATGCATGTTTTTGGAATGTGGGAGGAAACCGGAGTACCCTGAGAAAAGCCACGCAGGCACGGGGGAGAACATATAAACTCCACACAGGAAGGCCGGAGCCAAATTCGAACCTGCACATCCGCACTGTGAGGCAGACTGTTAGGGTGGTTCTGTTTGTGACTAACAGGTGGCACTGTCGGGCTCCTCCTGCAGTGGCACACCTGTTGGTCATTGTGTCATTAGTTAGTGTTTGCTTAAAAGGACTCTGCCCGACCAGTCAGTGTCAGATCATTGTGTGTGTGTCTCTCTGTGCACGTGTCATGTTTTGTTTTTGTCATAGGTTTTGGTTGTTTGTTTGTTACTTTGTTTTCTTGTGGTTTCCGGGACTTTGTTTGAGTTTTTGAGTTAGAGTGATGGCAATTTGACATATAACAGAAATGTTCGTACTATTGAATGCTGTTCGTACCTTTGAATGCTGACCAGTTATTTTGCGGCGAAGCAAAGTTGCCTGCTCATGCACTAGTCTGCACTCTGTGTAGCTGCTCAAAATGTTGACCTTCACCACCTCCCAACAAGATAAAACGAGAGCGCAAGACGCGGAGAGGGAGAAGGCTCCCTTGACAGATCTGTGAACGGTGTCCCGCCATGTTTTTTTCAAATAAATCTCATCATTTTTTTATAATACTTGTTGTCTTGGTTTCCCTGGACAAGCCATTAGTTTCTCCAGTGTACTGCTGTTTGCATTTTTGTTAAATACATCTTGGTCACTCCACCCTGCTCCTCCCTGCTTTTTGGGGTCCTCTACTCCACCATCACACAAAACGTGACATGAACATGTTAACCAGTCCTCCACCGTGCCGCCCCAGAGATAAACAATCTACCAGATAGACTTGCATTCACATCAATCCACATATTGCCGCACCATTTTAACAGATTTAAACACTGTAAATGCCTTCATTGATATTTCTCAATATGAAGACACCGAATAGCCTTCATGTGTTAGCTTTCTGTTACTATCCCTTATGCTAATGGCTCGATTTTGACCAATGTCTTAAAGCAGTTATAAAATACCCGTAAACAATTACCGGGTATTTATCATCCAAATTGTTGGTAAGGGGGGATTCTTGCAAAATCATGAAGATTGTGTACTTCTGGAAAAGTTTTACATTTTTGCTAGGGTGTTTTTAAAATCCATGGATACAAGTTTAACACACTAAATTATCCCTAGGTGTAAGTGTGAGGGCTTACGTTTTTTTTGTGTTTTATGTGTGCCCTGCGGATGGCTGGCAACCAGTTCAGGGTGTTCAATGCCTACTCCCCAAAGACAGCTGGGATAGACTCCAGCACATCTGTGACCCTTGTGAGGATAGGCGGATTAGAAAATGGATTGATGGAAGAAAGATCTCAGTCTGTCAATCAACCCGTAAAAATCTAAGCGGCCCTTACCTCTATTTTGCTTTTCTATGCTATAGAGAAGCAACTGTCGCATTTAACTTACATCTACTGTACTGCATCCCAATTCCCTTATTTGCTGGTCGTATGCTTGATGGATGGATGGATGAATACAAATTGGGGTGTTCCCCCTAGTGGCCTGTATGCACCATATCTAAGATGGCACCTGCCGAAAACACAAAATGTTGTTTCTCAGCTTCCTTTAGTTTTAAACTGTTGTATAATGACACATAAAGTTAACATTTATGGTGTTACAGGCCTATTTCGACCTATGATTTGTAAGGTCAGACAACAACCAATCAAGCCAATCAAAACAATAGAAATCAAGTCCTGTACAAGTGTTTGGGTCCTCAATGTTGTCAGTTGCTATGGTCCTGTATTTGGTCACACAGGGTAAGGGGGTGGCCTGGTGTCTTTCAGTATTGATTTCTCCTGGTCATTTGCTGGCAAGTGTAGGTGGCAGCCAGCTTGTCCGGTCATCTGTTGTTTTTATTATAGCTCAGGATGATTATGGTCCTTTGGTCACATCTTGAAGACACAGCTGTCCACGCTTCACAAAGCTTGTGTTGTGAAGAGTGGACATCGGTATCACGTATCGGCATTTTTGTTTTTGTTTTTTTTTGGATGGGGACAGTATTAAAAGGAGTGGTGATGTTTGTAAAAACAAACTTTGATCAAAGGGGAACGCTGTCCCTCGCCTGCAACATTTCAGGGGCAGCTCAGTTTGACTTTTCATTTTCATTTTTTTAACTGTAGGTTTAAGGGTTAGTTTCCTCCTGAGAAGTTTCTTGTCCAAGGTCATAACCGGTGGCCATTTTCTACGGAAAGGGAGAAAACATTCAGCTACATCCCCCTCTGGCTCTGGGTCAAACATCAGTGGAAGGAGCTGCACCCATTTCTCCCAGAACTTCCCTGATGGGAGCGAGCTTGTCACAGATTATGCTCTGGAGTAGCTATGTGACAACCAACTAATTTCTGCTGTTTTTCATGAGGCCATCTTCATGTGATCACATCGCACAGGTCTGTTTTGCACTCCTCTGCGAAAAATTTGCTCTGCCTTGATAAAAAATTATCGACCTATCACAAATCATTGTTTTTATGAGACATGCAGATGAAGTTGCATCCAATTTGTACGTTGCCGATGAACATGATACATTGCCAAGATTTTTGTTGCCTTATTCTCCAATGGTGGGGACACGCAGGAGAGCCGTCCACCGGTAGAAGACAACCGTTTGTTGCCAGTAAGTGTGTCAACTTAATTGCATCTAAATAATTAAAACTTACTGAATTAATCTCATTAATAAATTAACTACAATTATGATTACTCGCCTTTCACTTTCTTGCGGTGGATCATCTTTATGATTCAGTCCACAATTTAGGAAACTGTGAGGCCTCAAGATCTAGGTTTCATTCTTTTTTTTCTTAGTTTTGGATTAGAAACAAGATGACAGGTTTGTCCACTTTTTGCAGGCTTTAAAAGGTCGTAATTTTCTCAATTCTTAACATATTGACATCATTTTAAAACTGTTTTGTTCCTTTTTTTCCAGCTCTTTCCGGTGACGTTTATTAGGGAGGGGCCAGCCAGGCAGCCTCCTCAGCCAGGGTGCTCTGCACCTCACACCTGAGACTCACCAGCTCGTCACCCACCTGTAGCCCCTCAGCTTGTTTGGGCTGGTATAAGTTGACTCCCAAACCAGTCCTCAGTGCAAGTTCATGCCGTCACCACCTGTAGTGAGCTATGTTGGCATCTCCTGATGTTTTCGGTTCCTGTACAGCCGTTTCCCTGTGGATTCCTCGTGTTTCTTCCTGAACTCTTAGTAAGTCCCAGTATTTTTTTTCCCTGAGTTGATTTTGCAAAGACTCTAATAAACAACGCAACGGCAACTTTTGGCTAACACCAGACTTGCCTGTTGTTGTGCAATTGGGGTCACATACAAACCCTAACAACGTTGGTCTTGCTGGAAAAAAAAAAAGAATCATTTTATTGTCACATACCTATCTCGTGTCTCTGATATCAAATCTGAGTACTCCTGATATTATTTGAAAGGTCTGAAGTGACATTGTTGCCTGGAAAACATTGCTGCCCGTCGACGTATTCCAGAGACTATCAGTTATCTAATTGCTGGATCTGGATCTGTCCACTCCAGTAGGCATCCAGGCATTCCACATCAGTTTCATTCCAAATGTTGCAGTGGACTTTTTCCCTTCTGGGTTTGGCATAGTATTGACTTTTTTTTTTTGGTGGCAGTGATCACTTCTACAACATTCCTAGAAAATCACAATGCCCCATCACGAGTGAGCTATTGTCAGAAAAGGCCCACGGGCACCATTTTGGTGACCTCTAGTCCAGATACAACATCGTGGTTTTAATCCATTCCGGGAAGCTTGTGAGGGCTTCAGAATTTATCGCCCACACATAATGCACTCCCATATCCGTAAGGCTCTATCACTCCATCCAGGATGAGCCTTGACAGGCAAAAGCACCAGGCAGATTCTAAGTGACGTTTGCTGAGCAGATGTACCTGCCTTAAGTGACAAATGAATAGAATGAGTTTCCTGTGATGCACCTTATGAGTAATGCATCGGAATGTTGTGGTTAGACAACCAGGACATCTGAGGCTAGAGCCCTAAATAATATGACTTGCCCTGAAATGTGTGTGTGTGTGTGTGTGTGTGTGTGTGTGTGTGTGTGTGTGTGTGTGTGGCAATGACAAGAATGATCAGTTTGACACTGCAGTAGTAGAGAAGTATTGATTTGAGTGTGGATGCCTTTTGCAGTGATGTAGTGCTGATATTGTGATTGATTGATTGAACTAGATGAGAGGGAAAGAATATTACACCTTCCAACCAAACCCAACTTTATTTGACTGAAGGTACAATTATATGATACACCTGTTGCATTAGTTCAATTGTGCAGAAACTGTTAAATGTGTATTGAATTGAGTTTTTTTTTTCTCCATTGAATATGTGTGTTTAAGAAGATCAACCCAAGCGCAGCAGAAAGAGATGGGAGGGTATATAATTGAAGTACCGTAAGATGTAATTAGCAATGAGGAAGGTTGAATGATGTTGCTTCGAGTATTGGCCAGTTGCTGCTATTCCTAAGCATTGCACTCTACCCATATCGAATAATTCATTTTAATCTGAATTCAGCTCCAAGTAAATGTAATATTGTCTTAAATTGATGTAATGTGGGCGGCACGGTGATCAACTGTTTGGCACGTCCGCCTTACAGTATGCTCGTGGGTTTGAATCTGGCCTCGTCCTTCACACTGTGAGTGTGAATAGTTTTTGTTTTCGTGTGCCCTGCAATTGGCTGGCGACTGGTTCAGGGTGTACCTCGCCTAGTGCCCGAAGACAGCTGGGTTAGGCTCCAGCAGGCCCGCGACCCTCGTGAGGATAAGTGACTCGGATAATGGATGAATGTTGTGTGATAGGTGCAATTAAAAACTGGTTATGTTCATGCATAAATTAAAGTGGTTCATTAAACCTGTTAATGACTAGGTCCAAAGTGAGCAGAGGAAATGACAGTAGACAGTGACGTTTGGAAGGAACACGCAGGACACATTTAGATAACTTTATGAGCTCTATTTTCATGACTGGCGTGAGTCTGGTGCAGTGCAAAAATTCAGGCATGATTATGAAAAGTTTTCATGACTGGCGTGAGTCTGGTGTGGCGTGGTGCAGTGCAAAAATTCAGGCATGATTATGAAAACCATGACTGTCTGAAGAATGTATAGAGAGGACAGCGCTGATAGTGGAGGCTGTTCTGCATGATTTCAGTCAGGATTTTTTTTTCTTTCTACTCATTTAATTTTATTTATTTTTTGCTCTATTCACTTGCGCTAGTAAGATACTGTCATGATTTCAGTCAGGATTTTTTTTCTTTCTACTCATTTACTTTTTTTTTTGCTCTATTCACTTGCGCTAGTAAGATACTGTTATGCAACGTTAGAATGGTCTTAACGTGTCCTTGTGCTGCTTGTTACGTATTTTTCATCCTGACAGGCAGGTCTGCATTTAGCTATCTTTAAATTCATGCATTGCATCACAGCTAGAGTCTTTGAAATGGTGCACATCTAACATTTTACGTGATAACAAAACTGAGATCGGGCCCACATTTCCTAAAATAAAGAAATGTGAATTGGGTTGTTATAAGATTTTGCTTTGAGCATTTCTTATAAGAATGTTAGGTTTACTAAACCAAAATGATTAACACTCTCCCTTTAAAAAATTGACATTCATTCATGGGTTTCCTCATAACAGTGTTGCACATTAAGCAAGACGACAAATTAACTGTCAACTAAATTTAGCAATGTCTGGTCCATTTCACTCAAAATCAAACTAATCACATTCTTTTTCTAACAAGGCTGAGCGAACAATTCCCTCACAGTCTCTTGACTTGGAATTTCCTTCAATATAATTTTATTATTTTTTTTTTTTTGCTACAACGTTATCTAATAATGGATATTTATTTGATCAGTAAGAGAGCTTGTGTGTTTGTCTGACCAATAAGTGGCCAGGAAACAAAAGCCTATTCAATCTCTATGGTGTGTCACAATTATACTGTTTATTTGGGCCCACACATAAAAGCTCATCTCTGTGTGTTCAGGATTTTAGTTGTGTGTTTACTCTCATCATCGGTTCATCATCATTTGTGACTCACCGACGCCATAATGCCAGGACAATGCCGCCAGGGAGATTATTGTCAATTTGACAGTTGGGAATTGCAGGCAAGCAGCCAGACAGAGTAAACAATCAAAATTTTGTGGTGCAACACTTACACCTGCCGGTAGATGGTTGAATTGCATCCTCAAAACGATCCCTTGAAGTGTGTTTTCAAAGGATTACTAGACTGCCCACGCACACCTCCGATTTCCTCTTGAAAATATGTCAACTTCCAAAAGCAACAATATGTCCGAAAAGATGACTTCTACAGAATTGAAGCAGCTATTTTAACTCACTCAATCACAGCACCAATGGGCTGTGGAAAGACAGGAGAAGCTTTTCCATGTCCCCCGATGTGGTTTATTCCGAAACAATTTCAAAATATTTACTGACTTATGTCTTGCAATAGTCATTTTCCTCTTCTGAAGCTGTGTTTCCCAACTTTTACTGAACCAAGCACCTCTTTTACATGAGAAAAAGGTCACAGCACTCCACCTCAGAAAAATTCAACAAAAAGTGGCCTGTATTTTGTATGTTGAAATAATAATGTCTCAATTTACCAACAAATTTACTTATTTGGAACTATTTAGTTGAAAAATTTATTGTGTTCACTTATGGCAACAAGTGGATAAACAGGTAAAATACGACCAGAGTGTGCGTGTGCGCGTGCGCGAATATAAAGGTCTTTGAATAGCTATGGTATGATGTGGAGACACACACACACACGCACCCTTGTGAGGATAGGTGGATTAGAAAATGGATTGATGGAAGACAGATCTCAATCAGTCAATCAACCAATAAAAATCTAATAGTCTTTACCTCTCTTTTGCTTTACTATGCGACGGAGAAGCAACTGTCGCATTTAACTTCCATCTACTGTAATGCATCCCAATTCCCCTATTTGCTGGTCGAATGCTTTTAGTTTGAGAAATGTTATGTTGGTATAAATGGGTTTTGAAAAATAAAATTGGAAAGATTGAGGCAGGAAGCCGCCATGTTGTCAGTTTGAAAAAAGTAACGAGACTTCTTTTGTGCAGAGGTCGCGGGTTCGATCCCGGCTCCGGCCTTGCTGTGTGGAGTTTGCATTTTCTCCCTGGGTCTGCGTAGGTTTTATCCCGGGTACTTTATCCTTCGGTGTGAGTGTGAGCGCGGATGGTTGTTCGTCTCTGTGTGCCTTGCGATTGGCTGGCAACCGGTTCAGGGTGTCCCCCCGCCTACTGCCCCAAGACGGCTGGGATAGGCTGCAGCACCCCTTGCGACCCTTGTGAGGATAAAGCGGATCGGAAAATGGATGGATGGATGGATGCATGGATGGACTTCTTTTGTGAAAGTATAAGTCGTAGTTCAAATATTGTGAGTCAAAGTAAAAAAATTGTCAGAAAAATAGATACTGAAGTAAAATGCAGATATCTAAACAATCTTCTCGAGTACAGTACAGAAGCATTTGTACTTCATTATATGACTAGATTTTAGATCTTTATTTCCCACCACTGGTGTGGAATAACCTAAAGATGTCAAAGTGGCTCCTGCATTTATTAACAAACTTATCAACCCCATAAATGAATATCAATTCCTCTAATGCTGTCAGCTTCAACCATATCTTCTCTCTTTCAGAGCTAGTCTGACTGTCGTGTCCTTTTCTTCCTTGTTTCTCACACACAGTCTTGAGGCCAGCCACATCTAATCTATGACTGGCTACATCAACACCTGCACTACATGAAGCCCCCCGCGGTCTCGCTCTAGTACATTTTCTCTCTGGGGCAATTGGATTCTCAATCAAAGCAGAAGGTTCTGGCGACAGCTCTTTGACGTTGCTTTTGAAGTGAAGACGACTGCTGCTGTCTTTCGGAAAAAGAAAAAAACATTTAAAGGACATTAGGCGGCTTGGATCTTACTTCAAATGGAAACTCATTGAGGGTGCAAAAGGGTCTGACTGTGCAGCAGTTTTAACAATTTGCTGTTGCTGAGTGTCTGGTTCTATTTAAGGGGGACAGACAGTGAAAGGCTGTGAAGCAACAAGGATCCCCCTGTAAACACAAAATGTGCTCGAGGCAACTGGTGGGGGGATGGTGTGAGCTGAGTTTGCTGTTTGACATTCAAGTGTCAAATGTGACAAATATGGGAGATTAAATCTGGGGCTGAATGTAAGAACAGAGTTTGGGGGGAGGTACATATTTCCTCACAACTGAAATTGTTTTGGTCTGAGCTGATTTACTATGTGAGGAAATAATCTTTGAGGAGATGGCAAGAACCGGTCCAACAAAACTAGAGTGGGTAATAACAGAGCCGTGTGCGGCCGGGTTGATGAGCTTTATAAAGTCGAGTGTTTTTTTTTTTTTTTTTCACGGCCCCTTCCGGGAGGACTGCTGTCAGCTTCAACCATATCTTCTCTCTTTCAGAGCTAGTCTGACTGTCGTGTCCTTTTCTTCCTTGTTTCTCACACACAGTCTTGAGGCCAGCCACATCTAATCTATGACTGGCTATATCAACACCTGCACTACATGAAGCCCCCCGCGGTCTCGCTCTAGTACATTTTCTCTCTGGGGCAATTGGATTCTCAATCAAAGCAGAAGGTTCTGGCGACAGCTCTTTGACGTTGCTTTTGAAGTGAAGACGACTGCTGCTGTCTTTCGGAAAAAGAAAAAAACATTTAAAGGACATTAGGCGGCTTGGATCTTACTTCAAATGGAAACTCATTGAGGGTGCAAAAGGGTCTGACTGTGCAGCAGTTTTAACAATTTGCTGTTGCTGAGTGTCTGGTTCTATTTAAGGGGGACAGACAGTGAAAGGCTGTGAAGCAACAAGGATCCCCCTGTAAACACAAAATGTGCTCGAGGCAACTGGTGGGGGGATGGTGTGAGCTGAGTTTGCTGTTTGACATTCAAGTGTCAAATGTGACAAATATGGGAGATTAAATCTGGGGCTGAATGTAAGAACAGAGTTTGGGGGGAGGTACATATTTCCTCACAACTGAAATTGTTTTGGTCTGAGCTGATTTACTATGTGAGGAAATAATCTTTGAGGAGATGGCAAGAACCGGTCCAACAAAACTAGAGTGGGTAATAACAGAGCCGTGTGCGGCCGGGTTGATGAGCTTTATAAAGTCGAGTGTTTTTTTTTTTTTTTCACGTCCTCTTCGGGGAGGACTGTTGACCTGATGATGTCATCATCTTGGTAACATTAACCCCAAGTTAGTTGCAGGAAGCGAGAGCAATCCATCAAAACTCCAAAAGTCATTATTCTAATTCTTTAGGGGATGATACTGTAAGTCTGCACTGACCGTGCGTTCATCCCTCATTAACAAAGAGAAAGCTCCTCCACACAGGCTAATGATACAGACGTGTGTGCAGAGGACCAAAAGTGAAATCGTGCATGCATCACTCTGCCTGTTATGACTGTGTGTGTTTTAAGTGTAAGAGAGATCGAGGGGGAGATTCGCCTCATTGCATTTGC
Source organism: Hippocampus comes (assembly GCF_001891065.2). Lineage (NCBI taxonomy): Eukaryota > Metazoa > Chordata > Actinopteri > Syngnathiformes > Syngnathidae > Hippocampus > Hippocampus comes. Next base: position 1,554,531 of record NW_017806221.1, read on the forward strand.
TACCAATCGGACTCCCCTTGTGTTGGGCTCGACGCCGGGTGCTGCAGGCCAGGGGTCCTTACCGGAATGCTGTCCGAACAGAAGCCTGAAATGTTATTAAGAAGCTGTGGAAGGAAGAGAAATTCATACCATATTTCTTTCCTCACAAGCTCACATTAGACGGCAGTAATTAGGTTTAATTCTTTGCAGGTTTCTCGAGAATTGAAGCCACAGCAAAGTGATGGAACGCCGAAAGGGTTGGCCCTCGTGTAACATTGGAATTGTTTCTCATCGCTGCTCTCTGTGGGTTATTATAATTTCAACTGACCTTCATAATTGCCAGAATTATTACCTTTCGAATTAGACTTCAGGCAGTCATTGACCACAAAGGATTCTAATAGAAGTATCAGAACATGTGGTTATATTAATAATTTCATAGCCCTATATGAGAAGTAGTAATCATGGCCGCCTCACAGTCGAGAGGTTCAATATTACAATCTCAGCTCAGGAATTCCCGTGAGGAGTTTCTGCTCGGTGTTTCTCCCATGCTTCATCTCACGTTCCCAAAATACACATGATAGGGACAGTAATTGAAGATTAGTCTAAATTGTCCACTTTTGTCTTGTCCAGGTGGGCCGCCTTGTCTGGTCAGTCTGTATTTACTTTCCTGTTTTCCATTCACCTCGTCTCTGGTCAATGTCACGTGTTGTGTGTCATATGTCTTGTGTGAGTCTGTTCCCCATGTTCTTTATTGTCTCAGGTTCTCTGATTTAGAACTTGAAAATATGTTGGGTTTTTTTACTCCTCTGTTGTCAAAGATCAAACCATTATACAACATTTTGGTGGTAAATGTTGTCTTCTGAGACTAGAATGCAAATGGCCCCATCCATACTAAAAATCCATCCATCCATCCATTTTCCGATCCGCTTATCCTCACAAGGGTCGCGGGGGGTGCTGGAGCCTATCCCAGCTATCTTCGGGCAGTAGGCGAGGGACACCCTGAACCGGTTGCCAGCCAATCGCAGGGCACACAGAAACGAACAACCATTCGCGCTCACACTCACACCTAGGAACAATTTAGAGTGTTCAATCAGCTTGGCATGCATGTTTTTTTGGAATGTGGGAGGAAACCAGAGTACCCGGAGAAAACCCACGCAGGCACGAGGAGAACATGCAAACGCCACACAGAGAGGCCGGAGCTAGGATTGAACCCGGTACCTCTGCACTGTGAGGTCAACGCGCTAACCGCTGCATCACTGGGCCGCTGAAATAAAAAAATGTGCTTGTTAATTTTTATATTTTATGCAAGTGTATGCTACAGCTGGAGCACTTTATCACTCTCAAGCACGCGAAAGTTTCAGAAGAAAGTAGGTCGCCTCATTTCCTGCCCCTTCAAATACAGTGCTGAGCTGAGGCGGTGGCCTGGAATTTTTTTCTCACTGGTCAGTGCTCTGCTCTCCCAAACCGGAAACATATTGATGGCACAAGTTCGATCCCCGAGTTGGGTGGACGGTGCAACAGTCAGAGACCAGCGGTTACACTTCAGCCTCCAACGATGGTTGAATGCGCATCTGGCGATGGTTAATTTTGCAGTTTTCAAGCTGCTAACAAGCATGCAGTGATATGAGTGTATGTGTATGTGTCTGTGTCTGTGTCTGTGTGTGTGTGTGTGTGTGTGTGTGTGTGTGTGTGTGTGTCCATGCACGATAATGAGTGACAGACTCTTTGTCACGCCTTCTTCCACAACAGTCTCTGATAGGCAATTTTTGTCGTGGCAGGACATTTTAAAGCAATAATTTAAATAAAATTAGAGGCAGAAGATGATGGGAGAGAAAGATGATTCATTTATTATTGTTAACCCCTCCCTTAACATAATTTTAAAAATGGTGGCACTATTATTTTGATCCTTTTTTGGTTCTCATCCCAAAATAAAAAATGCAATTTGTCCGTTAATTATTTTCATCTAGTCTTTTGTATCCAGTTCATAAGTTATTTTTCTGTAGTGACCTTGTTTAGTAATTGATATAAAACAACATAAAAAGTAAATCTTAATAACCACAATGGAAAACCAAACAGAAAAATACGAAAACACGGATGATAAGTGACTAAACTTAGAAACTCATATTGCTAGCATGTCTCAGTTAAGTTCCGCGTATTTTTCAAGTTGCTGTTGACATTGCCATTGAGGTTAAGGTCAGCAATGTTGACATGAAATTGCATTATTTTTCTGACAGTAACCGATTCCAAATGCAGTGGGAAGCTAGCGTCAAATGTACAGCATTTATGCCCAGTGTTTCTCACTGTTAACAACTTTCAGCTGATTTCCCCTTCCAACTAGTGACAACATAAGACCCCCCCCACACCATCTTCTGCAACAGCTTGTTTATGTACTAGTTTACTGCCTGCATTTGAATTCACCATTAGATTTTTCTCACCTTTTTGGAGTCTTGAATTATTCTTTAAAATGACAAACTGTCAACTTTATTTGAGGCAATCTACTAGAGTATATCTATAATTTTTTTAGAAGAAAGACAGAATAAAAGTGATCATTACAGATTTGTTCAAAGACACACCATCTCCGGCGAGTGGCCTCAGGGAAAGTGTAATCAATTATGCTCACAGGGTTCTACAAGAATTATGTACTCCAATTTAGTTCTGGATTGTGGAGTGAGGGGAAGATGAGGGGGAGTGAGGGTAGGAGAGCCATTTCATGCTTCTCCTAACCACTTCCACCCATGTATCGCAGATCATATCTCATTATAGCACCGCCGTACAGATTCAAGTTGGCATAGAGGAAACTAGGTCCATATTACTTCCTAATTGGTCATTTCCAGAGGAAGCCTTCGTTTGCTAACCCAACTTCCAGGACAGGGATTTCTTAAACAAGCATGGGCTTAAGACGGGGGCTACATCTGGGTGGCAGGCTGGCTGACAGGCAGGCAGTGATTGGGTCCGTCCCAGCAGTAAGTGGGCTGATTACAGAGCCGGCAACATGTTACATCAGCTTTTGGGCTCCTATTTACCTTATGTCACAGGAAAAATACTGTACGTATACTGTAATCGCCTCAATGTGAATAATGACTGTGTCAGGAGACGACATTGTCCTTGAAGGTAAAACTACACATTTCTTTGGTACTGCTGATTATGGTGCACGGGCCTCCTAATGTAATGTCTTGGATTACATATCTGAACTTTGTGGGGTGCTATTTGGTCATGAAGAAAAACTGAGCTAAACTCTTGGTTTGGCAACATCTTTTGGGGGGGCTTTACTGATTAGATTTACAATAAAATGGTATGCCTACTCACATTCATAATGTATAATGGGGTGCTGCATTGTATAATGGGAACTGTATGTTTCCCGCAGTTTGCTACATAACAGGGGCCAAATATTACAAAAGCCCTCTTAATATGATGCAGTGCACTACTATAACCACAATCATAACCATTTTGTTAAATGAAGAATTCTCAAAGGTGAGTATTGTGATGTTTGTGAAGACTGAATTTTCGCTACTGCTCTTATTTTGGAGCTCATTGGGTCCTGTAAGTGGATCATGATGTTTGGGTGGTCAGTGTATATTCAAAGTAAATAGTATAGGCACACACAGTTGCCTGGTGGTTTCAAAGCACTGAGAGAGCTTGTGTATTTAAGAGGCTATTGGGTTTCTAGCCGCAGGTTACTGTTGATGAGCAGATCTTTATCTCGTGGATGTTAATGTGTAATTTATGTGTGACTATGAGCATGCATTTGCGTCTTGGTTTAAATTTGCATGAACCACTCCTCTGAGTTAGTAAAATGCTTAACGACTTTTAAGTGCTCGGAAGTGTTACATACCATTTTAGTGATGCTTGTTGAATATTCAGGGCAGCAGGGAGCAGTCCATGACTTTATTTTCCTGGGTTTTTTTTTTCTCCCCGTAAGAGGACGTGTTGAGCGCTGGGGGGCAGTGTACTGTCGAGTTGAGCACCTTCACCCGCCACCCTCCACATGGTTGAGCACATCTAACAATAGACTGCCTGTTGTACAGTGTTGGGGTCAGTGCTCCACTCACCTCCAGCCATGGAAATCACTCGCAGAATTTCTACGACTGCCAGAGTGCTGAATGATCACGAAAATCAATCCACCTCACACAGTTCAACGCTGAATTACAAGGTTGACCAAATCTGCGCGAGCATGAACCGCCTTTTTAGAAAAGTCCAAATCATGAAATGTATTCGAGTACATTCTGAGCACGCAACATGGTCCTTGCAGGTATGTTGTGTGTGATTTATCAGAAACACAAGGCAAAAAACTTTCTCTATGCTTGTGTGAGTGTTTTTGTCTGGGTGCTACACTACTGTAATAACATTGGCAGGTGGCCCATCCCACGCCCAGCCCTTTTGCTCGCCCCCCCACCCCCGTCCTCTCCACCGCAATGGAAAGCAGGTGTCCGACCCTGGTCTGGGGACAGAATTGAATTAATGTGCAAAAACAAATGACTCCATCAGCAATGTCTTGAGGGGCTACAGTGACAGCCCTACGTTTAGAACCCAGAGCTGAGCGCGCCGTCACCCGACACTGGGCCGACCGGGCTAATATCCACACCTATTACACAAGGATTCATGGGAAAACAACGGCAAGGCCAAAGGTGAGGATGAGAGGAGGGAGACGAGGAGAGCTAAGAAACGTTTGGAGGTTAGCGAGGACAAAATTGTATTCTTGGAATCATCCAGTTTAGCCAGTAACGGCCTTTTTGTCGGAGGTGAAAATGCACAAAGGAATGTGTTAGTCCTTTCAATCTGGAAGGCTTTGGGGAAATGTTTTCTCTAATTGGAAGCGACGGTAGTCAATACACAGGCGGGATCCCTCCCTTGAACGCCATGCCCAAGTCTAATACGGTCTCCAATTTCGGGATTACCCTGATAATAACAGCCAGTCATTTCCAGCAGACACGCAATACATACAAGCAGTTCTGGCAATGACATTGTACCAGGACACAGAGACTATGTATGTCCGAAACGATTAACTGCGTTGAGGCTTTCTTGGCAGGGCGCTCATGAGAACCATCTAGAGAAGCTGTAAAAATGACAAAGTCAATATCAGAGATGACCACAATTACGGGCACTCGGGGGAGCTGGTTGCCCTTTCTGGGAAAAGTAGGCCTCCATATGTACACTATTGTTATCTCACTGTGGCGTGCTCCTTAACAAGATACTTCCATATAGTTTTTGTCATTTCGTCTCCTGCTTTTCTGCAGTCATCAATTTCGAGTTTGCACACTTGGTAAATACCATTTACATAAATAGGTTGCTGTCAGGCATTCAAGGGGCTATATTTACAACTGCTCGACACTAGTTTCCAGGCAACCCAGGGGATACCCCTATTATGTACCCCACGCTTCCATATCCACTCCCTCCAAACATTCTTGCACAGCCACCAACCCGTGGTAATCTTATCATCTCCCAGCATTATACCCTTCTCCCACAACACAAAAGCCACCAGCCAGAACTATCACGACTGACCCTCCATTGCCCTTAACTTGCTCTCCTCAATCATGCAGTGATTTGTAACGACCCCTCTCCTCCCATACCCCCCCCCCCCCCTCACCCACCATAGCTGCTCTAGCCCATAATACTCAAGCCATCGGCCACTCTTTGATATTAAGGATTATGCTCCCTTCTGATGGGACGTAATTTCAGTCTCCCAATTTGTAAAAAAAAAAAGTATGGTATGACATCAGCAGCTATGAAAACACCAGAAATCTGGGGGAAGGGAAAATGCGGCTAGTTTTCGGAATTCTTGCTGCCTGACAGTGGCAGATTGAGTGTAGTGCAGTGGTGCTTGAATGTTGTGGTCTATCTACTGTATGCTGCGCTCAAACTGTGCAGACAGACACAAGGGGTTAAAGGATGGCAGCGTGTCACTGCTCTCTTTCCCCTCGTCCATCCCACAGAGTCGAAGCTAATGTTTGAAAAGCGGTGGCTCACAGCATGTGAGGAACGTGGGGGGCATGCCAGTGGGGTGAAGTCAGCGGGGAAGGGGTCAGGGGCAGTTATCAGTTCTGATTGCATTATCTGGGAGCAAACGGGGATCGTGCTGAGTTGTGATGTATATGGGCTGGAAAGATTGAACTGTGGTGTGCAGCAGACCGGCCACTGTGTTACGTACCGGCCCGTCTGCATTTTCAGACTCTCACGCGAGCTAAAGAAGTCACGCACGCTCATATACAACAAGCCGTCAAGTCATTCATAGAATGTGTTTGGCCCACTGGGTTCATCTGTTCAGTTCAGTAATAGACCCATCTGTTCCCAAGGAGAGGAAAGCAAAAATCTAATAAGGTTTGAAGGTGCCCTTGCTTCTTATTTTATGAGCCAGTACCAGGAACATGTGCCAAATGCATGCTTGGATATCGAGCTATCATTACTGAAATTGCTTGATAAAATATCAATCTAAAGTTGCCACAAGTTTGCAATAAGGGGAGCGTTTCCATGAGTTTACAGTGATGATATACTTTTGATTAGTTTGTTGGGACTGCCCCATATGTATTGAAACACAGTTACAGGAGTGACCCCCGTGCTTGGCAGATAGTAAGCCTGCATAGATTTTATTTTGTATTACAGAAAAAAAATGATCTAAAAAAGATGATGAAGGAAATATTACGGATATCTACCCTTCATTTCATTCAGCTTTTTTTACTCAACATACTAATTTAAGTTATGATGATGATTTGTCGGAAAAATAAAATGATTATTAAGGATAATCGAGCACCCTCCCCCAAGTCCCCACTAATAAACGCGCTATCCCAAACAGGTGCCTGCTCCTCGTTGCAGCGCAGTCAATAAATACTATGTGACTGTACCGTCTTAATAAGTAATTTGAACTTGCCAAGTACTCTTGTGACTCTTGCAAGTATTTTATTTCTTTTAATGCTCAATACTTCAAAAATAGTTCTTAACCTGTTTAGACCCCCATTATCAAGGTATCCTGATTGTAAAGTTCTTACCTAATATCAAAGTCAGCAAAACATAGAGCACGTAGGCTTCGCATGTGATGGATTCTTTATTTGTCAGCGAGAAGCAGTTCATATTTATGTGAACTTTTTGGAAGGATTTATCAGCTCTACAATTTATAGAGTGTTTGATGGACGACCCGGCTGCAATCTCTTCATTTCACCTCTATCTATGTGTCGCTTGCACTATTACTCATCACTAAATTTATGACCTCCAGCGAGGTCATCAAAAGACTTACACATTCCCAACAGTAAAGAAGTCGATGGAATGAGAAGGGGGCTGGTCCTGTGAAAGGAAAGCAGTGAGTTGTAGTGAAGGATGTAGTGAGGGGAGTGAGGACGAATGGGGAGCAGAAGCAAGGAGAGCGATAAGGAGAGGGAGAGAAGTGCTGATGGCTGTAGGTCAAATGCCTCCAAGCACCGGTCAATAAAATTGAGGCCCACCCTAGAAATGTGATAAGACGTGCTGTGTGCTCGATAGATCACAATAATAAACATGTTCAAAATGACGTGTTTGCACCACTGAAAAAAAGGTTTTGTGCGTAAAATTCCACGTGACTTCGGTCCTGTCTTTTTATTTTAAATTTATGATCTATTTTTTTTTTTTCTTGTAAGCATGTATCATTATGGCGAGGAAATTACTACAAATTCCAGCGTGTTCTGTTTTTATGCTTGTGGACATTCTCATTCGTTCAGGTCATTTCATTCTCAGGGCATTGAATCGATTGCAACTGGACTGCTCTTTTTCTCGCCTCCCATCCGAGCAGGCTTCATCATTTAGGCTGCACCAGCCTCAGGCCTCGGGCCGGTGCAGTCCTAAGCAAGGCTCGTTGCATGAACTCTGTTTTTGTTAAATGGTTGTATTTGGCGGACATTTACGTTTAACGCTGAATTGCTGCACGAAACGCATTGTAAACTATCAACGTATGTTGCAAGAATAAGAATGAGCCTGTTTAGCTCTTCAGCTACAAACACATGTAGTAAAATAGCACTTTGAAGCTGGGCCGCTTTCACGTCTCATTTTTTGGAAGATCTCATTCATTTCCTTCAATTTTCCTTTAAATTTAGAGCAAATGTCAAGCTCCGCATGTTGGCCCTGCATTCCAACATAACCTCTTGCTTTCTTCATGCAATACGTAACATAATACATCACAAATTGTGTGTATCCAGGAATCTGTTAAGTGTTGTGTAGGTGGTGTTCTTGTGGGGTAAGACTGACACGGGGGGTATTCAAGGCAACTGGTTATCAATAAATGTGATTAATGATGTAACCAACACGCCCTAAAGTGAAAGAATTTATTACTGTCATCTCACTCAGCCACTCAACCCTCCGTGGAATCACCCACGCACACACTCAGGCCCCATTCACATGTGCATGTACAAAAGACAAATTACAACTTTCGCTTACTCATGCGTACGGGAACGCCACCCAAACACACACACGCTCGCACACATCCAGTAAAAAGCCAGACAAATTCTTTTTTCACCGCAGTTTTTTTTTCAACAAGTCACCAAGTTTATCAGCCCAAAAGATCGTCGGAAGGTTTGTGAGAATTCTGAAAGGAGTGTGTCAAAAAAGTTTTCAAACTTTAATAGAGGAGAGGCAGACAATAACAGAGAGAAAGAAATAGTGCTAGCAAATATGCAGAAAAATATTAACCAATGGTGTGTGATGTTACCATGCGAATAAACACGTCCCAAACGTATCTCTTAGTTGCTATCATGCCGTGAATCTGCTGACTACATTTACTGCAGAAGGTTAGGATGTGTGGATGTTTAGTGGGCGTGTGGATGTATGCGTGTCTGTGAGTGTGTGTGGTGCAGTCTAATATTTCCACCAAGACTCAGGTCCAGGAAACTGCTCCATCTGCTACCAATGTAGCCACTTTCATTAAATTTCCTCTCGCAAAAGGGCATCACACAAAGACCATCACTTCTTCGTCTTTATCTTTGGTCTCCTTAAAGACTCTCTGGAGGCGGTAATGGCCGACATGTAACTCCGTCAATCTGATAAAAGACAGTTTATTCTTTGTGCAAACACCACAACGGCCCCAGTGCTGTTGGAAGGCACACTTTCCCGACAGGCACACAAAAACAAGTGCGCACATTTTCCTGACCCAATGGCTAAGGTACAGCAAGACCCGCGAGATCATGGTAACGTTGGTAAAGGTCAGTTATTACTAATTTGAACAGAAACTTGATTTCCGTACCTGAAAGATGTTGTTTCACATAGAGTATGTAAATAATGAGCATGAAATCAGAAATTGGGCAATGGCCCACACAAGTGTTCGTTTTTTTTTCTTAATTAATTTGAATATAAAAATTATTATGCATGGAGACCATATGAAAATTTCAGAACGCAATTTTCTGTCGAATTTTCTTATTTTTTCTGGAGATGATTCGTGTTATAGATGTAACTCACACATCTCACCGTATAATATTCTTAACTGTCATTCAAGTTTTAAAACAAGTTAACCCTTGGACATCATAACACACTCTGTAGTTGAAGTGACAATGTTTTTGCAGTTCTCAATGTGATACCGCTCCCTTGATATAACTTTCAGTCCATATTCTTCTCTCATTCTTCTTTCCCTCCAACACCTCTTGCTGAGGCCAGTTCTTTTGTGTGTCTCCAAAACACAAAAAGAACAAGCTAACAACCTTTAATTTTAGCGGGACCGAAGTCTTGCGTGACATGGTTTTGGTTGTCTGCGTGGTTTATAAAATTGCGATCGCAACAGAAATGGCAATTTCAAAAAGCACAGTGCAGCGCTTTTGTGTGCTCTGTTTTGAAAGAATTTATGTTACACCCAAGCACATGCGTGACCTGGTTCTCACTTGAACTTGTTTCACCACTCTGATGCGAAAATGTTTGATTCTGCACCGTCTTACAAATAAACACTGGCTGACATCACAGAACCAGACTCTCGGGCTAAAAAGGCACACTCCTCCTCTGTGACCTTCTACCATTTATTCACCTCCCCAGTGGAAAGAAAAACAGGCTGAGGGTGAGGTCCACTTGGTGTAGGTGGATGTCGAAGGGCTAAGCCCCATAGTGGCTGTCAAGCGCCGACACCACCTCCTCACATCTGTGCAATGTTAAAATTGAAAGGGAGTGTGAAGGAAATAAGAAGACAGGAAGGAGAGACAGACAAAATGACCTTATGTTGCTTTTAGTTACCTGTATATTGGTTTAATTACCGATGTGTGTATGACAATTGACAGTGGGCGATTGGGTAAAAGGGAAAATTGCGATGAGGGCACTGAACCCTTTCGATTGTATGCCGCATGCAAGATGAACTTGAACTCCCTGTAGCTGAGTTGTGGTCCTCTTCTGCAGCTCAGACACCTCTGAAGAATGCCACCCGTGTGGGAGGGTGGGTGAGCGCCTTGATGGATGGCTGAGCAGCGGGGACAAAAATAGTAAGAGGCTTCTACACGAGTTAACTAATCAGTGCTCATTATAGATGATGTCTCGCCAGTGCACAAACAGAGGCTCAGCAAAGGCTCAGGGTGAACTGACACCGTGACAATTGAGCAACTGAGGTTGTTGGCCCGTTATACTCCAACCAATAAAAAAAGAGATTTTTTTTCAAGTCCATAAAACCAGAGGCACATACTGTATGCCTGTTTTAGGGAGGGAGAAAAAAATTGGGAATGCTACAAAGCAGGGAAACAACAGCACTCCCTCTCGCGGTCTGATGTACTTTTTAAAATTTCAATTAATCTTTTCACAGCAATAAATCATAAAGAAAACAAATCATTTGTGAATCATGATAAAACTTCACAAATGAAATACAGTATTAGATATCCAGGAGACAGATAAATATTTATTATCTATATTACAACTCACATTTTTTTTTTTAAATCTCGGCTTTGGACAAACAAGGAGGAGGTATTGGGGGCAGGAATGAATCCCGCGCCATCTCAATCAAAGGCACCAGCATGTGCCGCCACACTAACATGCATTCGTTCAATACTGTAGTAATAATATTACACTGAAGAAAATGTGTGTGTGTGTGTGTGTGTGTGTGTGTGTGTGTGTGTGTGTGTGTGTGTGTATGTATGTGTGTGTGTATATATATATATATATATTTAAAAGTGATTTCACCTAAATGTCAGTATAATAAGCCTCTGATATATATATATGAGAATATTTTTTTTGTTTCCTTTTGCTCCCTGACCTTGCCTACAAGCTTCCCTGCACTTGGGTCTTCAACCATGTAAAATTGTGACAAAAGGGCTTTTTCCTGACATAAAATAATGACATTTCTATGAAGCCATCATTCAGTTTTCAAAATCCTCGATGCATTGTGGCCATTCCAACTACACTCAGCATTTTGCCAGACTCTCATTTTTGTGAAAAGTTGGCTCACTGCTGGTTTTACAACAGCGTTTATTCAAGGTGCATTTGTGTGACGAGGGCAATCCACTTATGTGGCACCAACTTTTTTATTTTTCAAAATGAACATGCACTCCACCTGATTTGGAGGAAGTTTAAATCTAATCGGTTGAACACACACACACACACACACACACACACACAGACACACACAGACACACACACACACACACACACACACATGAGATTAGTCAATTAGCTTTCCCATCAATGGCAGGGCACATATAGACAACTGATCATTCATGCTCACATTCACGCCTACAGAGAATTTAGGATTGTCAATCAACCTAACATGCATCATTTTGGAAGGTAGAGGCAAAATGAGCAAGCACAGAGCCAAGATTTGAACACAGATCCTAAGAACCGTGAGGAATTGGTCCACCATGCTGCCCCCCTTTATAAAGACCAAAGCTAACAATAATCAAGAGTAAAATGATAGTGAGATTTGTTTTCCATGTTTGCGGTCACGTTTGAAGGCCTCAAAATATTAGAATCACCATACTACTGTAAAAAAAACCAACAAAAAAGACCCCAAAAATATAAACTCAGGTTGAATTTAAAAATAAAGTTGACAGTCTCAAGCAAAACACATTTCTATCAATGTTTTTTTGATATTGTTAGTTTAAGCCTATGTTGTGCCCTAAGTTATCAAACACACAAAGATGTTAAGTTCTGTAACTGCCCATGCATTATTATCAAGCTCAAAGCACACCAGTCACGCAGGTCATTTACCATGATGGCAAAGATAAACGTTGTCATAGATGCAGCACCAGGGAGGTAAACAACACTGAAACACAAAGAACATTTAAAGGGAAAGTGTGACGAACTGCTTTGACTACCCTTTGAGCTCGTAGCACTGCAATGCTTTTCTTTCCAAGATAATAGGCCATTTGGATGCTGGTTATCAGAGCATTAAAAATAGTCCAAGTAATACACTCTTTAGGTTGCTGCCCAGAGCTTCTAGAAGATGGAGAATAGCACCAATAAACACTTCACCTTTGTACTGGGCTATCAAAATGAGTGTCAGCGATGTCAATAGCAAGGATGAGTGAAGGACAAGTGCAACCTTTGACGGAGGGCAGCTAACAATTAAACCCAAAAACAAAAAAAAAAGTGAACAGACTATGGTGAGATTTTGAATGTGAATTTCATTTTGTTTACGTTTTGAAAGGCACATGTGAGAAAGAAATCCTTTTGACGGTGACATGCAAAAGATAAGGGCGGGACTGTTTATTGACAAAACAACCCATCCTTATCATATCACAATCAATATTATATAGCTTCATCAACATCCCGGAGTAGTTAAGTGCACTTTATATTCTGAACTACACTTTATTTGCCTGCAGGCCTCATTGCTCTAATAGGCCTGTTTGCTGCTCTGTCGTCAGCTTAGGGTGCTGGCGGCTATGTGATCCCACGGTCAACACATCGATGTGGATGCCTGATAACCGTTGTGTCATTATCTTATCACAGGCATCTGCAAGAAGTGAGGAACTGGTGCCCTGCTGCGCTCGCAATCAGCTCATTTTTATGCTCCCAAACAGCACTGTTTGAAAGGTCGTAATGGCAGGCATCCTGCCACATGCGGAGGAGACTCTCTCTCTCTCTCTGTCTCTCTCTCTCTCTCTCTCTCTCTCGATATATATATATATATATATATATATATATATACAGTATACATATACATATATATATATACACACACACACACACACACACACACACACATATACAGGTATATACATATATACACGCACACACACACACGTTTTTTTTAATATACAGGGTATCCATAAAGTCTCTTTACCATTTCAACAATTTATTAAAAATTCTGTATATGGTTAGCACGTCGGCCTCACAGTGCAGAGGTGCAGGGTTCGATTCTGGCTCCGGCCATCCTGTGTCATTTCAATATTTATACTCTGTGACATATTTCTTGTTTGCATGTTCTCCCCGTGCTTGCGTGGGTTCTCTGGGTACTCCGGTTTCCTCCCACATGCCAAAAACATCCATTGCAGGTTGATTGGGCCCTCCAAATTGTCTCTAGGTGTTGATTGTGAGCATGAATGGTTGTTTGTTTATGTGGGCTCTGTGATTGGCTGGCAACCAGTTCAGGTTGTACCCCGCCTTCTGCCCGAAGACAGATGGTATAAGCTCCAGCACGCCCGCGACCCTCGTGAGGATAAAGCGGCTCGGATAAGGGATGGCTGGATGGTTATATTTTCCAATAAATGCACATGTGCATTTGGACAAGCTGCTGTACAAACACATTCATCCTGTATTCTGAGTGTACAGACTTACTGTATGGGCTAGCAAATCAACAGACTGCAGACTCAGAAAGCAAATCGCTGGCTCCAGACGGACAGTATGGCTGTTGGTCCGTTAAAACGTAAAAGCATACAAATAGAGGGACTTTTCTCACAGGTTGTTTTGTGTGCATCATTCCAACTAGTGCAAAATTCAAATTGTAAAATGCCACAGTAGATCACTTTCGAAATTTTGTAAAAGAACCTGTCAGAGTTATGGTATAGCATATACGGTAAATGAAATATATTTGATCAATAGTCAATATGTCGCAATAACAGCACAATGTGTAATAAAAATATTAATAATAATAATAATAAGAAGAATTGGCGCACTTGAATATCAGTAAGTATTCACAGTTCTGAGGTTGAGAGATTGAATCCCAGGTACTCCAGCTTCCTCCACCTGTTGTTGCTGCTGCCGAACACAGGGCACTCGGAGCAATTACATAGTCACATTTACATGATTATTATAATTATTACTTCTATTATTGTTGGTGTTTTAAATATTAAATTGTTATTTCATATTTTAAAAATCAACACAATGTTTGACAACTCATATGACAGATACAGCACCGTAATGTATTTAATGTCATTTATATTATTTTATTATTATCAGATCCTCTGTTTGTTGCTGTGGGAATTTGCAGGCTTCTACTGTTTTAGAGTGATATTTATATATATATATATATATATATATATATATATATATATACTGTATATATAAAAATGTGTGTGTGTGTCTGTGTGTATATGTATATATGTGTGTGTGTGTGTGTGGTATACATTTATTTTGTTTAGGTTACCATATCCTAAGGAAAGGTGAAATATGTTTTGGCTGGTACTGTACTATGGCATTGATATAGAACCATTCACATCAATAGAACCGATCAATACCATTTCATTAAATGATCAGAAATTATTGAAGAAAAAAACCCATACCATGTCTTGTCATTTGAGGCAATGACATTTATAAAGAGTTGGCCAGGCAAATATGTGCATGTGCAGGAGTTCTTAATCAGGGAATTGGTGCGAAGGTTCAAAGTCACTCTTGTGAAGAAATCAATAGACAGTAGCCCTGATAAGAACTCAGTACTTTTTGCTTTTTAGTTTTTGTTTGATTTGCCATTAGGTGGCACTACTGCCGCTGTTGTCTGTGAAGTCAGGTCAGTGCGTTGAAAAGGCCGGACTTTTTTATTCAATTTGCATACAATGCACCTACTCTCTTCCAATTCCATTGGTTTTAAAAAGCAGAAACTAAATTGTCTTGTCATTTTTGAGTAACTCAGTGCCACCTCTTGCCTGTGCGCAGATAGATACTGTACCTTCACATTACCTGACTGAACTCTGGCTGAGGACAGAAGATGTATGATAAAACTGTAAGATATGATTAGAAACTACTGTGCCGCGTACACGCTGAAGTCATTCAAGACTGGAATTGTATTCTATTTGCTCCCAGCTGAAAGACATCTTGCGCAAATGCCGCCATCATTATCTTGTGCGGTGCATCTGCTTCAGAGTGCTCCAAAGTGTTTGTGCAGCCGCAAAAACTTGAGGGATGCTTGAGGTTAGCAAAAATATAATTTGAGACAAATCAGCACATATTGCAACAATCGGAAAAGCCCAGATGGTGTACTTTTTTTTTAATTTTTTTTTATTAAACAAGATTTTCCACTCATGATGATGACTGGCAAGGAGGCTATTTGTGGTCACACTATGACAGGTTGTCATGTGTTCAGCCTTATTCGCCGTACCATTTCATGTCTGTGATTGTACAATGAGACACTAACATATGTCTTTTATGAATTTTAAAAAACATTTCTTCCGTTTCCAGAGGTTTACAGTCAGAGTAGTCTGCCGATGTTGCGCCGCGTCCTTCTCTCACTGTGTTGATAGCGAGCGTCATAACAAATCCTCACACAAACGACAAACACGGAAAACTGTCAGGCTTCGTCAAAACTGAAAAACGCCCACGATGAATTCAAAACACATTTTCAATATTTGGATCAACTTGCTGATGCGAGCTAAGATCACAACCTTTCTGCCCTTTTACCTTCCTATCAAGAAAGGCCTTCGATGACCTTCAAATTAAACAATCTTCCCCTTGTCCAGAACACATCTAAGTCTTTATTGTGAGCAAAGGTCAGCGGCAGCTGGCACAGAGAGGTCCCGAGCTGAAATAATCTTATCTCCCATCAGCTATAAATATTTGACAGAGACGAGGGGGAAGAGCCATGAGGAGAGAAAAGGGATGAAGAGAAGGGTCAGATGCTCGGTCGCAAAGGGCTTCGAAACATGGAACGTGACTTAGTCGATAACAGTTTAATTGATCGCAATCTTAGAAACAGACGTCAAAGTCATTTCAAGACCGACCCACTCGACTTCCTTTGCACTATATGTTTCTCATCACAATCATAAGTTCATTCTTCTGGTTGGAAACACAGGTGGATCCACAAATAAACAAAATAAAACAGTCTGGACAGCGTTTCTATTTGTGCAGCACTCCCATAACATTCCTAATCAAAGGAAACAACCCCCAAAACACTTTACAGGTGGTCTCTGTTAATGTGTTTGTGTGGGTGGATGACGGGGGCGGGGGCTTTGAGGGGGGATACTATTCTATTCTTACATCCAACTGATTATTTATTTATTTATTTATTTATTCCATATTACCGACTGACTTGTTCTGTTCCCTCTTTTTTTTTTTTTTTTTTTTCCAGCGTGTGGTCCAAGCCTCACGCAAAAGGAGAAGATTATATGAAGGGTGGAAAAACAAAACTAATTAGTGGAGGGATTTCAACAAGGCAGTGCTGCTTAAAATGTAATTACATGGGTTTAGAGCACTGGCTCATGCGAGGGCGACTGCAAATCTCACAACGGCTGACCAGTTCCCACTCTACTTTTTGACTGACGCGCAAGATGATAGTAATGCAAAGACCGCGTTGTACAAATGATTATTCTACTTGTAAGCAACAGAAAACGTCCTTTTTTTCACTCAAAATTTATCCTGTTGAATGAAGTATTTTGTATTATTATTTGAGAATGTTATGTGAATACAGACAAAATATTGAGAGAATAAAGCTGTAATAACTATAAAGAAAATCATAATTTTAGAAGAGAAAAGTTGTAATATTACAACTGCCTGCATGAGAGGAACTGTTGGTGATCTTTTTTAGGTTTCACTTACATTTGTTGTAGTCAGTCTTGAGAAAGATCCATATAAGAAAAGAAAAACACGGCTAATCTCATAAATAATGTTGCTCAGAATCTTGCTTTTTGCACCTACTCCATCGCAATGCTGAGTAATGAATGACACTTTGAAGACATCCACTAAACCATAGCAGTGTTAAGGGTTGTTTTCTTTCCTTGCAAATTGAGCCAATAAATCAACTGAAAGCAAACGTTTATTTTTAAAACCCAATGAAATGTTCCGCATCTTAAAATCTAACTCTTTTAAAACACGACAACACAGGTAGCGACGTTTTACAAGGACATCTTGTCGTTTAATCACCAATTAACTACTGTAAACTGTTATCTTTGCATGGATGCACCTTTGAACGCTATCACAGGTGGTAAAGCCATAAAATTAGGGTAGCTATTTGACTTTAGGCGGATAGCTATTTGAGAGGTCTGTATGAGGCAGAGGTGAAGGCTGTGCACCGAGAAAGCTGATAAGAGGAGTTCATCTTTCTCAGACCACTGACAGTTGCTGATGTGGCTATTGCCAGCAACTGTTTGGTTTTTTTTTTTCCCCATCCATAATGAAGTAAATGCGAAGGGAATGTACAGTAATACAGCTGAGGAAAACAGATTCAGGTCACACACCAAGTCATGCAATATTTTTATAACCGGTGAAAAGCCAGGCAGTAAATGTGAAGGTATTTGGGGAAGTGAAGTGAACTAATCTTGACCAACAAATTTTCTTTGATAGCGCATAAAATGTAATTTAAAGGGGAAAGAGCGGCCTGATCCAAACAGATAAGGGCCGGCGTCTTAATGTTGCTGTTGGGAGGAAGAAAACAAAATTTTAAAAATCATTGGAACATCTGCCTCAAATGCTTTAAAAAAAAAAAAAAAAAAAACGGCCCTGCCTCCTTATGCAATATCCCAGTAACACACCGCCCATAAACTACTGTCTGTTTATTCCATGGTTGTAAAAGAAAGGTGTGTTTCCTCTGCCTGGTTTACTGCAGCTCCTCTGTAGTCTGTCTATCTCTTCACTGTCCTTCTAGGGCTGGCTGTCTGTGAAAAAAAGAGAATCAATTGCAAATGTTTGGGAATAAAAGGCAAACAAAAGCCACCGCGCTTTCCATGGCCTACGTTCGATGTGCTGTTACAATGACGTATGATAGCGTTTCCAACCAGCCACGTTATCCTGTATAGGCCGTCACAAAAAACCTTAAAAAAATTGGCTTCTCTTGAGGTCTAGGCGTAAATCTTCACGTTTAAAACATCTACAGTAAAACTAGACTTCATAACTTTAACGTCCCCCCTGACACTATAATTTGAACGGAGGCCATCTTTCAGCAAATATCCCGCTCCATCTTCTGAAGAACTTTTCCAACATCTCCAACTTAGCAGCATGTGCTTCGAGTTCCTTTATACAAAGGAGAGAAAGTGAGTCACCAGTTATTGGATGTGACAATAAAGCAGCCCGCTCTCTTTTTAGTCAGCTCCTGTCTCAGAGGGGAACATCTCCAAGAGCAACATCACTGTGCATATATTACAGCATTAACACAACATTACTGTGCCACAAACCTATACGGATTGTATTAAAAGCCAGTGCAAATATCCCCAGACAGCCCCAGAAGTGCAGAACATGACTTCCTCCTTCAGAGATGAAGGTTTGGAGAATGTAGAGCACACAGGCGGTGTGATTTTACAACAACAAAGTGCAGACATTGCAGTCTCTTGGATCATGCTTCAAAGACCAGTGTGCTAAACACTTGCAGAGAGAAATTCTTTGGATTCGTGGTCATTTGGAATGGGGGAAAAGCGGAATTAGGGAGGAAGTTGAGGAGGAGTATGAATGCAGAGAAGAACAAGGAGCCCAATAGTAGAAACAGTCTGACTTGAAATGAGAGCGGGCTTGTAAAAATGTTGCCTTCGGAAATGTCTCCCGTCCAGATGGTGATGTTCACACTACGCTCCAAAACGCAGTTTATTTTTTCGTTCCAATTTGAAAAACGCTCCAGTGTGAATGGCCCCTCGATCTGAGAACTGTAACATGAATCGGAGTTTAATCCACAGGGTCGATCCCCTCGCCCCATCATCCTGGTTTGTTCCTGTCCCGTAAGAAGCCCGCATAGACATACGCTGTTGCTATTTGAAATCAAAATAATCCAATCTAAGTTTCTGGTGTCATGTGGCTCTGAATGACCCAATACATGAGATACGTGTGCTGATTTGGCTGCTCAAAAGGTCCATCCTCTGCCAGAACTCCACTCTGTGTCTCATCAGGTGGCTCAGTCCACTTACTCTGGCACTACATTTCAGGCCTGCTGGATTAGTGGTACTGGCACCAACATCTAAGGACCACTACACAATATAAGACGAAATCATAAAACTTCCCCGAGGAAAGTGAGAGCCAACCATGTGGGTTAAGGGGGCTTTTGTCATGAAATTAATGACAGATTGGGACACAGCAACATGAAAACACTATATGTGCTGTTCTGCTGCATTTTCTCTCCTTACATCAAGATTAATGGTGAAAGAAAAAAAATGGGAGATACAGAGGGTTGTTTTTATTTATTGTTTTTAATGCTCGATTGTTTTCCTCGAGACAGCACCTGCATTTCAATGGAAACAATAGTTGGATTGAAGGCAACACGATGGAATAGTGGCTAGCATGTCTTCCTCATAGTTGAGAGTCTCAATTCAACCCTTCGCTGAAAAAAAAAGAAGTCCTTTACTTAATTAAAATGTCCATCGGTTGCATATGATTAAAATGTGATAAACTGATAGATTTTAGTTCATTCTTTTTGAGGAGAACAGGGAACAATTACATTGTACATGATCAAATTAGGTACTTTTTTTCCCACTGGGTGAGCATGTTGTTCCTGGTCTTATACCCTGGATTTGTCGGATTTTCTGGCTGCCTCCCACATTGCAAAAATATGCATGTTAGGTTAATTGAAGACTCCAAATTATCCCAAAATGCAAATGTAAGTGTGAATGGATGTTTGACCATCTATACAAGTCATTTTGGATCTAGGCTCCAGCTCACCCACAATTTTAATGAGCGTTAACGGTAGTGAATATGAATGATTAGGTCTGATTGAATTTATGAAAAGGTGAAGCCTAATTAAGAGGGTTGAACATTTATTATGAAGTTGCTACTTCATTAAAATGAAGGGAAGGACACTCAACTAAATAAACTCGAGGCTGTGTTTGAATAACAAACAGAAATGTTTGAATTGTATGAATGAGTCTTTTTTTTTCCATTAAATGAGTTTATTGTCAGCTGAACATGATTTCAAGAACATTCAGGTGAGTTAGTTTCATTCAATCCAATGATTGGAAATCTTTCGGTGTTTTCAATGTTACCTGTAAGTAATATGCTCATACTTTTTTAGCTCAACAGGGTGAGAGATAAATTATAGAGTTGCTATGATTATGTTTTAAATGATCACTGTTTACGTTTTTCTGAGAGGTGGTGGGCTCTTTGCCGTAGCCATCATTTGTGCGGTAATTTGTGTCATGCAAAAATCTTCACATTTTTGATAGATTTGGTTCATTCTTGATGTCGTGCTCAGAGTGAAAATACATACCGGTGTAGTTATTCATCCAGACTCGACATTTGGAGGTTAACATTTATTGTAAATTAAAATAAAGATGTATTTACTATACTTGAGATTTTTGGAGGCTACCGTCTTAAATGCATCTACTTTTGTTGTCTTCATGTTTTACATGGGTTTGCTGATTTTAAAATGTTGATTAGGTGGAACTGGTGGCATTGAATTCTAGTACCAGCGACAAAAACAACATCTATTGCACAAGATGTACTTCATGTAGATGACTGGCTAACCTGACTCACTCACAAATCAGGGGTTGTGGGTGCGAATCCCAACTCTGGCCTTCCTGTGTGAAGTTTATGTGTTCTATAATTTTGTTATACGAAGATGTTTCACCAATGTCAACTGAAGTGGATATCATTTGATAAGACGAAATAAGTTTCAACATGTGGATTGAAAAATTATTTGAAAAAAAAGTGTATTTTAGTTTTCATTCAGTTGCTTGCGTTCAACTGAATGAAAACTAAAAGACACTTTTTTTTTCAAATAGCATGATGAAACCATTGGCATTACATGATTTCTTTGGATGGAATTTGGTTTCGGAGACAAAATCATGTTCATCTGATGATTCTTTTTGTGTGTGTGAGTGGATGTCACTATGCACACGCAAAATTTGAATAGCAAAGTCTATTTGCAGGAGGAACACGTTTTTTCAGTTACATAGGAATGTACCCTATGCTTCCAATTTTTCATTTAGCAACTTTTCATGCATGTATTCCTCCATGTTTAATTGCATGCACAATGGTAGATCAATCAAAGAAAAGCTCAGCATCGAGTGAGGCATGTTTCAAATTCCCTCCTGCTGGTTACAAATGGCCGCCTACGCTTCTTACAAGTTAACTGAAACCTTGTTTGAAATTCCAAGTTCAACTTTTCCAGCTATGTTATCCTAATTAGCCTTGCAATGAGTGCCTTTAAATATGGGGTTTGGAATAGCTGACCCAAAGAGCTACTTGAATTCCCCGCGGGACACCCACATTCAGAGCCTGGGAATGACAAGATGGAACTAGAAGGGGGGTCATGCTGTTGAAGATGGGGATTGATGAATTATTCTCATCTGTTATCAGACGTATTTTGACATTATTTCAAAGTGTCACCAAAGTCTGAGCGTATCACAGAATCTGTCTCTCAACCAGTCCCAATTTCCATACTTTGTCCTCAGTGGTTCTTGGTTTGTCCTGTGACACCAATAGCTGTTTATATTTTTTTCTCGTTACTAATCTGTCCACCCAATTTCTGGAGCACTTGGCCTCATTGAACCGCTGGAGCCAATCCCAAATGATTTTCGGCAAGAAGCTGGCTACACCCTGGACTGGCCAATTTTATTTGCTTATTTATTCATTTATTTTTCTTAAGAGGACAGAACAGTACACTAGTATCCATCCATCCATTTTCCTATCCGCTTATCCTCACAAAGGTTGCGGGGGGTGCTGGAGCCTATCCCAGCTGTCTTCGGGCAGTAGGCGGGGCACACCCTGAACCGGTTGCCAGCCAATCGCAGGGCACACAGAGACGAACAACTATCCGCGCTCACACTCACACCTAGGGACAATGTTGAGTGTTGAATCAGCCTCCCATGCATGTTTTTGGAATGTGGGAGGAAATTGGAGTACCCGGAGAAAACCCACGCAGGCCCGGGGAGAACATGTTAACTCCACACAGGGAGGAATTGAACCCGGTACCTCTGCACTGTGAGGTCGACGCACTAACCACTGGACCACCGGGCCACCCTCAGTACACTAGTATGAAAAATAAATGATACCACTTATACGACAAAATAAAAGCGGTCACAGAATTAGGAACTAATCATAAGGAGGCACAAGTTTGAAGCACAACGACGGACCTGGTTGGCTGGACCCGAGGAAAAAGGTGGGTCTTACTAACAATCAGACAAGAGGGTGCAAAAAGTCATGGGCAGGGTGTGGAGAGAAATCAGTTCAGTTTGTGCTTAATTATATTGGAATTTGAAAAAAAAAACCCCACCTATTTCTAAATTGAGAGAGAGAGAGAGAGAGAGAGAGAGAGAGAGAGAGAGAGAGAGAGAGAGAGCAACGATGGCTGATTAGAATTATCAGAACAAGATGCTGCATCTGGAATGGAGTCGTGCTGTATTCTTTTTTTTTTTTTTTTTTTTTTTTAATGAAAAATACAGCCGATTGTATTGGACATATTCATTTGATTATAGCCCAGATATGCTCTTTGGTTTCTCCTTACAGTGATGAACTATTGTTGTTGAGAAAAAAGAAAATGAAATATAATTAGACTATAAAAAGGAAGAAATGTTTTCAAATAAATTGAATCAATGAAAACGAAATAAACAGAGAGAACACTGAAGTCTTAACTGTTGCACAATTTGAAATTAGGATACAATTTTTTGAAAATGTACATTTTTGTATGCCACAGGTCGCACAAATCTCTGCTCACATTGAATTCAACCAACGTCAGCATTTCACAAGAGACCCAAGTACAGCAAACCTCAAATGATTAATGGTGCATGTGTTTTGCTTTTCCTTTTGTCTTTTGTGGCTGTTTTTGTGACGCCTTTTCCGAAAAAAAAAAAAAAAGGTTCAGCCTCAAGATCTGCAACGCAGCTCCGCTCCCATGACGCCTTTGTCATTAGGTCAAGTAAAGACTGTCTTCTTACTTTATGTTTCAGTATAAGAGGTTAACACTTTCAAAAGAACGTTGTAATGATACCTTATTCACAAGGAGAATTAATAGGCGTATTCTAAAGAAAAATGTCATGTAAATGAAGTTGTTACAGAGGCTATCTCCTCACAAATAATACAGTTTGCTCTTTTCTATTACATTGTACTCTTTCGCCTGAGTGAAACCAGATTCCCGAGAACATTATATGTAAAGCCTATATGAAGTACTCTGAAGGCTGCTTCAATGAAGGGAGCAAATTCTAGCAGCAATCCTGATCTCTCTGAAGTGAATTATAACATGGAGTTACATTGAAGCAGTTACGGCAATTTCCCTAGTGCGGTTTCACAGCTTCCAAAAACACAAGCAGACAGTGTCATTACCACACTTTAAGGCAGCCTTATTGAACACCACAGCTTCCCTTTTCACTGCATTTCCACTACAAATACACAGATCACTGCACAAGGTTAAGAAAGCAGGGCCTGTGTATTTTGGCAGTTGGAAAATATTCTGAAGCAGCAACAAATCTGCTATATTTAGGCTTTGATAGCTGAGGGAGCAGCAGGAACCAAGGCCGATGTCAGTAGGAAGGAAGGACAAAGTAGCTCCAGCTTGCAAAGGTGATGCGAGGGATGCAAACCATATGCTTGCAGTAATGCTCTTGTGAATGAATGTGAATGTCCCACAAACTCTGCAGTTTGGTCTCAGAAAGACTTATTTATAGCAAAAATGAACATGATAACATTCATAGGACGTATTCCAGCTGAAGGAGTTTTGTCCATCTGCCAAAAAGTGACACAAGTGACAGTAACATCTCACTTTTATACTGCACGGTTTGTCCGGCAGATTTACAGCCCGGCAGTGAAGCAGCATCTGGCCGTGCAACACGGGAGTGAAGCTAATCTTGTTTACATTCAATCTGCTATTTCCTTCTCTCTGAAGCCTTGAAAGAGCAACGTCATGTAATACTTTATTGAAATTGTTGTAGAAATGGGCCTACTGGCAGCATGCAGCGAAAGGGTTTTGTGGCCAGGCCAAGAATGCCTGTAGCAAAACGGAATAGATACACCCGATATTCTGAACATGCCGTCTTCTCAAATAACAATAACCCGAAACCGCAAACTCCGGGAGAAAGGAAGAAAACTTACTTTCTCTGTCCATCTTGATTCCAACATGTGTTGAGTATGATGAAATGTAACATTTACATGTGTGTGCCTGTCAATGTGTTATAATCGAGAACATTGAGCGGATCTATCGCAGCCATACCTCAGAGAAACAACATGTCATTATGGTGTCATGAAGATTTGCTGCAATTGATGCTGCGAAGCATGATGACCATGATCTGACTTGGTTTGAGATGGTCATTCAAAGTGGATATTTTGCCGATCACAGGCCGCTGTTAAGTCCAAAACAAGTTTCTTCAACTCTGTAATGATGGGAAGAACTCTGCCTGGGACTTTAGATAAGATAAGATAAGATAAGATATCCTTATTTGTCCCACACTGGGGAAATTTACAGCCTTCAGCAGCAAGATTGTGGGTAGAAAGAAGAGAAAAGAAAACTTTTTTTTAGTTTTCTTTTTTATTTCTTTTTTAGTTTTTAGTTTTTGCTTTAGTTGGGCTAAAGCAAAATTTTTGCTAGGCTTGCTGATAGTCACATTTTTTTTCCAGTATATAGAGGAAGAAAAAAGTTTTTGAGTTCAACATTGACATCTCTCGAGAAAGTCAAAATGAAGCGCAGAACAGCAGAAGGTAATCTGCTGTTTTTTGAATTGGCTTAGTGGTAAATTCCTTAAAATGTAAAAGGCTGTAAAATAATATAAAATCTTAAAGCATAACAGCACTGTAGGTCAACAACAACAAAAATCACAGCAAACAAAAACATTGAGGGGAGGGAATGTCTTTTTACTTAAAGCCAGTTCAGTCTAATAGAAGTCTGAACATGTGGCCACTAATCAGTAGCAATTTTGCATTATGGCGCACATGCCCCACCATATCAAACAGATGACGTTGTGTTGGAGAGAGCATGAAGTACTTACTGTCCACTTATATCACACACACACACACACACACAGACACACACAGACACACACACACACACACACACACGCATATGCACATACACGCGAAGAAGAATATACACATAACCATCAAAGGTTTGACACACTTTCTCATCAAATAAAATGAGAATGCGCCTTTGACAGCTACTCATGAGGACATACCTTCTGTTCTAATTTGAACCGGTACTTCATGCCTATGATTTTGCTTTTAAAGCCATTTCTGTAACATGCCTCACTGTACGTCAAGTCAAGTCACGTTTATTTATATATCCCTGAACCGTAAAAGAGTCTCAAAGGGCTTCACAGGCCCACAGTTCACAAAATTCTGTTGGAGTGTTGCTATTGGTCTTTTTTGTCCTCTCTTGTGTTGCTAAAGTAGTGACCCCTGCTACAACAAAGACTATTTTTGCTGAAGTAATTTTAACATAATTTATGTTGACAATCTGCATGATTTGTACACATGGACACATGGACACGCGCGCGTGCGCGCGCACACACACACACACACACACACACACACACACACACACACACACACACACACAGGCATGATGACTTTTTTTCTCCACATCTAAACATGACAGTTGTTTCAGATCAATATATGTCTGGGGGGCGGGGTTCCATGTATTTTAGGCACATGTCAAATAATTTGCCGCTCATTGTAAGTTGTTGATACCCCACCATTTTCCATGTAAAAACACCACTGACTGTAATGATCTCTTTCCATCAGGGACATGCAAGAGAACACAAATAGACAAGGGAAAACATTGAACAGACCTACTTTGAAGGTTATCACGAAGCCCTCATTTGAAACTAGATCCAAAGCCCAAGGATCATATCAATCCAGCCCAGGTCATCAACACCTAACAGTGTCATCCCCCACCTACAGTATATACATGAAGTAAAAACAAAAATGGATTCTAAACATCGGGACATTCACAACCTTCCTTAGCTATTTAAAATTCTTATGACGGCAATTGTGTGTGTGTGTGTGTGTGTGTGTGTGTGTGTGTGTGTGTGTGTGTGTGTGTGTGTGTGGGGCGGGGGGGGGGGGGGGGTTTCCATTCACCAAATCAGTTATTGGAGGTACCATGCTGGAAAAAAAATACCATCCAGATGTTTTTTAACTTCCAAGTATTCCACCTCACCAAAAATATATGAGTTCTTTTCATGGCAGGAGTATGTCATCATTCTAAAGATTGAAGCATTAGCAGTACCAGAACAAGCTGCCCTTCCTGGCCACCTGACCCAAGTGCGTCACTTGCACTTATACATCGCCCTTGTGAACTCATACTTGGCAAAGGTTTGCTGTTAAGAGGTACCACAAACAGCCAAGTGCCTGAGCAAAGCCTGGATACACGACAAAAGTGACAGGCATGTATTTGAATGAACCAACATGACATGTATTATATGCGCCCACCCCGCCCAACCCCATCCCCCGGCCCCCCAAACATGGTCAGAGACTTTATTGTAGGAAGGAAGCCGTTGCCTCCGTCATACTGGGAGAGCAATCCAAAGGCCGCTGCCATATTCACCGCTCATCCAGTTCCGAACCAGCTGTGGCTAGCCATAAATGAAAACTATGGTTGTGAGAACACCTCCCTCAGGTGCCATATGGTCTTTGACTTCTTACTTTTGACCAAACTCCCCTAATTCCCTCCCACTATTCATGGAAGTTTATGTCTCGTACTGCAGCTGCACTGATGCAATGATGACAGAGCAACGATGCCAACTGCAGCCACAAGATTGACCACTTTTAAATGTGATGAAAAAGTAAGCTGGTGAAGAGTTCAGATCTAAGTGACAGCCCAGAGTCAGTACCTTGGAAAAACTGAGATTTTCAGTAACAAATGAGAGCAAAGTACAACAGAAGAGTGTGTTCCTTTTACGGAAACTAACTTTCAATCCAAAGCTGTGCAATCACCACATTAAAGGGCTCCCATTCTTTCGACAACCACTGGTATGCAGTGTGAATGCCAGGGTAGTGTTTTTCATTAGATTTCTCAGTTTTTTGTTTTTTTTATGTTGATCTGGCAAATTAACTTACAACAGGCTCAACACAAGATGCAACTTGGAAAAGAGCATTGCAGCAAATTGCTTTTATGAAAAACACGCATGAGAGCTGTTTACTTTGGGTGATCTAATAAAAAAAGCTCATGCTGAGAGTGTTTCAGTGAGTTCATGTGGATAAAAGACCACAGTAAAGCTCAATACAAGTGACTAAACCACATGAAGAGGGTACACATTTGATTTCCATCACGGCCATTTGTTTATCACTTATTGCTTGTATCTTTGCAAGACCATTTTTTTTCCCAATTCAAGCTAAAAAAAATTGGCTTGTGACTGCTCATTATCATCGTTGCAATCTTTAAGGGTAATAAAGCAGATAAAACATTGTAAATCACATCCTCTGTGACGATGTGCTGAATGTGCCTTTCGAAGACAAGCACAATATGTTTGTTTTAGTTGTACGGCACATGATTTGGGTTAGGAAGAAACTATGCATAAGTAACCTGAAAATAAGTTGCATGAACTGATGGCCATAAAGAATTTCAATCATACGTCCTTAGTGTCCCTTCCTTCAATTCAACAATTGTGGTGTTTTTGTGCAAAGAAGTCAATTTGATGAATATGATTGACGATTATTTTTGGCACAATCCACGATGCAGAATCATTTGCCCATTTAATGACACGGACCGTAATAGAATACCATTAGGTCTTTCTCTCATCCCTTATACAATACAATACAATACAATGCAATACATCTTTATTTATATCGCGATTTCACAATAGTTGCAGCTGTAACAAAGCGCTTTTTACAGAGCATTTAACATAAAATAACAAACTACAGTAATAATGTACAAGACCCCACTTAAAATAAGACATGGACAGTCATGCAACTGTAACCACTATTCCTGCATATGCCTTGTTGTAGAAGCAGTTATCGATTAAAGAGGAGAGAATTAAAGTCTCTTTTCACCAGTGGATGAGCACTTCCTGACTGTCATATAAAATGTTATCCAAAAAAAATGAAAAAATTTTTCGTCTCAATTCTTGAGATTTTGCCTTTCAAAAAAAAAATCTGTGATACTGTGTTTGAATGATTTAGTGAAGTACTGTATGTACAGTACATTCCACACACTGTATTCAAGCTCTAACACCATTCCTACGGCCCCAACTTGCTCCCAGTGGTTCGCTCCAGTTCAGTCTCAGACAACTATGGTTCTTGCAAGTCACATTCTTTATGGATCTCTTTAAATCACCAAGTTCTTTGGAAACAAAAAGTAAAGGGATATGGCCAGGTGAGTAATGGGTCGCTCATGCCCCGTAGACTGTGGACCACCCAGTCAGCGAGATCAGCAGAGGGCAGAGTAAGTTTGGAACTATTTGGCGCTATCATTTTAAATGACTCTTTTTTTTTTTGTTTTTCCTCTGACCCATAATGCTCAAGATAATTTTACAGTATGTGGTCTCCCAAGGGTATTTTGTCTTGTGACTTTCTCAGTGGAGAGGTTAAAGGTCAAAATCAAACAGAGAGTGGTCAACCACTGTCAGGGTCACAGTGACCTTAACATGAGAGTAAGTTTTACACTTTATTAATGTTGCGCGCACTCTGCATGTCCATTTAATAATGTGTAACCACGAACTGGATGTGCCACCTTTAGCATATTTCACAAATTTCCCGGCCTTAAGAAAGAGAACCGCTCATCAGCTGGAAACACTTGGCCAGTGATGTCCACAGGGAACTGAAGTATCTTTTTAGCCCCCCACAGAGGAAAATAGTCATTAGACAAGAGCAGCAATGATAAAACCATGAGGGGAAAAATAAATTGTTCTTACTGACTAACAACCGCTCCTCCACAAATCTAGTTGAAACGCTTAAAAAAAATGCGGATTATCTCTTTCGTTAACTGTAGTTTCCTGGGTTTGACAAAATTAAGACTCACATGGAGCATTTTAGACCTGAATGCATTGTTTGGATGAAAGTGGTGTTAAAAAAATAAATAAATACAATTCTACTGGATTCCGATTTGTTTTAAAAGATTAATTCAGTCGCAGTACAACCACTGAAGACAAAAATGATCATTTGTCATAATCCCCAAGAGAGACCTTTTTTTATTATGTTGACTTTTCAATAGTCGAAGGCCCAGAGGAGTCAAACTTACCGTCAAATGGCCAGCCAGACCAGATTTAGCCATTTTCGCATGACCTCCCTTGTAACAAAGTATATTCCCAGCTTCCATCTCCCTGGTGATTTTCCTCATAAATGCAGATAGCACAGGCTCCTCAAGGTTAATTTGAGGATGAAGCCTGTCTCATCTGTGTGCAGTAAAAACATTCATTCAATTCTCAACTTTGAGACATTGTGACATAGGAAGCACCAGTGACACAAGTTATCGCTGCATAAACTAATACCGTCACTTGTAAATGTACATTTCTCATTAAAAAAAAAATTTTTTTTTGAAATATTCCTGAAAACAAATACTCCGGTCTGACATAGTGTCATCAACCATGTTAGGAAAATGAAAGTGTATTTCTGCAGCCTTGCGGAGCATGTGGCGTATGCTTAAATGGATCTGATGATGACCATGCAAAGTACATGTTTTCCCTCTCTGTCCACATCTTGGTGTCAGCGAGGGGCACAACCTCTACACGGACACCGAAACATATAATCAGTCAAACCCTTTAACAACTCAGCAGGTTGCCAAATCTATCACTGGCAAACTAGTGTGTTAAAATTTTGGCTAATAGCTGACATTTTGTAAGATTAGTCACACAGATGCACAAACACATGAGAGTGACAATGGCAGCGTGTGAGGTAGACAAAAATGCATAAAAAACTGGGGATATTCCCATTAAAAGATGAGCAAGGTATTGAGCTAGCCAAGCGCTCCAATGAGAATGTGCACTTCATTAGTGAGGGGGAAAAGGCTGTGGACAACCATTTGGAGCCAAGTACTTTGAGGCTCTGGAACAGCTCATAAAAGTCAAAGCCAAGAACCATACATGTACACTGCAACAAGCACCAGTAAGTGAGTGAGGCAACAGAACTCGGATCAAAAAAATGACTAAAGGTATTTAAACGCTGAAATAATATTCCAACACTCTGATTTGTGTGTGTGTGTGTGTGTGTGTGTGTGTGTGTGTGTGCGTGTGCGCATGTGTATGCAGCATTATATACTTTGTATGTCAAAATAAAAGTTAAATGTCTATTGTGCACCTTTGTTGGGTTTTGGTGGGGTGAGAGTTGGAGGAAGCGGGATAGCGGTCAGGGCAGGTGGTGGAGTGCAGTGCTGCTGGACGTTTTTAAAGGCCTCCCAGGATAATAATGAATTTTCTACAAAAACGTCCTCTGGGCCTGAGAAGTCTCTCGACTCCACAATATCTGAATATCCAGATCCCAGCCTTCGCAGTTGGGCCGGAACTGCTCTGGTTGACTTGCACCGCAACACTGCAGGGTGGGACCTAAAGGGCAGCAGGTCAACAAAACTTCAGCAGTGACCCAGCTGTTTTAGCTCAGGGAGTATGCATGAAACAATCCCTATACAAATATTTACTACAGTTTATACAGCATACTAACTTACTGACCTAAGTAAAGTCAATTTCAAATTGCAAAACCACAAACACTGAACTAAGAAAATAATTGTAAGGAGGAGAAATGACAGCATGGGCTAAATAATGCGGTTCTGAAAGGAATAGTGAGCATGAAGAAATAAGTGATTAGTCTTTGACAACACAGTAATAGCCAAGTTAACTTTTTAAAATACGCTCATTCTTAAATAAACTGAAAGCAAGACATCAAACACGTAGTGCTGAAATGAACTAATGGCAAACAAAGTTACTGTGCTGCCTAACCTTAGAAAGACACCTCCCATGGCCAAATCAGAATTGGGAGGGCAATCCACAAGGGAGCCCCTAAAGCTGCACCATATGAGCCTAAAAGAGGACATCAAGATGACTTTTAGCCAGTCCCAGAACTATTTAAAAACCAAACGACAGCCAGATGATGAAGCTTTTCAGTATCGGCAATATATTACTTGTCCCTGCTCCATAGATCTTACAGTTGTATTGTGAAAAAAATGATCGACATATACTCGTGGGAACATGACAAATTGAAAGATTAGAAAGAATACAATGACTTTGGTTTTATCCAGGAACTCGTCCAATTGAACAGCATCTGTCAATGGAAATATACTGTATATGTACATTTGACTGGATTGGTATGGAGTAAATTCCTGCAAATTTGTTCTACAACCTTTGAGTGGATGAAGATAAATTCGTGGGTTCCTGGTTATTTGTGCGGGTAGAGAACCTAAGGGAGGTGGCAGTATTCACCAGTTAAAGATTAACATTGTTGGGGAACTGGTAGCCTCACATCTGGGCCTGGACAGCCATATCCTATGATTGCAATTCTGTTGACTGTTTGGAATGGTCACACATCTGGAATTGACACCATTGTGACTGATAGGTGGAGGCTTTTGTTCCTAAGACTTTGTTTGTCCTTCTGCTCCAAAAGGGCCTGGATCAGGGTCTCGTGTAAACCACTTGTTGATAATCTCTGGTAGTCTCTATTGGGTGAAATGTTGCAAAAATCTATATGAGGGACAGGAAAATCCAAGGTGTTGATTGAATTAAGTAGGGACACGGCAGATTTGGGAAGCAAGTGTAGAGAAGAAGCCAATGTTCTGTTGGTTACGCCTGTAGGCAGATGTTACCTCACCTCATGGTTACATGGATCCATCAAAGTGGCCAGCTAGTTTTGTTTTGTTAGTTTTTTTCTCACCACATAAAAGAATGGAGATTTAGTACTTAAGTATTTTCACCTAAGTGTAAAATTTGACCAATATGTGCTGGGCAAGAGTTTGAAGCATCTGAAGAGTTATACTTCCCCATGGCCCAACTCTGTTACTTGGACACATCAAGCTCCCAATACTTTCTGATGGCATTACCATAGCGCTGCATTGTCCTTCCTCTAACCCTTATTCATGCACTCTGATAATAATGAAAGGATGTGACCACAGAAAGCTTTATCTTTTGCGATAACATCACTTAAAGGGGCAGTGAAATAAACACAAAGAGGCTCATGCTTCTGCTTGTCGAGGCTTACAGCTTTCCTACCTGTCCATCCAGTGGAACCTCTTCTGACTGATGTAATGCTGTCTGCCTTCTTACTGGCGTCAGGAACAGTTTGCATTAGTTCACAGCCCAATTAAACCCACTTGCAGCACGCAAGACTGCATTGTTAGTTCAAGCACTCATAGAGAAGCAGGGAATTCTTTCAAGTTAAATAGCTTTACAATGTTGGAGGGTCTCGTTACAGCAGCCCCGTGTTAAATAATGGTCGCAGTCATTGTTACTCTTTCTCAGACCATGTTTCCTGTGTTAATGCTGTTTATTTTGGATTTTGGCTGACGTTATATATGATGACGGAATGAATTCCCCGACATTGAAATGTCTGTCAATAAGAGTACGCTGATGTTTTACAAATGGTATCTGGAAGAGACAAGTGAAAGACAAGTGAAAAGTCCTGCTGCAAAATTGGAAATGGATAGTTTGAGACATCTACATTGTTGTCGTTGCTGTTGCTGTTGAGCAACCTCCAACTGGGTCCCAAAGCGGCTCTTAAAGCCGCAGCGACCCGGGTATCTGCAGACCCAGTTGTCGGCTGTTGACTGGGAACTGTTCGTAGCCCAAAGGCACGCCCAACACCGCTTGGAGGTCATTCCCGAGTTGGGCTGTCGTTGCTGCTGCTCCTGCTGTTGTTGTATAAAATCAAATTTAAAATGAAGTGTAAATCTAATTCCCAAGCTCTCTTGCATTGAATGACATTTCAATTGAATAAACATTTATTTAAAAAACAAAAACAAAAAAAACAAAAACCCATAATCTGGTTGACAATTAATTCAGAGCAGTCAAATATAATATTGTACTTTAAGGTGAATTTAGATTGTCTGGGAATTTTAGTTCAGTTACATTTTCTGTAAGTCTTGGTATACATCTCAATTTTACTTAATTGATAATAATGGTCGCAGTCATTGTTACTCTTTCTCAGACCATGTTTCCTGTGTTAATGCTGTTTATTTTGGATTTTGGCTGACGTTATATATGATGACGGAATGAATTCCCCGACATTGAAATGTCTGTCAATAAGAGTACGCTGATGTTTTACAAATGGTATCTGGAAGAGACAAGTGAAAGACAAGTGAAAAGTCCTGCTGCAAAATTGGAAATGGATAGTTTGAGACATCTACATTGTTGTCGTTGCTGTTGCTGTTGAGCAACCTCCAACTGGGTCCCAAAGCGGCTCTTAAAGCCGCAGCGACCCGGGTATCTGCAGACCCAGTTGTCGGCTGTTGACTGGGAACTGTTCGTAGCCCAAAGGCACGCCCAACACCGCTTGGAGGTCATTCCCGAGTTGGGCTGTCGTTGCTGCTGCTCCTGCTGTTGTTGTATAAAATCAAATTTAAAATGAAGTGTAAATCTAATTCCCAAGCTCTCTTGCATTGAATGACATTTCAATTGAATAAACATTTATTTAAAAAACAAAAACAAAAAAAACAAAAACCCATAATCTGGTTGACAATTAATTCAGAGCAGTCAAATATAATATTGTACTTTAAGGTGAATTTAGATTGTCTGGGAATTTTAGTTCAGTTACATTTTCTGTAAGTCTTGGTATACATCTCAATTTTACTTAATTGATTCTCGAAATATTTTCACCATTTTTTTCTATTCACATGAACAAAGTCACTGGACAGTGGCAAAATAACACTGAAATGAGACAACTGCAAATGCAGTGCTTCACTCAAGGCCAAAGGCAACTTTGGAATGTCAAATCATGTTTTTGCATGACAGGGTAATAAAGAAGAATTGTTTTTAAAACACGATAGGAATAATCACTTCAGTTGAGTCTGCATGAAACAACGGCTGCAGTTTTGGTGGCCTTATGCAGTATGACATCTTGAAGTCGATTTTCCGTCTTGTGTACAAGAGTTGCAACAATGTAAGCCTTTTAAGTTGCAGAGAAGAAATGAAAGAGTCCAGATGGTAAAAATGACAAAGATCAACAGGTATCCAGCGTTGCAATCATAAATAAAAAGCTGGTCCCTTTGGGTTGCAGCGCTGCGGTCGGTGCACTAATAAGGAGCATTTGTGTCAGCTTCCTCCTCGCAGTTTTTTTTTTTTTTGGACAGCATATGTTTGCCTTGCTGTACCCAAACACCATCAAATGAAAATCCCAAGAAGATAACAGCTAAATAAAAACAAATGTTTGAGGAACATTGAACTTCTGAATACTGAGCTTACTTGTCATGAAAGTATTTTATTTATTTATTTATTTTTATTGGTCCTGCCTCTCCTCTCATGTTCTTGTGCACAATTCCCAAACATACATGCAGAAGTGCTCTATCTATAGGATGATTGGGGTGCAGTGTGCATGAACACAAAAAGTATATTACTAACATGCACAGAGATGCACAAATGTTTGTTTGTTTATTTTTTTCCCTCTACACCCCTCGCGATCGACTTGGGACCAGTTCGCGAGCTACCGGTCGATCGCAATCGATGTAATGGGCACCCTGCCCACTACCTTTTCCAGCTACTCCCCTCAGGCACGCCCTACCAATCCATGCGCGCCAAATCCAGCAGACATTCAAACAGCTTCTTCCCTCTAGCCATTAACTCCCTAAACAATAACCCAAATCTACCTGTTCAGTGGCTCTTTGCAATTTTGCACAACCCTGTGGAACAGCATTACCGCAATAATCATTGCAGCTCCAGCTCCGTACTTACTTGAACCATTGTCACTGATCTCTATTCCACAGCACCAGACACCTTAAAGCACTCAAGGACTTATGTACAATTGCACACTTAAATTTGCTCTACAAATACTGCTACTGGTTACTTTAAAAAGATGCAATAATTATCTGCGCCAACTGCACAACTGTTATAGTATTGTATTCTACCACTGATTACTTTAGCTTTGCCCGATACTTTGCACATTATCTCACAGCTGTCATTGGGTGGTGCTACCGCACAACGGTACCCCAACATGACGGAATGCCTTTCCATACTTATTTGTCATGCCCTTGTTTATCGCAGTTGCTTGTTATTGATGATACTAGTGTAGCCTGTACTACCGCAGAGAAATTCCTTGTGTGTTCTCCATACTTGGCCAATAAAGATGATTCTGATTCTGATTCTGATCGAGAGCGACAATCGTTCGGACTCTTATTCACACAGTCACTGAGTGTGAAGTGAATCCACACTGCCTGCATGGAAGTCTGGCAAGTGAACCAACACACTTGTCGGTGACCACTTGTGACAATGGACAAGCTCTCCTAGCACATATTCATTCATGCATTGACTTCCTATACTGCAGGGTACATCATGGACAGTTAGCCAGTCAGCCCCAATGCCTCAGGTTCTCTTTGGTAAAATGAAAAGGATTCACAACCTATGGTGGGACCAATAAGGATCATAACAACTTTATTGGCATTGCCTTTGATAAGTTCAAAAACATCTGTTTTTTATACACTGTTCTTCCTCTTTGATATTTAAATGCGGGTTTACTTTACAACAAATGTTCATGCAATTCCCTTTGTTCATAGTTTTGTGAAATTAATTCACTGCAAATCAGTTCCTCTGAAACAAAGCAGAGAGCGGTGTCAAATGATGTAAAAATAGATAAATGAATACATAAATAAAAATCTGTTGCCTGTTGCTATTTGTTCAAGCATATTTACCGAGTAAACTGCGATCAGATAAACTGCAGTTAATCCCCTTGTTAAAGCCAGTTACACCTTCATGAACGTCAGCACAATTTCATGAATCCAAAAAGCCACAATATAATTGCAGTAGAAAACTTGACTTTTACAGTATTTTTAACGGGTAAAACAGCAGTGGAAACAGTCCATGGGTCTTTGGAGTGTCCAGTATGAACATCCCAAAAAGTGAATCACTTTCCTCCACTTCTCATCCTGACACTCTTCCAACACATGTGAAATGAATGTTGCATCATTTATTCTGAATTCTCACTTGTGCTGTCAAAACTGAAGCATATCGCCAAAAGTATTTCCTTTTTAGTACTCCTATAATAAAGATAAAAACCCGCAGCGTGTATGAAAAGAAACCAAAATATTGGAAAGGTAGGGCAAGGAAATGCTATGACACACATTTGCACATTTAAAAGGTGTTGAAGAATTCTCTTTCTAAATGGAGCATTTTGAATGATGGATTTCCCATTTCTCCTTTGTAGTAAATTGATTCCTGACATGTATCATAATTTGATATCCAAATGGCAGGGGCATGGACCTTGAATCAGGAAATGTTGCATTGCATATGCAGGGACTTGTACCAACTCCAGCCCCACTTTTAGGTGTTTAATAACACAGTAATAGTATTCATCTAGCACTAACACATTGGCAAAGATTATGTGCTTTGCAGATCAACCCCAGGGTCTCTTAAATGTTCATAGAACATATTGTAAGCCTGGAACACACTTACACAATCCATGTGACGCACATCACTCATGCAGAGAAAGCTTTTTGTCACCATGACAGGTAAATTCAAGGCTTTCTGAATGATCAATTCCCCAGAAGAACTGCGCGTTCCATGCCTGTGATTTTTATTTTCATTTCTTCCATCTCGGTCAAGGCAGAAGTGAGCTGTAGAAACCGTCACTATACAGCAGGATGGTAGCACAACAAGGATCACAAACTCAAGTGAGGTTGGTGTGCAATTTCAACCATACGTCATACCTCTTTATGCAAGCCCTTCAACGCCATATTACAAAGTTCAGGGACCGATACTTATTTCAATCTAAAAAGAAAGGAACGTGGTTTCAGAAGCACTCGAAAATGAACCTGGATAGCGACGTCAAGTTGATGTCAATACAAAGTAACCTGTATTCCTCTGCATGTCAACTCAACAGACACGGCAGCCCGCAGCACTTGCACACAGGGGGACCTTTTCCACCCACTTCAAACAAATACTCGAGTTGTGACTCCACTTCCCCCTCGTTTTATGACAAAGTGCCTGTGTTAGTATAAAACAGGTCATTTGGACCTCCCCAGGACGGGTATGGTGGAGCTGTGCAACCTGCCAATGCGTACAGCTGCCCAGAAGTCCGCAAGGGAGCAATAACTCCACTCTCACCTATATGTCGTAAACAGCTTAAAACCCTATTAAAAGCACAAATTCATTTCAGAAACAAGCAGACTTTTCTAAAACAATATTTCCTGTCTGTGAGTTGACTATATTGACTGTGTGACTGTATAGATGCAGAGCCCTTTAATGTTTTCCTGGTGGTAGCCAAACTTTCCCCTGACTGTAAGTACTGAGCATGTATTCTATAACTGCATTAGTGAAAAACAGTGATTTAGTGGGCTGGAGGGGAAGTGATTACGAGTGACTGATGAGAGGGAAACACAACCTCCCTAAAGATTGCACCTGTACATTAACATTTATTTAGTGCGTGGGTGACGATGTGTGTTGGTGTGCTGAAGCTTTTCTCCCCCGATGTTTACGTGTGTTTCCAATTCAAGCGTACGGGCATGCACAGTAATAATTCAAACAAGAGTGGATCAGTCATCCATCAGCAGCAGATGCCGTTTAAAATGTTTTCAGTTCAAAGTGACGGAGAATAATGAGAGGAAGAAGTTCGACAATGCTGAAGGGATATTTTTAGCATTTTAGAGGAACAATTGCCTCTTCGGTTTTTATGGCAGTTATTTATCAGTGACTGATCTGCACAGCAGTAACATATGGAACAAATATTGTGGGTGGCTTTAATTGTTACTTCTCTGCTCATATGAAAATGTGAAAAAAGGCTACTTGCCTGCAGAGTGGTTTCCCCAAAGGTCCTTCACAGACATAGGTCCTTCTTGAAACAGTGTCAGGATCTGCGTGACCTTTTTTTTTTTTTTTTTGGGATGGAAAACCATTTCCTGGCTCTCTTTGTAATGGACTTACATCTGGCACATCACAAAGAGAAAATAAGGCAAGGGAAGAAGAAGAAATTATAGGAATTCAAACAGGATTGTTGATGCGGGAAAACAGGGCTATTGCAATATTCAGTCCACATCCAACTTAATCACCTAATGTTTTCAAGGTTTTCGAAGGGGACTGATTACACAAAATCATGACAAGCAGTCTGGATTCTGATTCCTTCATCTCTCCATTCCTCACTTTAGCCCCATTCCAGCTCACAGTATATCGTATCTGTCCAGATTTCCAGTGCTTCTGCAAACATCTTTCCCTCCTTCCATTCTACAGTTCTTCCATTTCTTCATCTCGTTCTCCATCCAGCTCCTTTCCTCTCCACCCATGAAATGTTAAAGCTTTCCATTCCTGCTTTCATCTCTCCATTCTGGCTGTATTTCCATCCACCCAGGTAAATATTGAATACAGCGGGCACTGGGACCTTTTAAAAATGTCATTTCTGACAGACTGAATGAGACACGCTTGCTCTCGGTTGATTTATTCCTCCAAGTGTGCTGCAGAAACTTTGTTAATGTCTTCTCATCATGGCTGTAACAACACTTCAGCGTGGCCAGGAAACAGGTGCAAGAGTTTTACTGTCCATCACTTTACCGGTGACATGGAGTACGGTTGTGCCTGAGGAGTCAACGCCTTGGGTCAGCAAAGGCACAATAGTAAAATAAACAAGTTAATATATAGAGCGACTGTACTCGAGAATCATTTTAATATGAATGTGTTTATAATGACAACATTTTGGGAAGTACTTTTGTCACCTAGTGATGTAAACTAACCAGACACAAGGCGGCTTGTTTATAGCAATACAAAAATACAGTGGAAGCAGGAAGTACCTGTAATGTGACTGGAATCAAGCAATGTCACTAGGGTACTGTTTTCATTCCTCGGATGCCTGGCTGACATTTTACACAATATGGACCTTCCAACACGAAAATCGCGCACTTCAGGATTTTTGCATACAACTCTTTTGATCATGAATCATGATCACCAGTGATGACCACGGACAGATCCGCACCATTTGCTTCATCTGTTTATTGCATATTTACTGCACTTGCCACCAGATGGACCAGAAAGCAAAAAATAAAATGTGTCATGGCAGTCAGCGCTACAGAAGCGTCTGGCCAGAACAAACAGCCCAAGGCAAGCTATTTGCTGACAAATGGGATTCAGTGCTGAGCTTCAGCAGCATTAACCGGTGGGTTTTATTGGTTGAATGAGCACGATATCATGGGTTTCTTCGCTGTGCTCTCGGGGCAACACGGATGACATGGCAAGGAGTAAAGGCATTTTGCTCACACGAAGAAATTGGGTGCTGTTTAACAGATGGCAGGAGACCGGTGAATAAAGTGGCAATGGACAGCAGATGGAGAAGCGATCAACAAGAGACCGAAGAAATGGTCTGCACACACTCCATGTTGCCAGTCAATACTCCTGGAAACAACAACCACCATTGTTAAGTGAATGCCTCTCTGTCGTTGTCATTCAAAACAGAACATTACTACCTGTTGGAAGGCCGAATTTTCGACACGCTTGCATTGGATCTCACTCGATTCTGCAAGTGACAGAATGTTGTGGCTGGCCGGTGTAGCTTGTAGTGAATTGTGGAGTTGTAGTTTGGTTATTAGCCAACAGGAGGCAATCTTGTATAATACAGTAAACAACGCTGTGAGAAATGGATTTCCTAAACAGTTGAGCTTTCAAGCGCAAACGTAACCACTTTGCGATTCAGTTGCAAATATTTTACAGCCAGGTATCGTGAATTTTACAGCCACGTCAATATGACAATTAATATGCTGTTGTGGAGATTTTCCATACATACTGAGCATGTAACAAACGTGACCAGTTTCTCCATTTTGATTACATACAGTATTATAAACATTTAGTTTTGAAAATGCAGGTAAAAATTTGACATGGATAAATAGATAGATGTTTTATATTGTCTATATAATACATTTATAATATATGGCTGAATTTTACTTCATGTACAATGCTTTGTATGCAGCTGTGGTTGTTTTTGAAGTGGTCTATAAATAAAGCCGACTTGACTTCAGTTGAGATAATGGAATGAAAAAGAAGTATGATGTATGGAAATGTGTCAACAAGGCTATTTGAGGGAACTATAGTTCTGTATACAGGATGAGTGACTGTGTAGGTGTTGATGTGGGGGCTTTGAAACCACGGCAGATTGGTAAGAGTGAGAGCCCTTGTGCACTTGTAGTATGGACCTGACATCCTGTCAGGCAAAATGCTTAGAAACACGACACGTGTTTGACACACACTCACAGAAACAAAGCCAGAAACGTCACTTTTTCTGCTGAAGACACCACAGGTGAGTTAGAGAGCAAAGGTCCTTTTATTAAAAAAAAAGAGTTTTTTTTAATATGATTTAACATCTATGCCTGATGCTTGAATGAATGTACAATTTTTTTGTGGTTGACAGGATCATCTATCAAGATTGAAATAATACACACATACATACAGGTGCACACACGCGCGCACACACACACACACACACACACGCGTGCGCGCGCTCACGCACAAAACTGTGTCAATAAGAGGCAGAATTAGATGCCATGAAGGATATACAATAAATCTTTTGTGTAAATCTGTGAGAGTTCTCAAAGTCTTTACTGATAATTTTGTATATCCCTTTTCTTTTCATGGTCAGCCTTAGAAGAAAAGTGTCAGCCATTACAGGCTTGGCAGCTGCATGGTCCTCCAACACTGAGTCTCTCTGGGAGTCAGATGATCACAGAGAATGATGGCGGCTGCTGGGACTCAAGCCAGGGTCAAAGGTCATTGCACTAACTCCCTGACATAAAGTAAAAAGACTGTATGCATGTCTCTGGGAGAAAAAAAAACTCAGAGTAGCTGAAATTTCAAAACATGCAGACATAAAATTCAGTACCCAAACTCAATTATTAACCATTTGAACTGTGTAATTTTAACACAAGGAGCAAAGCATTTTATTTTCTTACATTATTGACTAATTGTTTTTGGTGAGAAAAAATAAGTAAATCACATAAAGTTAACACTAGCATTGTAAACTTAGCACTGACATTCAAAATGGATGCAAGAGGAATTACAAACTTTAACCCAAGTTTAAATGGGATTGTATAAATGGAGCTTGAAAGACAGTACCAAGAAACAATAGGTGCATCCATGGGTTGAGGTAAAAGCTAAGAGCAAGAAATAACATTGCAAGTCAGGGATATAATTATCAACTCATCAAATTCAAGTGTGAATGTACGTACATTGTTTTTCAAAGGAATGTATGGTAAAACAAAATGATATTTTGCATTAAAACATGCTCAATCATTTTAATAATACATCAAAATCATATAATTTATGTCAAATAAATGGAATAGGGTGTATTATCCTAAAATAAGTGAATTTGACGATGGGAGTCTGAGTAACAAGAGACTGGAAACCACAAGCATGTTGTGTGCAGAAATGTGTTGCACATGCTCTGCAGCTTGCAAAAAAAGAACTCTTAACTATTTCAGTTGTGCTACTGCTGGAAATATGATTTGCCTGCTCATTGAACAGTCCTCAGTCAGATTTTGTTTCACATGTAGTTGTACGTTATACACTGCAAGAGCAGTTTAGAGATTATAATGCTCTGTCATGTCTGTGACTGTGTCTGATCCTTTATTTATTTATGTATTCCTATTTTGTTTTGTCCTTCCGTTTGGTAATTTCTGTTTAAAATGTCTATTTTTGGCATGCTTGAACAATATCTAACGTTTCCCGAGTAGACAAACGCTTGAGTAGACGAGGCCTTGCCGTTATGATAAAACATCAATAGGTGGCGCTGCAGACTCGAGAACTGAACCAACATTTCTGCGCGTAACTGGCAGCCGCTACAAACCTTCAGTCAGTCGCTCTGCCTTAAAAGCCTTCAATGTGACCAGACCATGGAAGTTTGAATGCTATGATGAGATTTAAAGTAGTAGTTATTATAATAATAATAATAATAATAATAATAATAATAATAATAATAAGTGTAAGTATAAGTATGATAAGTATAATAAATTGTACGTTTTGAATAGTTGTATTATTATGTATGTTTTTGTAATTGGATTATTTCAATATTTTATATTGTTATATATTTAATTTAAATTGAATCAGACGTTTTCGTTTCACGGTTGGAGATATGCGTAACGTCACTTTCTGTGGATGAACCACAACGTTTGATTTGATGCTCTCATACGTCTCCATAAAGTTATTCAATCTATTGCCAAACACAAACCAGAGGAATTAATGACCTGTTGAATAATGCCACTTGCAGTGTATAATTTTCCGCATGGGCTGACAGGAAATACACATGCCTTAATATATTAATTCTAATGTGTCTTGTCCTTTGCTCGTTTTTTTTTCCATTTTAATTTACTTGGGCGAAATATCTAGAATGCTCGTTTTTACGTATTAGCTGTGAATAACAACAAGAAAAATAAAACGACATGTATATGAAGAAATTCCATTTTGCGTAATGCGGGAAAACTATAGAGTGGCGAACGCCATGGCATCGCGTTGAGCACAATTCATTATTAAACGCAACATGAATGTCTCTTTTTCTACACTAATATCAGTGACTTAATCACACAGCCTGCATGGAATATTTTATTCTGATCCAAATGTCACAAGTACTTTATTGTGGTCACTTGTCGCGTGGACGGTATAGTCAAAGACCCAAAGGCAAGAAGCGTGGAGTTGGGGCACGTGGGATCAGACTTTCGAAAAGTGTACTTTATGTCACCAAAAATCAGGACTTCTCTGCTGTGTTTATAAGGTGTATTAAAAGTGAGGTAAAGTGGAGCTGAACGGGGTGCTTCAGTCGGCTGTGGGGCTCTAGTTGCTATCCAAACACAAATAAACAGAGGAGGAACATTGGAATTAATGATAGAGAAGGAGGGGGCGTGTCGGAGGCGGGCAGAGTGAGCCGGAGCAGGAGCCCTAAAAAGTGAAGAATCGGTGCGCATTACGCACACTTCCAGCCTCAACTGCGGACGGGACTCCCACTGTGCTGCTGCCTGTCTTCCAGACTCACTGGTCACACACTACACGAGTCTGCACAGTTCCGAGGCACCACACTTGGCTGCATGGCTGTGAAAGTTTCATGGACTTCGAACTTGGAAAACTTATAGTGGCGCTGTACTGGAGCCGGTCGCTTCTGTAGTTACTGTGGATTACTGGCATACCGCAGGATTTTGACAGCTATTTATTGGGGGTAAGAGTGTGCTTGGAAGGCTACATTCTGACATATGTCACTCAAACCGCACTGGTTTTGTAACTGTTCTGTCACTTCAAATACTTATGCTGAACGCGCGATTAAGCAGCAAACCTGCAGCAGCACCCACTTGTCATCTCTGCATAAACTCAATCAATCTAACCATGAGCGTGATTAACGCTTCTCGTTAAGCAATGTGCGGGCGAGACTTCACTCGCTCGTTGGTTTTAGTTCATGCACAAAACAGACGCGCGATGTACACGTCTTGTTCCGAACACTTTTTTTTTAAACATAAAAAAAAGAAAGTTCTGAAAACGGACATGCAGGCGTTCGGGCAAACTGTCGAAGTGTAAATGAAGTCCAAAGGTTAGGGAGAATTGAATGCTATGATGAGATT
This sequence comes from Hippocampus comes, assembly GCF_001891065.2. Lineage (NCBI taxonomy): Eukaryota > Metazoa > Chordata > Actinopteri > Syngnathiformes > Syngnathidae > Hippocampus > Hippocampus comes. The sequence goes on from NW_017806221.1 coordinate 1,598,323, forward strand.
TAAAGTAGTAGTTATTATAATAATAATAATAATAATAATAATAATAATAATAATAATAAGTGTAAGTATAAGTATGATAAGTATAATAAATTGTACGTTTTGAATAGTTGTATTATTATGTATGTTTTTGTAATTGGATTATTTCAATATTTTATATTGTTATATATTTAATTTAAATTGAATCAGACGTTTTCGTTTCACGGTTGGAGATATGCGTAACGTCACTTTCTGTGGATGAACCACAACGTTTGATTTGATGCTCTCATACGTCTCCATAAAGTTATTCAATCTATTGCCAAACACAAACCAGAGGAATTAATGACCTGTTGAATAATGCCACTTGCAGTGTATAATTTTCCGCATGGGCTGACAGGAAATACACATGCCTTAATATATTAATTCTAATGTGTCTTGTCCTTTGCTCGTTTTTTTTTCCATTTTAATTTACTTGGGCGAAATATCTAGAATGCTCGTTTTTACGTATTAGCTGTGAATAACAACAAGAAAAATAAAACGACATGTATATGAAGAAATTCCATTTTGCGTAATGCGGGAAAACTATAGAGTGGCGAACGCCATGGCATCGCGTTGAGCACAATTCATTATTAAACGCAACATGAATGTCTCTTTTTCTACACTAATATCAGTGACTTAATCACACAGCCTGCATGGAATATTTTATTCTGATCCAAATGTCACAAGTACTTTATTGTGGTCACTTGTCGCGTGGACGGTATAGTCAAAGACCCAAAGGCAAGAAGCGTGGAGTTGGGGCACGTGGGATCAGACTTTCGAAAAGTGTACTTTATGTCACCAAAAATCAGGACTTCTCTGCTGTGTTTATAAGGTGTATTAAAAGTGAGGTAAAGTGGAGCTGAACGGGGTGCTTCAGTCGGCTGTGGGGCTCTAGTTGCTATCCAAACACAAATAAACAGAGGAGGAACATTGGAATTAATGATAGAGAAGGAGGGGGCGTGTCGGAGGCGGGCAGAGTGAGCCGGAGCAGGAGCCCTAAAAAGTGAAGAATCGGTGCGCATTACGCACACTTCCAGCCTCAACTGCGGACGGGACTCCCACTGTGCTGCTGCCTGTCTTCCAGACTCACTGGTCACACACTACACGAGTCTGCACAGTTCCGAGGCACCACACTTGGCTGCATGGCTGTGAAAGTTTCATGGACTTCGAACTTGGAAAACTTATAGTGGCGCTGTACTGGAGCCGGTCGCTTCTGTAGTTACTGTGGATTACTGGCATACCGCAGGATTTTGACAGCTATTTATTGGGGGTAAGAGTGTGCTTGGAAGGCTACATTCTGACATATGTCACTCAAACCGCACTGGTTTTGTAACTGTTCTGTCACTTCAAATACTTATGCTGAACGCGCGATTAAGCAGCAAACCTGCAGCAGCACCCACTTGTCATCTCTGCATAAACTCAATCAATCTAACCATGAGCGTGATTAACGCTTCTCGTTAAGCAATGTGCGGGCGAGACTTCACTCGCTCGTTGGTTTTAGTTCATGCACAAAACAGACGCGCGATGTACACGTCTTGTTCCGAACACTTTTTTTTTAAACATAAAAAAAAGAAAGTTCTGAAAACGGACATGCAGGCGTTCGGGCAAACTGTCGAAGTGTAAATGAAGTCCAAAGGTTAGGGAGAACTTGTTGAGCAGTGAGTAGATTATGGCCGAGGAGCAACAAGTGCCTGTATGGTGACTAAAGCTGCACCTGTGCAACATTATATTTAACCCCATCCCGTCGAAGGTTTGAGGGGGTCCCAAGACGAGGCCGAATTCGAAGTGCAATTCTGTGAAAGTGAATTAAAACATCTGTGAAATTATCCAGTCCTTTAGTCATCATGTCAACGTGGTGCTTACAATTTTTACGCTGCAAGCTCTTTATTATTGTAGGAAAGTCGAATATTTTGTTTTGCACAGATTCAAATAATAAAATGAGTCAAAACATGAGTTCATAAAAGAAAAAAAAATGTTTTCTTATTTTTCCTACTCTGCCATTACTGATCATTGTGATTGTCAGGTAACCACTCACTCTCTCTTTGTTGAATGGGCCACGCATGAGAACATTTTTCATTTACTGTTAGTAGGTCACTCGATTTATCTTATTTTATTTTCGAATTGGTGTAAATGTAGCTAAAAAAAATTAAAGTGAAACAATTAAAATAAATACGCCAGGCTTTTCCAACAAATGTAAGACACTAGTACGGCCTTTATAATTAATATATCAAACGCTTTGTGTGTTTCAACATGGCTCCCAAATCAAATCAAATAAGAATAAATAATGTTCAATTTTCACATATATGCCCCCACAGAAATTGCATCGGGAAACATGTCGTCAATTACAGTCTTGCGTTTTCTTATATTAGATCGAGCGTTGTGCTTCATTTGAAGAAATAGATACATAGGCTTACATGTCGATTTATGTTTGACGCCTAAATAATCACTGAATATAGTGACAATTTTAGAGAGCGTTAATTGTGAAGTTATTTTTATGGAATCATGCTTGTCCGCACAGTCTTGCATCCGCGCGCTTTTCACCAAAGCTCTCCAAACGATTGCTGCTTCGGCGTGTTAAATTGGGCAAGTAGAAATGTGAATAATACACTTATTCCCATTATAAAATTGGGCCACATTTGGTTGGGGATGCTCTTTGGCTGCGGCGGCATAATTGTCTCTTGTGCGCACACGACTAACAGTGGACGTGTTCTCTTTTCCAAGGGGTTGTCGGCGTGTCCTCTGCACAAGTGTGAGCCGCGATGGGGAGCAAAGCTCTGCACGCTCCGATCCCCCTGCACCCGCCCCTGCAGCTCACTAACTACTCCTTCCTGCAGGCCGTCAACACGTTCCCGGCCGACCAGCTGCAAGGACTGTACGGCCTCAGCGCGGTGCACACCATGCATATGAACCATTGGACTCTTGGCTACCCGCACATCCAAGGACTGAGATCGACTATCACAGAAATGGCAGCCGCCCAGGGCTTGATGGACCCCAGGATTCCATTCCAAGCTTTGCCCTTCACCGCCGCCGCGCAGCTCTTCCATCCAAAACAAGCTTCGGTCACGCACGGCGTGCCCTCGCTGCACAAGGACAGGCCGAGGTTCGACTTCGCTAATCTGGCCCTGGCCGCAACGCAGGAGGACCCGCCGAAGGCTGCGGATTTGGCCAAGCTGGCGTCGGGACTAGGAGGAACCATAACCGAGCTGAACAAGCTGTCTCCGGACAGAAAACCCACTAGGGGCAGGCTCCCGTCCAAGACTAAAAAGGAATTTATTTGCAAGTTCTGCGGCAGGCATTTCACCAAGTCCTACAACCTCCTCATCCACGAAAGGACCCACACGGACGAGCGGCCCTACACCTGTGACATTTGCCACAAGGCCTTCAGAAGACAGGACCACCTCAGAGATCACAGGTACCGCCTGACCCACCGCTTTCCTTATCCCGTAATTACAATAACATGAAGTATGGATGAAGTCACATAGATCGTGACGTATATGACAGCTGTCTGCGTAAGCGCGCGCACGCACAATTCAGACTTTTGCAGATGATGGCCACTTTATTATTATAGTTTTTTTTTTTTTTTTTAATGACGAGGCAGCTTCTCACGGCTACGCAAACCATTGCCGTCTGGTGCATCAATAATTGTTATCTCTGTTTTACAGATACATCCACTCCAAGGAAAAGCCATTCAAATGTCAAGAGTGTGGGAAGGGATTCTGCCAGTCCCGAACTCTAGCAGTCCACAAAACCTTGCACATGCAGGTGAGATGGCAATATCACAAAAATATTGATACGCACATTTTATTAATTTATGAGCATAAATCCGCACGTCATGTACGGCCCGCTGTATGCGTGGGGATGTTAGAAAGTCCGCTGCGGTAATTCACGTACAAATACAAAACATATTTAACGTTGCAAATCGGCATGAGTTATCATTTTGGAAAGATATTCATGATCAAAGTACTATATAATTGAAAGGAATAATCCTTTGCTTGCTTTAAATCTAAACAGGAGTCTCCCCACAAATGCCCCACATGCGGAAGAACCTTTAATCAAAGAAGTAACCTGAAAACTCACCTTCTCACCCATACAGACATCAAGCCCTACAGCTGTGGCCGCTGCGGAAAGGTGTTTCGGCGCAACTGTGACTTGCGACGGCACAGTTTGACGCACAGCCCACACCAGGACTTCTAGGTCTGGACAGAAATAAAAAAAACAAACAGAAAAAAAAATCATGAAACAAATGGACACAAGGAGAGGAGTCAGCATTTTTATGCATGGACAATATCCAAACGTGGACACTGTCAACACACATGAATTGATTGCACAGCATGTTGGACACCACCATGTAAATATCAAAACCATGTACATAAAAAAATGTATTTTCTGGCATTCAAATGACAAAATTGTTATTAAAAACGTGTGTTAAATTGTATTTTAGAAATAAATATTTCCATTACATATATTTGTGTGCTTTTATATGTCTCATTGTATGAATCTATTGTGCTCAATAATTTTAAAGTTAATAGTTGTTATATGTTTACAACAACAGCAGAGAGAGCTTAGTGTGCCCGAGCGAGTGCAGTTGTAGATATCGCTGAGCAAAGACCCCCCCGCCCCCACACACACACACAAACACACACATGCGCACGCGCGCATTCACGCACTCACACACACACACACACACACACACACACACACACACACACACACACACACACACACACACACACACACGCATAAAAAAGGCCTTGGATCATTTACGAGCCAAGACCATCTCGTCATGTCAGTATTTACTAGAAGTAAAAATACCCACACCTCTCAACATATTGTAATGGTGTAATCAATCATACGCCATCATATTTTTACCCGAGTTACAGATGATCAGGTTGCTGACGTGCGTGGAAGATATGGATCAATATAGCGGTGGATCATCACAAATACTTATTTATCACTTCATCACCATGACGGCAAGTGCAATTCTGGGATAAAGTGTCAACTTAGAGTTTAAATAAAAAAGAGCAAAAGAGCGATTTCAAGTGTGAAAAATAATCAAATTTTGGACAGCTATGTTCATTTAAAATATAAAATAAGATTAAATAAGAATATACAGTAGGTAGGTCTGTGCATTCTGTGCGTACTCGAAGAGACAGCACTTCTGAGGAAAGCTCGTATAGGTTGTGCAGAATAGGTTGGATGGATTCCAACTAACCTTCGATAAGCATGATTTTAAATATTAACCGTCAGCAGTGTTGGACATATGACACATCATAATCATCTTTATAAGCTCTCTCCATGCTTCTTTCTTAAAATGGACTTGAGGCACGTTGTGTCATGACTATAAACGGCCACACACACAAAATGATCGAAATATGCTTTTTCACGTATAGGTGTTAACAGTTGCTCGAATGTGAGTCAATTCACCTGCGCCCCCCACCCCCACCCAACAACAACCACAACAACAACAACAACATAACTAACTCAAAAATATATTTTTGATGGACCCCGTTAGGGCTCCTAAATGGGAAATTATTTGGCGTTGACCGCTCGTTCCTATTTATTTTTCCAAGGCAAGCGTAATATCTCCAGCAATTCCGGTCAGATAGGTTCCTTAGATATACCTATTTATTATTAAAGAATAAGAATAAGAATATAAAGACAACATTTGTGCAGATTACATATTTCTTCTTCTATCACTTCTGTCTTGTGAATAAAGAATTTTCAACGACATGAAATCATTTCGAGGCCATGAGTCTCATTGTTTTCTTCTGGCTGCACATTTTACAAACCAGATGGACACAAGGGTTCGCGCTGTCTCAACCGTGTTTCGATTACCGGTAATAATCTAAGGTGTAAAATGTAATTATTGTAACGTTTACTGAGAGTTCTTCTCATTATTATTATGGGAATTTCTCCATTGGATATAAAGGTTTTCTTATCTTATTTGCTAAATTTCGTTGCGTGACACATGTTGTTACGCTCCGTGATTTCTCACCAATCGACTCTGTCATCATCGCTCAAGATACACAAATGGGGCTAGGCCTACCCGAAAGCAAAAAAGAAAAGTAAATGTTTAATTAAAAAAAATGTTTTTCAACTGCAACATATGGCAGTGACTTTTCACAGTTTTTAATGCTTAGACTGTTGTTCAGCAACTGTTTGTGGTCGATACCACTCGTCGGCCTTTTCAATAATTTCGGTCAGATTGAACTGCACTGTACTGAAGTGTACGTACATTTCACCAAACTCCACAGGTGTTTGTTTGAGCCGTCCATGCTTTTGATATATGCTCTCACATGAGAATTTAAAATTGCCTATACCTCGGACAGCTCATTGGCACATGCCATAATGCAATTTTATAAACACTGCTTTGAGGTGAATGAATAATATCCCCAGCATGTATTAATGTAAGTGAACTTGTCACTTACAGTGAATGAACACAATATACGTTTGGAGTAAGTTAATAAACACCAACCATTATTCAAGCCTTGATGGCTCCGAACTACTTTTCCCGCTTTATATATATATATATATATAT